>NW_026125791.1:0-482500 GCF_943737965.1 Phodopus roborovskii | reverse complement strand
ACATGATGCACAAGCCTTAAAAATCAGTAAAAAAATAATCCTTTAAAAAAGTATGTGTGTTAAGAGCAGGTTTCCTGCTGGTGGGGTTCCAGCGCTGTGTCAGCCCCAAATAACACACAGAGATGCTGTATTAGATATAAAGCTCTTAGCCTGTTAATAGTATTTCTTATTGGCTAGTTCTGTCTTAAATATTAAGCCATTTCTATTAATCTAAGTATTTCCACGTGATCTCATCTTATCAGAGAGAGGGGATAGCATTCTGCTCCCTCAGTCCTTCATGTCGATTCTCCTCCCTACTTCTTCCTCTCTCCACTTAGTCTCTCAGTCCTGCCTATCTTGCTTTTCTATTGGCCAACAATGTTTTATTCATTAACCAATAAGAGAAACATATTTACAGAATGAAATCTCCCATCATATGTGTGTTGGGGGACAGAGATGATTCTGTTATTAAGATCACTTGATATTCTTGCGGAAGACCTAGGATCCATTTCCAGCACTGACATGGCTGCTCCCAACTGTCCATAATTCCAGGTCTGAAAATCTGAAGCCCTCATCTGGTATCCTCAGGCACAGTGTACACATGTACGAAGACATACATGCAGACAAAACAAACAAGCAAAAAGAAAACAAGGAAAGGGAGATTATAGATGGTATGGATGGCATGGTTAAGTTCTAGTTAAATAAAAATATGTATTAAAATTTAAAAGTAAAGTATTGTGGCATGGCATGCTCTCACCATTGTAGGAGAAAAGTATAAGCAGTTTAATTTACCATAATTCAACTTGCAATTTTAAACATTATTATTATGGTGCAAAAGTTATAGACATTGTGAGAGACCATACTTCAGATTTGAATTAAGATCTTTTCTTGAACTAATAATACATAGGTACAATATTGTCATGCAATGTTGTACAAGAACAATGAGCAAAATCTCCAGTCAGCCATATTATCTAAAGGCAAGTAATCAATACTCTACAGTGCAGTGTGTCATGAAGTCTAGTTCCCTAAGTTGGGCGTTATTAAACAGTGTTTTATTTATGACATTTTTAAGCTTACAACCATTTCATTAGTACTTAGCCCTATTGTAATTCAAGGAGTGCATGGGGGCAGAGGGAACACATGAGAAAGAGCACTGAGTCAAGTCTAGCTATCTATAATACATGGATAAAATGACAGTTATTCTTTTACTGTTTATACTTCCACATTTTTCTTACATTAGGCCTATTTCACATTTGTAGCATGAAAAACAGAGTTTATTCCAGCTTGTGGAAAGCAATATCTCCTTAGCCATATAAGGCTATAATTTCATCACTTTTGACTGGGGCTTTCTACTTTCCCAGAATTTTCACTTAATAGCTTTGGACGATAAATAGTACAAGTACTACAGGCAACTGAAGTGTCTGCTCTAGAGTTTATATAACTTTCTTAGTCTATAACTAGAGACTTGATGGTATACCTCACCCCAGGATTCATGACTCTTGTTTTGTGCTATAATTTACTTATTCTTTTTAAGTTTCATTTTACATTCAAATCACAGTTCTTCCTCCCACCATCCCTTGCCTCCTCCCATCCCCTGTATCCCCCAAGACCACCCTCAGTCCACTCCTCCTCATGGAGTGAACATAGTCTGGCACAATAGGTTGGGGCAGACCTCAGGCCCCTCTACCATGCTTAGCCTGTTAAGCATGGAATCCTACCATAGGGAATGAGTTCCAATAAGCTAGTTTATGTACCAAATTTGCATAGTGGTCCTTCTGCCAGAGGCCACTCTGATAAATCAAGCTTCACAGCTGTCTCCCACATGCAGAGGGAGTCCCTACCACTCTTAATTTTTGAAGCAGAATACATGTCTGCTATGCCACAGTCTCCTTAAAATATGATCCATCTCTGAATTTTAAATGGAGAAACTAGAAAGTTTTAAGGAATTTGGTTGTGGTTATTTATTAAATCTAATAATATTTACTCTTGCCTCAAAAAAATAAAAAACACTTCATCGATGCAAAATAATCATTGATGGGTCTATAATGCCATTCTCATTTCATATCTGTAAAAGCATAAAATAGGGAGGATCCCAGAGATCCCTGAGTCCAACTGCCATCTAGGAAGACCTTATTTTAGGATAATGAAATGAGGCCTTCCTAGGTGGCAGTCAGGCTCATTGAAGACATTTGAGGCAGGTTGTCCTGGACAGTCCTAATGGAAGAAGTGGTATTTTAGAATGCTCTAGGCAAGGTCTAGTTTGCACTTTTTAAAAACATATTTCAAAGGGCCAATTTTTCACATCAGAGTTATAAAAATGTCCTCTATATTTTGTATGACAATTAGTGGTTTTGAGAACAAATAATTATATGTAGTAACAATTTGCTATTTGAAAAAATGAAATATCCTCTAACCTTGTACTAGAAGTTAGCAAGGCCACAGAGGAAAACTAAGCTACCCATCCTGGGCCAGCTCTGCTGAATTAGTAATGCCTATCTGAAAAAATATCTAGAAAAGTGATTCTCAACCTTCCTAATGCTGTAACCCTTTAATATAGTTCCTCATGTTGTGATGATCTCAAACCATAAAATTATTTTAGTTGCTACTTCATAACTGTAATTGTACTACTGTTATGAGTCATCATGTAAATATATGACATTCAGGATATCTGATATGTGACCCCTATAAAAGGGTAGCTCAAACCCAAAAGAGGCCATAAGCCGCAGATTGAAAACTGCTGGTTTATAGTAAAACAAGAGATTTGTGAGTTCAGTGAATCAGGGCTCTAAAATATTCTTATAACTCAAAGAAGATTCCTAGATAAAGGTGATTTTACCCAGAGTCCAATAGATATATAGTTATTTAAATCTACACAAGAAGAACTTGACTCAAAAATACATTTGGTAATATATTATGTTGTAGTCAGTCCATACTACAGAAATTATTTGCAGATTATTTGAACTTGACTTTTTCAGCAAACCTTCCACTATCTAAAACATTCACTGAACGAGGGAGTGAAGAGGAGACTCTGATGTCCTGCTGCAAAGACATGGTACACATTATCTCCTTGGAGTTCAAAATCTTGGTATATAAATAAAATCATCAAAACTAAAACAAAATGCATCTGCCTTTGTTCCTTCAGAAGCTTATGTGGAAAATTTAAAGGCTATATTTTCCTACAGTCATGAGAAATTCTGTTTCCCATATTGAATTGGCTGGGCCCACTACAGTTTCTTGAATCTTCTGAGTTTTTTCAGAATCAATCTCAATTTATTTTCCTTCATGAAATATTCTGTGACCACACAAGTTCCCAAGTATATTTTCTGAGCCTCTGGTCCAGACCATTAAGACTATCTTACTCTGAGCAAGTGATGGCTCAGCAGGGTAAAGGTACCTGACAACCTGAGTTCTACCTCCAGAGTTTATATGGCCAAATGACAGAACGAACTCCCACAAGTTGTCCTCTGATCTCTAATATGTGCTGGGAATTAACCTGTGACATGTGTGTCCCCACATTCATGCTCATGAACACAAATAATAATAATAATAATAATAATAATAATAATAATAATAATAATAGTAAAACTAATGTCCTACTCCAGTAGATACTATTAGCATTCAGACATTACACTGGCCTGGCCCAGTCACCTGGCAGGATGCACTTGTCAGCACTTAGGCAAGTACACTGACTTGCTCAGGGTCCTGACATCATCAGCTACACAACTACACCTACACCCCCTTTAAAAGGTGGGGCCCCACCACCTTCCTCCTCTCTCTCTGGCTCTCTTTACCTGTCTTTCTGCCTCTCTCTTTCTCTCTCTGTCCTGCTTCCTCATTCCCTTTCCCCAATAAAGAAACCCTACACAAGAGCCCTGTTGTACAGTGAGACTCCTTCCCACATATCTTTGACAAGAGTCTCACACACACACACACACACACATATATATACACATATATGTGTATATGTGAGTATGTGTACATGTATGTGACTTGAATTTAACTCTATTATGTGTGAATGTAAGCTAGGTTTAACTCTGTGAGAATGTGTATGTAACTTGGATTCATCTGTGGGTATGTGTGCACTGCATGTAACTATTTTTTAGAAAGACATGTTTTACACAGCCACCACATGGCTCTCCTCCATCTAGGATGGTGACCTCATCATGATGTAGGCAGCCACCTGGCTGGCAGCCATCTTCTACAAAGGTTAAAGAGTAAACTTCTTAGTCCTAATGGCCTTTGCTCATTATATCTCCTTCTAGACTAAAAAAGCAACAAGTTTCAAATATTTTAGATTGCTATGTATGTACTTTTGGATGATGGTAAAAAAAAATATATGGTTAGATCTGTTAAAGCATACTGTGTGATTCAAATCGGCCTTAAAATATAGTCTCTATGGTGATAAAAATTTAAGGTTTTTAAGATCTATTCTGTTTAACAAAAACTAACTTAGAGATTTACACCTAAGTACTATGTCTTTGCTAAGTGTTCAACAAGCTTCTAGAGAACTTAGATAATGTCAACTTGTGTTTGATAAATAAGATATCTGATAAACAAGATGTATATTCTATTATGGAATGTCTAGTCCCCTGAGAGGGCCTTTTTCCCAGAGTTGGGCACTTGGACAGAGGCCAGGAAGTGCTGACCTCTGTGCTCTCTCAGTCCCTGCTCATGGGCCACACCCCATCTCACAAGCCCCCTTTCTCCTATTTCCATTTTGCCTTGGGATCTTTTCCCATGTCACCTTTCCTTGCCTTCCCAGGAGACAGGTTAACAGCTTGGCACAAACCTGTTCTGTTTTTATCCATGGAATGGCTATTTTGGTTTCTTTATTGGGCCCATTATCTATAATTAAAAGGTTCTATTTTGATACTAAAAGAATTTCAAATTCATTATTTTCAAGGCTAAATCTGACAGAAATGTAATGTGAAGTCCTAGTCTTATGGAAGCTGCTAACTTCTTGTAAACTAAGGAATACAAGTTAATAGTCATCTTATAAGTGATCAGTTTCTTTAATTGTAATCATGCTAAGTGCTGATGTAATTTGATTACAGGGATAAGCCTTACCTAGTCCCCTATGTGTTTCCAGAGTTAAGCTTAAAGCAAATAACTAGAAACTAAGTTTGTCCATTCAGATATACTTAACATACAGTCCTAAAATACTCAGAAATCTGTAGAATATGGCATTTAAAATGTTTAATTAAAAAGCTTTTCATAATAGAGACATGCCAGCTCCTAGAAGCACCCCCATTTCCTCCAAAGAAGATGGATGGGCTCAGAAGAACCTCCATCTAGAACTTGCTTCAAAAGTGGCAATGCCAGCCACCATTCAGAAACTGTCTTTCACCTCAACTACTCCCAAGACCCTCTTCAGACTGTGGGCAAAACAGAAGACTGGGGAATCGACTGCTTCAAGGTGCCTACACAAAGGTAGGCTGCTTCTCCCACAAGTCAGTACTCCACAGGAAGTCTTTTGGGTCCTCTGGTGCCTGACAGGCCTAGGCCAAAAGGTAGGCCAAAGATGGATGCCCCAATGTTACAGAAGAACAGCCACCAAAGACTATGTTGCTCTGAGACCTCTGCCCTTGGTGACCATGGAGGACCCTACGGTAGCTGTGTAGGTAATGAGCAAGTAAGTCTCTGTCATTTTTTAATCATTAACTCAGGTAAAATTTATCCTTCTCAGAACTCTGATGATGTTTGATAACTAGTAGATTTACCAGCTTCGCAGCAACCGAAGCATCAGTTGCCTTCTCCGTGCTGTGTAAAATTCAGGTCACACCCTTCACTTCCTTAGAGCTAGTACTAAGTCTAGACACATTTATCCTTACTACCAGACTCAAAAAGAAGAAGGGAGACCTCACAAAACATATTTCAATGTAACTTATACCATTCCTTTATTTCAAGGAATTCACTTTGCAGTGCCTGCTCTCAGTGGTTAGCCACCTGTAACTCCTGGTGAATTAGATAGAAAGAGCATGTTTTAATGTATAAAGTTCATCTGATGATATGAAAACTTAAGCTGTGAGGGTCTAGGAATGTTTCAGGGTCCAAGAAAGTGACTTAAGGTGTGTAAATGCAAATTATGAATGTCTGAGGATGAAAAGGCTTGAGTACTGATAAAGACAAAGTGAATTGAGATGTTTGAAAGTGTAAAACATATTCCAGATTTTTTTCTCTCATTATGCTACTGTTATATTAAGACTCTAAAGGTTTATAGTCTTAATACTAACTAATGAAATCCCAATAAGTTCTTAAAATTGCACAGTACTACCACTATGTGCATACATCACCTTTTCTGTAATGTGGATTTCAGTATAGATTACAAATAGTGTGAATGCTAATGTGTCTAAAACTTATCTTTTTATAAACTCAAAGAATTTTTGTAGGTTCCAGAAAGTCAATTGGGATTCACCTCAAACAGGTCAGATATACCCTTGAATTAAGTACTGTCAATCAACTGCCTAATGCTCAACACATTTCCCTGGTCTCACCACTCCCTTTCCTCGATTACCAGGACCAAAGAAAAAAAAAATTCCTAAATGTAACCGTATCTCCTGCCCTGCCAGCATCTTGCCAGGTCCAAGTGGTGCCAGAGGGTTACACAGAACCTGGATAGTGAAGTGAAACCATCAGCTACCCCAGGACATGTCCAGCTCACAAATAAATTCACATTTCTGGAACTTAAAGATTGAACATCAAACATTAGTGTGGGCATGGCTGCATAATAGCTTGAAAAGGGCTTGGTATGAGCATTGGGGTCCACAAGTAAGTATGGAGAGAAAGTTAGGAAAGTATGAGGCCCAAGATTTATTTTCTAAGAGTATCTACTCCAGAGATAGGGTGTAACAATAAAAGTTAAAGCTTGCAACAGCTAGGTTGACTCCCCAAGTGGCCTCTATCAATTTTATATATTTTATATATTTACATCAATAACTTATCCTATCTTGGCAAGGAATTGTTAAACATTTTCCCTCTTCTATTAATTTTTTTAAAGATTTATTTATATGCCAGGCAGCGGTAGTGCACACTTTTAATCCTAGCACTTGAGAAACAGAAGCTAGAGAATATCTGAGTTCGAGGCCAGCGTGGTCTACAAAGTGAGTTCCAGAACACACAGGGGTGTTACACAGAGAAATCCTACCTTGAAAAAACAACAAAAACTTATTTATTTTTATTTCATGTATTTGGGTATTTCTTGCTGCATGTATGCCTGTGCTCCATATGCATGTAGCACTCCTGGAGGCCAGAAGAGAGCATCAGATCCCCTAGAACTGTAGTTCCAGATGGTTGTAAATCACCATGTGGGTGCTGGGGACTGACCCAGATCTTCCAGAAGTGCAACAAATAACAGCTGAGCCATCTCTCCAGCCCCCATTCATTCTTGAGAATGTGGAGTAGTAATCTATTTCAGATTTTCTACATTCATATAAGCCTATATTCATGACTATACTGGCTAGTTTTATGTCAACTTGGCTCAAGCTAGATTTATCAATTGAGAAAATGCCTCCATAGATCAGGTTGTAAGCATGCCTGTAGGACATTTTCTTGATTGGTGATTGATAGGGAGGGCCCAGCCCATTGTAGTTGACTATCACTGAGCTGGCGATTCCAGGGTCTATAAGAAATCAAGCTGAGCAAGCTATGGAGAAATTCTGCTTACTGGAACCCTCCATGGCCTTTGCATCATCGCCTGTCTCCAGGGTCCTGCCCTGCTTGAGTACTTGCCCTCAGTGTTTTTGATGATGAACTGTGGTGTGCAAGTAGAAGTCAAATAAACAATGACTTTCCTTCCCATAAACAATTGTTATCCATTAACCTTTTGATGTTTACGTGTTTGTTTTTGGTACTGAAGAATTGCCCAAGGGTTGTGTTCATTCTAAGCACTTGTTCTACTACTAACATAACTATAAACACCAAGCCCCTAATTTTGACTCTTAACACTGTGTTGGCCCTGTAAAACCTCAGCACTACTGGCAATGGAAAATACGTATCTCAATTAGCCAAATATTCCTTAGCCAAATATCCTTCTCTTTATATTATTATATATTATATTTATATTATAATATATTATATTGTTATATATTATATTATAATATAATATAAATTTCCTTTATATTAAAGAAAAAATAAAATGCTTTTGAGTTAAGAAACTAGGTCTGGTACAAAACAGAGACTAGTTCCAATCCAAGATCTTCTACCTCCCTCCCCACTTCCCCTGTGCTCCCAATTTGCTCAGGAGATCTTGTTCCTTTCTCCTTCTGTGGGGGATCTTGTATGAATCTCTTAGGGTCCTCCTTGTTTCCTAGCTTTTCTGGAGGTATGTATTATAGGCTGGAAATCCTTTGCTCTATGTCTAAAATCCATATACAAGTAAGTACGTACCTTGTTTGTCTTTTTGTGACTGGGTTACCTTACTCAGGATGGTTTCTTCTAGTTCCATCCATTTCCCTGCAAATTTCAGGATTTCATTGTGTTTTTCCACTGTGTAGTACTCCATCGTGTAAATGTACCACATTTTCTCCATCCATTGTTCAGTCGAGGGGCATCTAGGTTGCTTCCAGGTTCTGGCTATTACAAATAATGCTACTATGAACATAGTTGAGCAAGTGTCCTTGTGGCTAGAATGTGCATCCTTTGGGTATATGCCTAAGAATGGAATTGTTGGATCTTGAGGTAGACTGATTTCCATTTTCCTAAGAGACCTCCAAGATCTCCCTTTAGTTGAATTACTTAACTTCTTTGAACCTCAGCTTAAAAGGGGCACCATCAGAGTACAAAGAAGTTAAGATATTGTTTACCAAAATGTCTGACACATAGTGAGTGCACCAATAATTATTATTTTGCTAGCTCTACAAGGTCACTTTATCAACTAAGTAAACAAAAATTAATTATTTCAACTTCACAGTAATGAAAATTCAAGTTGTCCTTCTTCTACTGCAGATACCAGAGTTCATAAGAATGAAACAATCACAAGATTCTTCTGAGACAGGGATTTTTTTTTTTATTTAAAAACATACACTTTATTTCTGGAAAAAAAGAAATAAGTATATTTTGATTTTTCTCTTGCTTAGTATATTTTCAAAGAATGTGGGCACTGTGCATAAGGAAATACAATCTCTAATGTAGATCTTGAACACTATGATAACGTAGAGGCTGATGGAGAAGGCATAGAAAGTAGCCATGTAGATACAAAGGCATAAAATTCCCATGTAGATACAAAGGCATAAAATTCCCTCCAATCGTAAGAGACAGGACAAAATCAAAAGGATGAATATGGAAATCTACAATAAAATATCAATAGAAAGCAGGGGCCATATTAATTTCAAACAAATTGGATTACAGAGAAATTTAGTTCAAACACATTATAAAGCATAAAAGTAAGAAATAATGGTTTTTATGTGAGGGGCTTTTGTTACCCCCCCACACATTGCAAAATCTTTCCTTACTAAAGCACCGCAATGAATTAGTGCCAGTATATGAATAGGTAATGTCTTAATAGTACCAATAAAAAAGAATGCAGTCCTTAAAACCAGGCAGTAGAGTGGAATTCCTGATTCCAACACACTAACGTATGCTCTTTCTCAAGTTACCAAAGAAAATTCCCTAGCTTTCCTCTTTATTGAACCTTGATTATGAATGATGATCATAAGAATTGAATCGAGAGCTTGGAGGACTAAATTAAATCCCATTAGTGAAAGTGGTTCACCTGAAAGGGTCAGTGCATTATAGTCACTTGACAAATGTCTTGTCTGATGCCCTGCGTGGCTTCTCCTTAGGTTAGAACAGCAGTTCTCAACCTAGGGATCAAATGACCTTTTCATAGGAGGTCACATAAGACCATCTGAAAGCATAGATATTTACATTATGATTCATAAAAGTAGCAAAATTGCAGTTACGAAGTAACAATGAAAATAATTTTGTGATTAGGGGTCATCACAACATGAGGAACTATATAAAAGGGTTGCAGCATTAGGAAAGTTGAGAACCACTGCCTTAGAGGCTTGATATAAACTAAAGAACACAAAACCATACAGTCTAATATTGGCTAGGTATGAAAAGAAAGTGAATGAAAGGACAGCAGGAGAGAGTTAAGGCTGGGCTAAACATATAAATGATCAAGAACTGTTCACAGGATTCAAATGAAGCAAACATGGATGTAGAAGCAGTTTGAATGGGGTTGGTTCTTAGATAGAAGAAAAAAATTTAGTTGTTCCTGGCCTGAAGATTCAAGGCCTAAAGTTCATTTTAGAAGAGGAATAATAGTAGAAAGATAGGGAAGTCCTTCTGGGAAGCCAGGAAGCTCAGACTGACACTTAGTAAAAGACCTTATTGAAATTGAAGTTCAATTGAACTTCCTTATCTCTAGAGTAAAGCTCTTACCCCTCAGATTCATTGTAAGGGTAAGTGGGAAGTATGTCCGTCCTTATAGTACTTGGCACTTAGGAAGTGTAAACGAATAGTTTCTGACTTCATGCAACAGAGACGAAGTTCTACATGAGAAAGCAAGAGTGAAGAGGTGGAGACCCAGTCATCAAAAGGGAGACCACCAAGTGACAAAAAACTTCTCTTTAACAAACTGGCTTCTGTTTGAGCATTGTATTTCTTTTTCAGAGCAAATCCAGACCAACCACTTGCATATGTATGTGTATGTATAGCCATATATATGCATAGGTATACAGTTGGAGTCAATAACATTCTCCGAGGACAGTTACTAAACATTGCAAAACTCGGAGTCAAGCAGGAAACAAATAGCTGGAAGCTGGAGATTTAATAGAACCCTAGCAAAAGAGAATTATGATGATTCAAAGGGTGGGTAAATATTGCTTTTTTTGCCAAACTAAAGGAGATGTTCTATTTTTAGCCAAAAGTAGTATTGGCAGAGCAACAGAAAAGGCCATTAAGGGTAAAGTAGTTTCTTCAGTTCAAGAGGATGGTATTTGTAGCCCAAAAGGACACATAACACTCAAAGCTACCAAGACATAAATGAATTAATCCAGTTTGGCAGATCAATCACCTGGTCAAGGGACCACCACATAGGAAGGTGGGACTACTCCTAGAAGATGTAATCTCCTTAAACCAGTGGTTCTCAACCTTCACAGTGCTGTGACAATTTAATAAAATTCCTCATGCTGTGGTGATCCCCAACCATAAAATTATTTTGTTGCTACTTCATCACTATAATTTGATACTGTTATGAATAATAATTTAAATATCTGATATACAGGATATCTGATGTGTGACCTTCCACAGGGTCACAACCCACAGGTTGAGAACCACTGCTTAAGCCTTGCTAAAGAGTTAGGCATAAGCCAGTTGGTGGTGGTATACATCTTTAATCCCAGCACTGGAGAGACAGGGGCAGCCAAATCTCTGTGAGTTCGAGGCCAGTCTGGTCTACAGATCCAGTTCCAGGACAGGCTCCAAAGCTACAAAGAAACTCTGTCTAGAAAAACTAAATATACAAAAAAAGCAAAACTTTTTTTTTTTTTTCTAGTACTGCCTTCTCTAACACTTTGGGTTTCACGCTTTCTCTGCCCACCCCAATCCTTAACATGTGGCTGACTTCCATGCTGTCTTAGTCCAAAAGACTGTTTTGTTTTGTTTTTTACCTCTCTTCTCAGTTCTCCTCCTCCACGCAGCTGCTGAGATTTACAGCCTACCGACTTTGGGTTTTTCCTTTTAAACTCTAATAAAATTGCCTTGTTTAATTAAACCTTGGCTTTAACTAACTTTTGAACATTTTTTGCTTTTTAATTCTTTAATTCACACAGAAAATGAACCCTATATTGGATCTGTAGATGGTATCAGAACAACCTATAAAAACAGCAATATTCTCATAATGAAAGGCATTATGTTTGTTCAAATAAAACTTGTGAAAGTTTAGTACTTGTAGAGTAAGTTTACTTCTAAAACAGGACAAAGAAAATTGTACCTAAATGGAGAGTCTAGATCTCAAATGATGATATTTCAGGCATTGTTTCAGAAATTATTTGGGAGACTGGGGCATGACTCAGATGGCAAAGTGCTTGCCTTACAAACAAGGATCTGAGTCCAATTCCCAGAACCTACATAAAGATGCTAGGCATGGTGGCACAAGCTTGAATCCCAGTGCTGGAGAGACTGTTTCAATGGTCCCTAATTGGTCAGCTCCAAGCTAATGAGAGAACAGGACACACACACAAAAAGATACTTGAGGTTACCACCCAACCTCCTTACACACACATTCACATGTGCATTTTTGTGTTTGTGCTGTGCACATACAGAAATTATTTGGAATAAGACCTTCCTGATCAATCCAGAATTCACACTGACAATAGAATATATCACCCTTGCCAAATATCAAGTCTCTATATAACTGTCTATAATTATACAGATAATTTCTTAAATAAATTTAAAATTATATCCAAAGCCCATGAAGCTGACAGTCTAAGTAAAAATGCCAAGGATTTTATAAATGGATCACTCTCTGGTGTTTGAAGCCATAAAGGAATCTCCACTATACCATTATACCATTGAAATTATAGATAACAATAATGCACTCTACATTTCAAAATGCCAGAGGAAATCATTTGGAAACTCCAACATCACTTCATGATGAAAAAAAATCCATGAATAAACTCAGAATAGAAGGAACTTAACATAAAAAGGTTATTTACAGCAGTGCTATAGCAAACATTATACTGGATGATAGAGGTGAAAGAATTTCCTCTAAAATCAAGAAGGTTCCAGGGATGCAGGCTTTCTACACTCTTTTTCAGCATAGCATTCAAATCCTTAGACAGAGTAATAGGCTGCTCAGAAGGAATTAAGGAAAAGAATCCCACCAGTGTGTGTATTCTTTGTGTATAGAAAGCTCCTGAACCTTGTGTGTTGATTTTTGTATTTTTCTATTTTTCTGTAAGTACTTAAAAAAACTGCAAGGAGTGGACCTAAACTTGAGCCAACTATCAGCTACAGTTGGAAAAGTGGCTCTTGAGGTCATAACTCTTACTGCTGAAATATTTGGCAACTAACAGATTCTAGGAGAAAGACATAGTATTAAGTTGTGTAGACACTGGTAAAACCATCATCACATAGATGACCCTAGTCAAACTCAGTGGGAAAGATTTTTTTCAAAAGTTGTAAATATGGGAAAGAGGAGTGTCAAGTTAGAAGGGAGGAAAAGGAACCAGAATTTTTGTTAAAAATAAAATGTATTAATTACTTAAACTTTATTGTTAAATGAATAAACCAAACCAAATAGGTGGAAGAATTATCTAAGAAAACATATAAAATACTGAAAAGGAAACTGAAGAGGACATTAAAAGAGGAGATAATCTTCTGTACTATGGATTAATAATGTGAAAATGGTGACCTATAAATTGAATGTGATTCCCATCAACTTCCCAATGACATCTTTCAGAAAACTAAAAAGAGAATTCCTAAAATTCATATAGAAATACCAAAGACCCTAAATAGTCAAAACAATCCTGAACAGAAAGATCAGTGCCGGAAGCACAAAAATACAAGATTTCAGATTAAACTTCAGAGACATAGAAAAGAAAAAAGAAAAAAACCAGACCCATCAACCAAGAGATTGTCATCGGAACCCATGCAACTGCAAGCACCTAATTTTTACAGGTGCCAGAACAAACAATGAAGAAAAGATAGCCTCAGCCAGTATGGTAGTGCACACTTCTTATTCTTGCACTTGAGAGGTGAAACAAGCAAGGAGGAGGGGAAAGAGAGGGGAAAAGAAGGAGAGAGGAAGAGGAAGGAAGCAAAGGAAGGAAGGAAAGAAGGGAGGAAGGAAGGAAAGAAGGAAGGAAAGGAAAGGAAAGGAAGGAAGGATTACAACAATAAAGGCACAGCTGGGTGTGATAGTGTATGCCTGTAATCCCATCACTTGGAAGACAGAGGCAGGAAGATCTCTGTGAGTTTGAGGCCATTCTGATCTACAGAGCAAGTTCCAGGATAGCCTATGCTACATACTGTATTTTTTAAAAATATCTATTTCCAATAAAAGAAAATACAAAAAAAAGTAAAAAGACAAATTACAGAATGAAAGGAAATCTTTATCTGGAGAGGATATTAACATACAGAATATACACAGACCTCAAATCAGTTAAATGTCAAAAGAATAATCTAGACCTAAATGAGAAAATCATTTAAACAGCTATTTCTCAAAAGAGTAACTATAAATAATTGGCAGCAACATATGAAAATTGTTCAACAGCTTGAACCATCAAGGAAATTCAAGTCACAACTATACAGATTCTATCTGACCTACCCTGGCCATCAAGAAAATGAATGTTTGTAAGGAGTATGGTTTTTCCACCCGCTGCCTGGTCTTTTCCTGCCGCCGCCGTGCCAGCCCCAAATAATACACAGAGACTCTGTATTTGCTACAATGCTGTTGGCCCGGTTACTTGTTTCTTATCGGCTAGCTCTGCCTTAATTATTAACCCATTTCTGCTGATCTATGTATTTCTCTTACCGGGGAGCCGGCCGGCATAATGCTTTCTCCTGACTCTCCATCTTGGCTCCTCCTTACTACTTCCTCTTTCCTCCTTGTCTCCTAGTCCCTCCTATCTTGCTTTCCTATTGGCCAACAGTGCTTTATTCATTAACCAGTATGAGAAACATATATACATAATGGCATCTCCCATCAAATGTTGGCTCAGATTTGAGGGTAAAAGTACCCTATTAATTCTTAAAATAAAAGAGTAAATAATCTCAGTACCACACATAAGAAAAAGAAACAAAAATATCTCAACAAGGCAATATTTTTCCAAAAATGGTATGCCAGAATCCAAACTAGCAACACACCAGAGCCAATACAGCTCCCATTTTTTTACCCCTCACATAAGGTGGTGACTGTTTTTCATCCCATTGGTAGGAGCTTGACTTCACAATCTGACATGATTGGCTACTTTATGCGAAGATGGAGAGGAAGGTTCCAGAAAGATGAGTCCTTGCCAGGCTAACTGCCTTTGGGGGGAAAATAATAGTATACAACTTTAACAAAAATAAAAAGTAGAACTGCCATATGATCCAGCTATACCACTCCTGAGTCTATATCTGAAGAAATCTAGGTCAATCTACCACAGAGATTATCTGTGTGACCCCTTTTATTGTAACAATAGTTGAAGATGCACATATGAAAAAGATGCAACAATATAGGCACTATGAAAAAGATATAGGCACTATAGAGTTTTACTACTCAGCCATAAAGAAAAATGAAATGTCATTTGCAGGAAAGGGGGTGGAACTGAAGATGATCATATTAAATGCAGTAAGTTAGACTCTGAAAAATAAAAACTATGCATTTCTTCTCACATATGGAATCCAGATTTAACATTAAGTGTTTTTTAAGGACATGAAAGTAATGGGGGGGGCATTTGGGAAGTGGAGGAAGAAGTACAACAAAGGATCATAATGGAGATGAATATGATGAAAATAAACTGTGAAAGGGAAAATAAATGTTCATTTCTACAATTAATATATACTAATACACTTGGAAAAATAACAAAAGGAAGTAGTTCAAAATAAAAAAAACATATTAATAAAACTCTAGAAAATGATGAGTCCAATTTATCTGGTGTACATATTACAAAATAAGCACAATTTTTCTCTGTAGCTCAGACAGGCATTGAACTGGCTTATGTAGCTGAGAGTAGGCTTGACCTTCCTGTCCTCCTCCCCCTACATCCTGTGTGCTGGGATTGCAATCAGGCTTTTTATTCAGTGCTAGAGATCAAACCCAGGGCTTTGTGCATGCTAGGCAAGTATTCTACTAACTGGATACCCATCTCCGGGCAATGTATTTATTTTCTAATAAAATCTACCTGAATTAATAACAGCAAAAAATAAAATAACACAAACTACAAAGTCACACTGTCCACCTCTCTCATCTTGTATCTCTGTGACATTACACAAGTGGCATATACCCTCAGAGTCTCTTTCTTCCCAGAGTAGTAGTGAGAACTATGATAACATATAACTACATAATAGTATGCAAAGTATGCAATCAAAGGATTTGGAGCATTATAAGGGCTTTATAAATGATAGCTATTAACACTGTTTAACACGTCATAAAGATCCAATCTAATGTTCCCCTACTCCCATCATTGTATCAGGTCTGAAAATTCCTTAGGCTTCAGCCCCAACATTAACTTTTCTTCCTTATGTCCCAAGCCCTCAACTCACTAACAGGTAAGAATCAATATGGTAAACCACTTCCAAAGTTGAAGACAACACATATGTAGAAGCAATTCAGGGACTATTTAATCTTGCAATGTGTTAGCCTCATAGGACCTCCCATGAACTGCACTAACTCCGTGTTTGTTGCTGTGCTATTTCCCTTAGTCTGACTTATTGTCTCTGTCCACTCCCAATGGTTCTTTATTCTACTCTTACCACCTATTAAATTCTAATTATAGCTGAATGTGAGAAATTTAAATATTAGGGTATCATAAAATTCCCTTGGTTGGGCTGGGGAGATGGCCCAGCATATAAAGTGCTTGCCACAGAGGCTTGAGGAACAGAGCTTATATACCAGGAACTCACATAAAATCCAGTGGGCACAGCAACATGTCTGTCATCCAGCTCACTAGAGCCAAAAGCATAGAATACCCTCTTTAACCAGGCTTTCTTTGGGGCCACCAACTAGCTCTCAAATAATGACATGGAGACTTACAATTCAATATGAATGATCGCCTTATCTTTTATTTTAACCTCTTTATCTATGCTTTGCCTTGGGGCATTTTACCTCCCTCCCTCCCTCCCTCCTTCCCTCCTTCCCTCCTTCCCTACCTCCCTTCCTCCCTCCCTCCCTCCCTTCCTCCCTCCCTCTCTCTCTCTCCCTCTCTCTCTCTCTAACTTATTTTCCTTCTGTCCCCATGGCTGGCTGGCTGCCAGCTGCCTGGCTTCTGGCCCCAAGCATGTCCCTCTCTTTCTACCTCTTTCTCTTCTCTTCCTTTTTCTCTGTAGATTCCTCCACCTATTTATTCTCTCTGCCCGTCAGCCCTGCCTCACTATTGGCTATTCGGCTTATTAGACCAATAAAGTGCCTTAAGCAGGCAAAGTAACACAGCAATACATCTTTACATATTTAAACAAATGCACCACAAACAAATGTAACACCTTTACATAGTTAAAGCAATATTCCACAAGAAGTCTCACAAGAGGAAGCTGGCCAGACAGATTCAGCAAACTCTGCTTTGACACCAGATCTCAATATATAAGGTGGAGAATGATAAAGAAGTGCACCTTATCTCAATCTCAGAACTCCACATACAGAAACATGCACACACATGCATGTATATCCCCCCCTACATACACACACATACCTAAAGAATCCCTTACTTAATATTCCAGAGTTAGGACTCTAATTACTTGCTCTTTGGGGACAAACCCTATATTTGATTTTGTTAATTTACATTCAGTGTAGTATCTTCAGCATTGAAGAGTTCCAGTATTTACTCACAGGGAAAATTTGTAGGGGAAAATTCTGAATTTTTTAATATTATGAAGCAAAGAAAAATTTGCAAATCAAACAATGAGCCTAGATGTTTGAGGCAAAAATAAGATAAATGAAATCACAAGATTAAGGCAAAGAATGCCATCTCCTTGAAATTCATTGCTAGAAGCCCTCAATGGCTTCCATCTCCCATTCTTTTGATTCAAGAACTTTGTACATTCATGCATTCTGTCTTCTAATCTTTTAACATTTCTTCATCTTCATTCTCTTGTACTTTCTTGCAACTGAGTAATATTCTTTACTATTCATTGTGCAATCTTTCTCATCATATCCACCCCCTCTGTATTCCATAAGCAATCATGTTAACCATCTAAAAATCTCTTGGACTTTAAGATATATATTTTTCCGACTTCCTTTTTGTACTCTTCCTGTACTGATATATTGTGTTTCAAATTCTCCATGTGGCTATTACTTATTCACCATTCCTACATGTATTCCTACTGCAATTCTTTTCCCCTTACTTTTAATGTCTTCCTTTGTGGGCCTCGTTTTGGGAAATTTCTTTTCTTGCTATTTGGAATTTCTGTCTAGCTTCAGCTTTCTCAGACCTGCCTCCTGCTTGTTTTCCTCAAGCAGTGGTCCACTTGATGCTTTTATTCTGAAAGGAGAAAGCAGGTATGAAGGGGAAAAAAACACTTGTAACATTAACTAATCTTCCCTAGAGTGAAGGCAGATAAATGTTTTGGACATCTCTGGCTACCACCTTCTGCATCCTCTTTGTGGATGAATAATTCCATTCTGAATACATACTATGTTCTCTTTTTCTATTAATCCTTTGGTGGGCAATGAATTTGATTCCATGTCTTATCTATTGTAAATCCAGGTATGCTACACTGATCTCAGTTCATTTGTATACTGTAGTGTGATATTTTGATTACATTCTGACCCTCTGAAGACTGACAATAAAGTTTGCTTTGAATCCGAGGGCAGAGCTAGATACTAGCTTACCAAAATTAACTATAGAGTTTGGAGGAATGAGGACAGACAGAAAGACAGAAAGTAATAGAGTGGGATTTAGAGAGGGTATTGACCCTTTTGGATGGAAGAATGAGAGAGAGAGGAGGTCACTGGTCACTTATCTGCTGCATCTGTGATCATTAAGGTTCTTACCCCAATATCTGACTCCTGAGTTTTTATTGGCAAAGAATAATCAGGTAAGCACTTCAGTATACAATCCCCAAAATGGGATAGCTAGATCATACAGTAGGTATGATTTTTTAGTTTTGCTGAACACTTCCAATTCTTCATAGTCATTATAGTTATGTAGGAATAGAAGTCTTCTTTTTTTCTCTATTCCTCCAAAAAGATTTGTTACTTCCTTATTTTTCTAAAAGCTTCTGTGACTAGGGTAAGATAGCTCTTTGTATTTTAATATGAATTTCTCTGAAAGCTAATCATATTGATCATTTCAAATGTATTGGTTGGCTCCTTCTGCTTCTTCCCAGATTTGTCTACTCAAACCATGTTCCCATCTTAGTTGGATTGGTTGTAGATATAGGGCTTTGTGTGTACAAGTGTGCCTTTCTAAGTAGGTATTAATTCCATTCTAAAAATTATCTCTGATATTTCTCTTCAGAAGCTTTTATATTTAATGGAATCTCAACTGTTTCTTTTTAGTTCTGTTTCCTAACATTTGTGATTACCATTTTAAAATGTGCTCATGTCAATGTCATTAGGAATTTACTGCTTTCTTCCAGTTCTTCTATAGTTTTGGGTTTTAGAGTTATTTCTTTAATTCCTTTTCTTGATGTTTTATAATTTCCTCTATAAAGATTTTCAATTTCCTTGCTTAAATATGTTACTAGATATCTTTGTGTATATTATACATCATTGTTTTCATAATTTATTTCATTTTTTGCCACCCCATCACCTTATTGGAAAACCAAGTCAAGAGTTCACAGCAGAAGTCGGCCTTAGAGATACAGATTCCTGTCCTGGGAGTGAGTGAAATCAAGAACAGAAGAGGCATCAGCTTCAAGGTCACACTGGCTTTCAGAAAATGAGTGGGCAGCATTGAGAAGGGGCATCCATGAAGGAGGAAGGGAGGCAAAGGACATAATTTGTTTCTTAAATACTTATTTATTTAATTTAATTTTACATTCTACTCCTCCCACCCCACCCCTCGACTTTCCCCAGCACACCCCCCAAATACACTCCTCAAAACAGGTAAGGGCTCCCATGAGAAGTCAACACAATTTGGCACATTAAGTTGGGGCATGACCAAGCCTGTCCCTTATGCATTAAGTCTGAGCATGGTATCCCCTTATAGGGAATGGGCTCTAACAATCTAGCTCATGCACCAGGGCATAGATCGTGGTTCTATTGCTAGGAACTCCTCAGATATTCTAGGCTTCACAACTCTCTCCTGCATATTGAGGTCCTAGTGCGGTCCCATGGAGGCTCCACAGCTGTCAGTCTAGAGTTTGTGAGTTCCCATGAGCTTGGTTCAGCTCTCTCTGTAAATTTCCCTATCAAAATCTTGACTTCCCTTGCTCATATATTCCCTCCATCCACTCTTCAACTGGATTCCTGGAATTCAGGCTGGTGCTTGACTGTGGATCTCTGCATCTGTTTCCATCAATTACTGGAAAAAGGCTCTAGCTTCTCTGGAGCTGTGGATTGTAGTCTGATTATCCTTTGTTTTATATCTAATATCCACTGATGAGTGAGTACATACTGTCTGGGTTACTTCACTCAGGATATTTGTTCTAGTTACATCCATTTACCTACAAACTTCATTATGTCATTGTTCCTTACAGCTGATTAATAATACTTCATTGTGTGAATGTACCACATTTTCTTTATATATTCTTCTGTTGAGGGGGATCTATGTTGTTTCCAGATTCTGGCTATTACAAATAATGCTGCTATTAATATTGTTGATCTAGTGTCTTTGTGGTATGATTGACTATCCTTTGGGTGTATGCCCAAGAATGATATTGCTAGGTCTTGAGGTATATTGATTCTGAGAAACCACCATACTGATTTCCAGAATGACAGCACAAGTCTGGACAGGTATCCAGGGTCTCTTAGTGTTTATAGAACTTCTGTCCAGGACCTTCTGGCTTTCAGAGTTTCCATTGGGAAGTCATGTGTACTTCTGATGGGCCTGCCTTTATATGTTACTAGGCCATTTTACTTTTCAGATCTTAGTATTCTTTCTTTATTCTGTAGGTTTAGTGTTTTAATTATTATGTGGTCAAGGGACTTTTATTTGGTTCAGTCTATTTGGTGTTCTGTAAACTTCTTGTACCTTCATAGGCATATCCTTCTTTAGGTTGGGAAAGTTTTCTTCTATGGTTATTTTGAATATATTTTCTGTGCTTTTGAGCTGAAATGCTTCTCTTTCTTCTATCCCTATTATTCTTAGGTTTGGTCATTTCATGGATGTTTTGTGTTAAGAATTTGTTGGCTTTAACACTTTACTTGACCAATTACCCTATTTCCTCATTGCATCTTCAATTCCTAAGATTCTCTCTTCCAACTCTTGCATTCTGTTGGTTATGTTTGCATCTATAGTTCTTGCTCATTTATCCAGATGTTCAATTTCCAGAATCCCCTCAGTTTGTGGGGTTGTTTTTCACTGCCTCTATTTCAATTTTCAAGTCTTGGACTGTTACCTTCACTTGCTTGATTGCTCTGCCCCTCCCCCTTGGTCTTCTTGGCTATTTTAAGGGGTTTATTGATTTCTTCCTATTTTATCTTTGTCTTTTTGCTGCAAACTTTTACCATTTATTATAGAAGTAGCAATTAACATTCTAGGTATCAATTCCACATTTGTTACTATGAATTGGGCTGTATACACGATATGTAATGGGTGCTTTGTTTTCTCAAAAAGGCCCCAGAGAAAGGAAATTTGTTCTCACCAAGGTATCTGCAGTACGAGCTGCAGCCTCCAGATATCACAGTATATAGCCTTAGTTTTCCCCTTTGATATAGCTCTGAGAAGTCCCCTTTAATCCGTTATGTGCAGTTTTATAAGTTGCACCCCCTTTGAGACTTAAGTTTGCCAGGGCATTTTACAAGTCATGTCCCTCCCTCAAATGTGAGGAAACTGCTTTTGTTAAAATTTTATCCACCTTCCATGCTCTGAGAGATATGTATGCCCTATCATCAGAGAGTTGGGGGAAGAACACAGGAGAGCAAGTAAAGAGATACCTTGATAGAGGGAGCCATTATGGGCTTAATGAGAAACCTGGCACTAAATATATTTCCAGGAATCAACAAGGATGACTCCAACTAAGAATCTAAACAATATGAAGAGTCTACCTTAAATGTCCCTCCCCTATAATGAGATTGATGACTACCTTAAATGTCATTGTAGAGCTTTCATCCAGTAGCTGATGGAAACAGAAGCAGAGCTTCATATCCAAACACTGAGTCAGACTTCTGGTATCTAGTTATAAATTGAGAGTAGTGATGAGCAAAGGGAAACCCACAGAAACAGCTCACCTAAGCAAGTGGGAGCGGGAGTGCATGGACCACAGTCTGACAGCTGGGGAATGAGCATAAAACCAAACCAGGCACCCTGAACAAGGGAGGCCTCACTCTTCCTGAGGAGTGGATGGGGGATGGGATGGGGAGATGGTAGGGGGAATGGCAGGCCAGGAGGGAGGAGGAACTGGAATTGGTTTGTAAAATAAGATTATTCTTAATTAAAATAAAAAATTAATTTAAAAAAGAGCTATGAGAAGAACGCAAGTGTGAGATGGTTACCTCCTTTTTATCCTCAGATCACAACATTTTAGCAAATGCCAAACCACCTATTGTCAGCCTCCTGCTTGAACACATGGTCGCTGAAGAGTCTGCCAGACACACTGTGGCCTATGGGCTGAAGATGGAAGATTGCAGAAGAACTTCAGGTGACTGACAAGGCAAGATGTCTCTGTCATTTCTAGAGTTTATATACTATCCTTCTGTGATCTTTGAAGGAGTTGAAGACAGATAGTTATGGTTGTAGTTTTCCTTAGTTAGGCTTAAAGATAAGTTACATAGACTTTAGACACACAAAGATAGGATAGATGATGAAATATTTTCTTAAATCTTGCTAAATGTTAATGAACTAAATATTGTTAACTGTGATTCTAATTTGATAACTGTTGTGTGATCTATTTTGCTATACTAAGGTTACCCCTTTTTATTTAGACAGAAAAGAGGAGATGATGGGAGATGCCATTATGTATATATGTTTCTCATACTGGTTAATGAATAAAGCACTGTTGGCCAATAGGAAAGCAAGATAGGAGGGGCTAGGAGACAAGGAGGAAAGAGGATGTAGTAAGGAGGAGTCAAGATGGAGAGACTGGAGAAAGCAGTACGGCAGCCAGCTCTCTGGTAAGACCACGTGGAAAAATGTAGATTTACAGAAATGGGTTACTAAAGACAGAGCTAGCCAATAAGAAACTAGTACCTGGCCAACAGCATTATATCTAATACAGAGTCTCTGTGTGTTAATTGGCACTGGCGCGGCAGTGGGACAAGACCAATGGCGGGCAGAAAAACCTTAGTCCTTTCAGAGAACATATAAATTAACAAGATCACATATGAAAAGGGGGACATACCAATGGAAACTGAGGAAAACCAGAGAAGTTTCAGGTCATACTTTGAAAACCTGTACTCCACAAAATTTGAAAATTTAACGGAAATAGAAAATTTTCTGGCTAGATATCACTTACCAAAGTTAAATCAAGAACAAATAAGCAACGTAAATAGACCTATAACCTCTAATGAAATAGAAACAGTCATCAAGAGTCTCCCAACTAAAAAAAGCCCAGGGTTAGATTGCTTCAGTGCAGAATTCTACCAAAAATTCAACAAGAGCTAATACCAATACCCCTCAAAGTTTTCCACACGATAGAAGCAGAAGGGTCATTGCCAAATTCTTTTGACAAGGCTATAATTACCTTAATACCCAAGCCACACAAAGACACAACTAAGAAAGAGAACTACAGACCAATATCCCTCATGAACCTTGATGCAAAAATACTCAATAATTAATACTGGAAAGTCAAATCCAAAAACACATCAGAAAAACTATCCACTGTGACAAGTAAGCTTCATCCTGGGGATACAGGGATGGTTCAACATACAACAACCCATCAATTTAATCCACCATATAAACAAACTGGAAAAAAAAAACATGATCACTTCACTAGATGATGAAAAAGCCTTTGACAAAATCCAAAACCCCTTCTTGATTAAGGTATTGGAGAGATCAGGGATAACAGAAACATACCTAAACATAATGAAAACAATATACAGCAAACCAACAGCCAACATCAAACTAAATGGAGAGAAACTCAACACAATTCCTATAAAATCAGGAACAAGACAAGGCCCTCCACTCTCTCCTTTTCTCGAATATAGTACTTGAAGTTCTAGCTAGAGCAATAAGAAAACCAAAGGAGATAAAGGGGATACAAGTTGGAAAGGAAGAAGTCAAACTTTTACTATTTGCAGATGACATGATAGTTCACATAAGTGACCCAAAAAACTCTACTAGGTAACTCCTACAGCTGATAAACACCTTCAGCAAAGTGGCAGCATACAAGATTAACTCAAAAAACCCAGTAGCCAGCCATATTATATAAAGACAATAAAAGGACTGAGGAAAAAATCAGAGAAATATCACACTTTACAATAGCCACAAACAACATAAAATATACTGGGTAATTCTAACCAAACAAGTAAAAGACCTATATACTAAGACTTTGAGTCTTTAAAGAAATTAAAGATACCAGAAAATGGAAAGATCTCCCATGCTCTTGGATAGGTAGGATCAACATAGTAAAAATGGCAATCTTGCCAAAAGCAATCAACAGATTCAATGCAATCCCCATCAAAATCCCTGCACAATTCTTCAGAGACCTTGAAAGAACAATTCTCAACTTTATATGGAAAAACAAAGGACCCAGGAGAGCAAAAAGAACCCTGTACAATAAAGAAACTTCCTGGAGCATCAACATCCCTGACTTCAAACTCTATTGTAGAGCTAAACCTCCTGAAAACAGCTTGGTATTGGCACAAAAATAGACAGGAAGACCAATGGAATCAAATTGAAACCCTGATTTTAATCCATTCACCTACAAATACCTATTATTTTTTTTACAAAGAAGCTGAAATTACACAATGGAAAAAAAGAAAGCATCTTCAACACATTATGTTGGTATAACTGGATGCTGACTTGTAGAAGACTGCTGCAGATAGAGCCATATCTATCACCATGCACAAATCTTAAGTCCAAATGGATCAAAGACCTCAACATAAATCCAGCCACACTGAACCTCTTAGAAGAGAAAGAGGGATGTACCCTTGAATGAATTGTTACAGAAGACTGCTTCCCGAACATAATACCAATAGCACAGACACTGAGATCAATAATTAATAAATGGGACCTCTTGAAACAGAAAAGCTTCTGTAAGGCAAAGGACACACTCAACAAGAGAAAACTGCAGCCCACAGAATGGGAGAAGATATTTGCCAATCCCATATCTGACAGATGGCTGATTTCAAAAATATAAAAAGAACTCATGAAGCTAGTTATCAAAACACCAAATAATCCCATTAAAAAGTGGGGTACAGAACTAAATAGAGAATTTTCAATAGAGGAATTTAAAATGCCCTAAAGACACAAAAGTGCTCAACATCCTTAGCCATCAGGGAAATGCAAATCAAAACAGTTCTGAGATATCATCTTATTCCCGTCAGAATGGATAAAATCAAAAACATCAAAGACAGTTCATGCTGGAGAGGATGTGGAGAAAGGGGTACACTCCTCCACTGCTGGTGGGAGTGTAAACTCATACAGCCACTTTGGAAATCAGTATGGTGGTTCCGCAGGAAAATGGGAATCAGTCTACCTCAAGATTAGTAATCCCTCTCTTAGGCATATACCCAAAGGTACACATTCATGCAACAAGGACATCTGTTCAACTATGTTCACAGTATCATGTTTTGGTAATAGCCAGAACCTGAAAGCAACCTAAATGCCCCTCAACTGAAAAAATGGATGGAGAAAATGTGGTACAATTACACAATGGAGTACTACTCAGCAGGAAAAAACACTGGAATCTTGAAATTTGCAGGCAAATGGATGGAACTAGAAGAAACCATCCTGCGTGAAGGAACCCAGTAACAAAAAGACAAACACAGTATGTACTCACTCATATATGGTTTCTAGACATAGAGCAAAAGATTAGCAGTCTACAATCTACAATGCTAGGAAACAAGGACGACCCTGGGAGAGACATACATTATCCCCTGAAGAAGGGGAAAGGACATTGGGAGCTTGGGGGAGGGAGTTAGGAGGAAGAGGAGGAGAGAAGTGGGCATGAGGATGCAGGAAGATTGAGTCAGAGAAAGAATTGAGGAGAGCAAAAAAGGATGCCATAATACAGGGAGCCATTATAGGTTTAAAGAGAAATCTGGCACTAGGGAAATGTCCAGAGATCTACAAGGATGACCCCAACTAACAAGCCATAGTGGGGAGGCTACCTTAAATGCCCTTCTCTGATAATTAGATTGATGACTACCTTATATGCCATCCTAGAACCTTCATCTAGTAGCTGATGGAAGCAGAAACAGGCACCCACAGCTAAACACTGAGCTGGAATCCAGTTGTAGAGAGGGAGGAGTGATGAGCAAAGGGGTCAAGACCAGGCTAAAGAAACCCACAGAAACTGCTGACCTGAACAAGGGAGAGTTCATGGACTCCTGAATGATAGCTGGGAAACCAGCATAGGACTGATCTAGATTTCCTGAATGTGGGGGTTAGTTAAGAGGACTAGACAGTCTATGGGGCCTCTCATATTGGATCAGTTTTTATCCCTAATACATGAATGGGACTTTGGGAGCCCATTGCACATAGAGGGATACTCCCTCAGCCTAGACACTTGGCGGTTGGCCTAGGCCCTGCTCCAAAAGATATGACAGACTTTGAAGACTCCCCATGGAAGGCCTCCCCTCCCAGGGAGCAGAAAGTGGATGAGATTACATTTGGTGGGAAGATAGGAGGATGTGGAAACTTGGATTGACATGTAAACAAGCTCATTTCAAATTTAAATGAAAATTTATCAAAAATGAAAAAAAGCAAAATGCTACCTCTTTCTACTTTCCAGGATTTCATTTGTTTAATTGTTCAACAACATTTACTAAGTCTAAGGTTTCTTACTATAAATAAGAAATAGATATATCTAAATATGTTTAAATTACACTAGTCTTCTGATTTTGTTCTTGCTTCCAGAAAGGCTTCACAATGTAGACTGTGAGCTATTTGGAAGTACAGAGATATGTTTGTTAGTGCCGTTGTTATTGTTGTCGGTGGTGGTGGTGGGTTTTCTTTCTTCTATCCTTTTTATTGGTTTTTCAGGACAGGGTCTCACTACGTAGCCCTAGCTATCCTGGAATTTGCTCTGTAGACCAGGCTGTCCTGGAACTCAGACATCCGTCTGCCTCTACCTCCTAAGTCCTAGGATTAAAGGTGTGCACCAACACCCAGAAAGGCATGATTTTTTTGTGTGAAATGTATGTATTAAATGATCAAATAATTATTAAGTATATAGTATATCCCAGGTGATTTTCTTTAAAAAAATATTATCAGCTCTTTGAGAATGTCATTCAAAATGTTTTAGTCATATTCATCTCCCTTTCCTTTTTTGTGTCCTTTCATTTTAAAGCCATGAAGTCGAAATTTTTCTGCCCAAATATTCTTGTATGTGTGGCCTTGTCCATATTGCAGGTCATACACTCTAACTGACTCTCTTTTTCCCAGGAGCTAACAATGCCAATAGCTCCTTTCTAGAAGTAGAATTTTTGCACCCAACTCATTGCTGGGATATTTTTTCTGCCTTGGAATTGCATGTTATTACAGCCATTGTGAATTCATGTATGTAGCTGTCCTCCTACATTCAGAAGACATGGTTTCCTCATAGTCACCTACCACTTCTGTCTCTTACATTCTTCTTGCTGCCTCTTCAGCAAAGTTCTCTGGGACTAAGGGAAAGTGATGTGGTATATATGTTCCATTTATGGCTGAAAACTATCTGTGTTCATCACCACTTACTTCAAAAATAAGTTTCTGACATGAGGGTTGAAAGATGCACTGGTCTATGGATACAATTAGGAGTTGTTTTAATACTGTGTCCATTTAGCAGAATATAGTAATTGTGCCTGTAACCTATTTAGCCACAGGGTCTTGACCTAGTAATGTACTAGGTATGGGTATCATCTTGTGGAGTGGGACTCAAATACAAGCAGAATGTGATTGGTTACTTCTATGGTGCCATTATTGCACTAGAGGGCATGTGTAATAGAAGAGAATCTAAGGAGTATACCTGAACTTATTGCCACAGAGAAGTAATTTCTGAAGAGTGTTTTGATAATTCAGGAATCAAAAGCAATAAATAATAAATAAGACTTCATGAAATAGAAGTTTCCCTATAGCACAGTACACCATCCTTTGAGTGAAAAAAGGCAGCCTACAAAGCAGGAAAAAGTTTTAACCAACTATACCTCTGACAGAGGGTTAATATTTAGAACACTGGTTCTCAATTTGTGGGTCAAGACCCCTAAAAGGTCACCTAAGACCATTGGAAAACACATTCTTTCTTGTGGTCTTAGGAACTGAGACACTTCTCCTCTATCCCTCTCTAGGTAGGTCCATCAACATGCAGATACACCCACTTATCTGGAGCTCCAAGTATCTGGAGCTATATTAAAGAGTCACAGCATTAGAAAGCTTGATAATCACTCATCTAGAATATACAGAGAACTACAAAAACAATTTAAAAGTAGGGCATGGAACTAAAGAGGGAGTACTCAAAAGCTGAAATACCTAAGACTAAGGAACAATTGAGAAAAATATTCAACATCCTTAATCATCAGACATAGTTTTGAATGTTTTTGTTTTCTTTAACATCTAGAAAGTTTGGGTCCTAACTAAGAATATTCAATGTTGAAGTTGTATCTGTTTAATTAAAATTAAAATGAAATAATATTTAATGAGAGAGTGAGAAACAATTTCTATGTACTATCTCATTTTGTTCTCTTAATAACTTAGGTTTTCCATTAATTCAGTCATTATCACTATATACTGTTCTACCTCCTACTTGAATAATGCAGCATTGAAACTTCAAAATAATTTAGATCAATAGTGAAGTTACTATACTCACAGATGTTATTTCAAACCATTTTCCACTAAAAATTAAGTCTGGTAAATCTGAAATTTTATGATCATGAATTTTTACCCCAATGTCAACATCAAAATGATAATCCCTTTTTTATGCAATGAATTTACACCAAAAATCTATTTCCCAAAAGATTTCAAAATGGCTATAATAATCTGTAATATTCCAAGGTCTCATTTAATCATTCACAGCACCAGTTATGTAGAGTAGATATGGATAACACCACAATTCATCATTTTAAACAGTAAATTGAACCAAAATGATGAACTAACTTGCTCAGTGTTTCTCAATTCATAAGTAACAAGACAAGTAAATTCCTTTTGATTTGTGTCATGTCAACAGAGGGCTTCTTTCTGTATATATTAAAGCTAAGAACAGACAAACAGTAGATTTTACTACTTGGATTTTATTGTTTATAAATAGAAATAATGAGTTCATTTGGAGCCTTTATTTTTGTTATGGATATAGAACATTTTAATATTTATGAGTAAGGTGCTAGCTTACAGACAGGTAACATCTTAAAGGATTAGATATCAAAATTATTAAAATGAAGTAAGAAAACATTAAGTCCATGCACTTGAAAAACACTTAAAACTCCTTTTATATGTGATTTACTGTGCTAAGTTTGAAAAATAAAATAATCAGTAAGATATAATCCCTCCCCACCCCCGAACTCCCTGGGTTAGCCCCTGATCCTGCTGCTCCTGTATCCTGTCCCCATTGAGAGTACCCTCGGAGCTCTGATACACCCCAACCCATCCCCACCACGAGCCTGCCCCCCCCACCCTGTGCCCTACCCTGCCCACTGTCCTGTTGCTCTGGTAGAGCACTGGGACAGAGAGTGGAGCCAACAGTCCACCCTACTTCGGAGTTTCTCGGAGCAACTTTGAACAAAGGAAACCTGCCTATCCATGTGGGACCACCAGTAATTTCCACCTGCTTGGTCTCTGACCCCACCTTCAGTCCTCTGCTGGAGTCCCAGGCCCCTCCCAGAGACCCGCCTATCTCTGCAGGTCCACTCTGAGTTCCTGCCAGCAAGAACCTTTACCCCCAAAGCAGCAGCTCTGCTAAAGAAAGAGGCCTCAGGTGGAGAGTCCCAGTTTCCAGTGAGATCAGACTATCCTGCAGAAACGTCCCAAGTTTCAGCTCAGGCTTTGTCCTCTTCTGCCAGCCATTGGCTAGAGCCATTGGCTAGTGGCATCTTCTACTGGATCCTCAGCCCTGACCACATCCCTGGGTCCCTGTCTGCGGAGAAACCTCCTATAGAGCTTGGACCATCCACAGCTACAGATATTGAATCTCTGACCCATATAAGCCCACCGGAATAGTACCATAGAGAGAGGGGGAGACCCCAACAACACCTACTGGAAGAAGCTATGGGAAGGCAGCAATACAAGAAAACACCTAACAACAGAAAGACAAGCATGACACCAGTAGAATCAAGGGAATCTACACCAACTAGAATGGAACACAACAACAAAGCAGAGGAAGCAGAATGGAACGACTTAAAAATTACCATCATAAAAATGATAGAAGCCCTCAAAGAAGATGTGAGAAAATCCCTTAAAGAAATGGAGGGAAAAAACAAAAAATGGAAGAAATGAACAAATTCCTTAAGGAAAGTACAGAAATCCAAGAAAAAAAAAATTAAGCAGGTGAAGGAAATGGTTCAAGACTTGAAAACTGAAATAGAGAAAATAAAGGCAACACAAACCGAAGAAATGCTGGAAATAGAAAAACTGGGCAAAAAATCGAGAACTACAGACACAAGCATAACCAACAGAATTCAAGAGATGGAAGAGAGAATCTCAGGCACAGAAGATAAACCAGAAGAAATAGATTCATCGACCAAAGAAAATCATAAATCCAACAAAACCTTAACACAAAACATCCAGGAAATGTGGGACACCATGAAAAGGCCAAACCTAAGAATAATAGGCATAGACGAAGGTGAGGAAGCCCAGCTCAAAGGTGACAAAAACATATTCAACAACATCATTGAGGAAAACTTTAAAAATCAGAAGAAGGACATGCCCATGAAAGTACAAGAAGCATACCGAACGCCAAATAGGCTGAACCAAAGAAAAGAGACCCCTCTACATATAATAACCAAAACAACTAGCATACAGAATAAAGACAGAATATTAAGAGCAGCGAAGGAAAAAGGACAGGTAACATATAAAGGCAGACCTATCAAAATTACACCTGACTTCTCCATGGAAACCCTGAAGGCCAGAAGGTCCTGGATAGATGTTCTAAAAGTATTAAGAGAACACGGATGCCAGCCTAGGCTACTATATACAGCAAAACTCTCAATCACTATAGATGGAGAAAACAAGACATTTAATGACAAAACCAGATTTTCCCAATACGTATCTACAAATCTAGCCCTACAGAAAGTATTGGAAGGAATACTCCAACCAAAGGAAGGTAACTATGCCCACAAAAATGAAGGCAACAGATAATCCAACTACACCAGAAACCAAGATTAAAGCAGAACTAATATATTCACAATACCATGGCCAACAACAAACCTAAATCAAACAAGCATCAACAATCAATGGTCCTTACTCACCATCAACATTAATTGTCTTAACTCACCTATAAAAAGACACAGGCTAACAGAATGGATACAAAGACAGAATCCATCCTTCTGCTGCATACAAGAAACACATCTAAGCTTCAAAGATAGACCTTACCTCAGAGTAAAAGGTTTGGAAAAGATTTTCCAATCAAATGGAAATAAGAAGCAAGCAGGCATAGCTATCCTAATATCTAACAAGTTAGACATCAAACCAAATTAATCAAAAGAGATGAAGATGGTCATTTCATATTCATCGCAGAAGAAATCCATCAACACAAAGTCTCAGTTCTGAACATCTATGCCCCTAATACAAAGGCACCCACATTCGTAAAAGAAACACTACTAAAACTCAAAGCTCATATAAAACCTCACACACTTATAATGGGAGACTTCAATACACCACTCTCAACACTAGACAGGACCACAAATCAGAAACTCAACAAAGAAACAAAAGAACTAACAGAAGTTATATCTCAACTGGGGTTAACAGACATCTATAGAACATTCCATCCAAAGACAAAAGAATATACCTTCTTCTCTACTCCACATGGAACCTTCTCTAAAATCGATCAGATACTAGGAGGCATAACAAACCTCAACAGATACAAGAGAATAGGAATAGTCCCATGTATCTTATCAGACCACCATGCTTTAAAATTGGAATTCAACAACAACAAAAATACTAGAAAAACCTGCAAACTCATGGAAATTGAACAATATGCAATTGCACCACACCTGGGTCAAAGAAGAAATAAAGAAAGAAATTAAGGACTTTCTAATTTTCAACAAGAATGAGGACACAGCATACCTGAACTTCTGAGGCACCTTGAAAGCAGTGCTACTAGGGAAGTTCCTTGCACTAAGTGCCCATATGAAGAAAACAGACGATAGTCACATTAGAGAATTAACAGCGCAGCTGATAGCCTTAGAACTGAGAGAAGCGAACTCACCCCGTAGGAGTAGATGCCAGGAAATAATCAACTTGAGGGTTGAAATCAACAAAATAGAAACCAGGAAAACAATACAAAAAAATCAATGCAACAAAGAGTCGGTTTTTTGAGAAAATCAACAAGATAGACAAACCTTTATCCAAATTAACGAATAAGCAGAGAGAGAACATGCAAATCAACAAAATCAGAAACGAAAAGGGGAACATAACAACGGACACAGAGGAAATCCAGACAATTTTCAGGTCATACTTTGAAAATCTGTATTCCACAAAAATTGAAAATTCAAAGGAAATGGACAAATTTCTGGATAGCTATCACTTACCAAAATTAAATCAAGAACAGACAAACAACTTAAATAGACCTATAACCCGCAATGAAATAGAAGCAGTCATCGAAAGCCTTCTAACCAAAAAAAGTCCAGAGCCAGATGGATTCAGCGCAGAATTCTACCAGACATTCAAGGATCCACCATATGATTATCTCCCTAGATGCGGAAAAAGCCTTCGACAAAATTCAACACCCTTTAATGATAAAGGTCTTGGAGAGGTCAGGGATAACAGGAACATACCTAAACATAATAAGAGCAATATACAGCAAACCAACTGCCAACATCAAACTGAATGGAGAGAAGCTTAAGGCAATTCCTCTAAAATCAGGAACAAGACAATGCTTCTCTCTCTCTCCATATCTCTTCAATATTGTACTAGAAGTTCTAGCTAAAGCAATAAGTCAACAAAAGAAGATCAAGGGGATCAAAATTGGATCCCTCGAACTTTGTCTATTTGCAGATGATATGATAGTTTACATAAGTGACCAAAAAAAAACTCTACCAGGGAACTACTACAGCTGATAAACACCTTCAGCAAACTAGCAGGATACAAGATAAACTCAAAAAATGAGTAGCCCTACTTTAATCAGACCACAAAGAGGCTGAGAAAGAAATCAGAGAAACATCACCATTTACAATAGCCACAAACAACATAAAGTATATTGGTGTAACGCTTACCAAACAAGTGAAAGAACTATATAATAAGAACTTTGTGTCTTTAAAGAAAGAAATTAAAGAAGATGCCAGAAAATGGAAAGATCTCCCATGCTCTTGGATACCTAGGATAAACATAGTAAAAATAACAATCTTGCCAAAAGCAATCTACAGGTTCAATACAGTCCCCATTAAAATACCAGTACAATTCTTCACTGACCTTAAAAGTATAATAATCAACTTTATATGGAAAAACAAAAGACCCAGGATAGCCAAAAAACCCTGTACAATAAAAGAACTTCAGGAGGCATCACCATCCCTGATTTTAAGCTCTACTACAGAGCTATAGTACTGAAAACAGCCTGGTATTGGCACAAAAATAGACAAGCTACCAATGCAATCGAATTGATAATCCTAATATTAACCCACACACAGCTGATTTTTGACAAAACAACTAAATGTATACAATGGGGGGAGGAAAGCATCTTCAATAAATGGTGCTGGTACAATTGGATGATGGTGTGTAAAAGACTGCAGATAGACCCATGTCTATCGCCATGCACAAAACTCAAGTCCAAATGGATCAAAGACCTGAACATAAAGCCAGCCACACTGAACCTTTTAGATGAGAAAGTAACCTTGAACAAATTGGAATAGGAGACTGCTTCCTGAACATAACTCCAGTAGCAAAGACACTGAGACTGACAAATAAGTAATGGGACCTCCTCAAACTTAGAAGCTTCTCTAAGGCAAAGGACACTGATGGGAGATGTCATTCTGTAATTATGTTTCTCATACTGGTTAGTGAATAAAGCACTGTTGGCCAAATGAAAGGAAGATAGGAGGTACTAGGAGACAAGGAGGAAATGAGGAAGTAGTAAGGAGGAGTCAAGATGGAGGGAATGGGGCAGGCATCTCGTCTCCCCAGTCCCTGGTAAGATGAGACCACGTGGATATACATAGATCAACAGAAATGGGCTAATACTTAAGACAGAGCTAGCTGATAAGAAACTAGTACCTGGCCAACAGCATTATATCAAATACAGAGTCTCTGTGTGTTATTTGGGGCTGGCACGGCGGCAGGACAAAACCAGCGGTGTGCGGAAAAACTTACTCCATACAGGACACAGTGGACAAGACCAAACGGCAGCCTACAGACTGGGAAAATATTTTCACCAATCCTACATCTGACAAAGGGCTGATCTCCAAAATATACAAAGTCAACAAAACACCAAATAACTCTATTAAAAATGGGGTACAGAACTGAAGAAAGAATTCTCAATACAGGAAACCAAAAGGCTGAAAGACACTTAAGAAAGTGGTCCACATCCTTAGCAATCAGGGAAATGCAAATCAAAACAACTTTGAGATACCACTTACTCCTGCCAGAATGGCTAAAATTAGAAACGCCAATGACAACTTATGTTGGAGAGGATGTGGAGAAAGGGAAACACTCCTCAACTGCTGGTGGGAGTGCAAACTCATACAGCCATTTTGGAGATCAGAATGGCAGTTCCTCAGGAAAATGGGAATTAGTTTACCACAGGACCAACAATCCCCCTCTTAGGCATATACCCAAATGATCCATATCCATGCAACAAAGACATGTGCTCAGATATATATCAGCATTATTTGTAATAGCAAGAACCTGGAAGCAACCTAGATGCCTCTCAACTGAAGAATGGATAAAGAAGATATGGCACATCTACACAATGGAATACTACTCTACGGGGGAAAAAAAAATGGAACCTTGAAATTCGCAGGCAAGTTGATGGAACTTAAAGAAACCATCCTGAATGAGGTGACCAGGTCACAAAAAGAGGAACATAGTATGTACTCACTCATATATGGATTTTAGACCTAGAGCAAAGAATCACCAGCCTGTAATTCACACCATCAGAAGAACTAGGATAAAAGGTAGACTCTAAGAGATTCATATCAGGTCCCTCCCAGAAGGGGGAAGGAAAAAGTTCTCCAGAACACATGGGAAGTGCAGGGGCAGTGAGGGGAGAAAGAACTAGGAGAAAGAGAAAGGGAGGAGAGGAAAGCATGTGGGACTAGGAAGATTGAGTCAGGTAGGAATAGAAGACAGGAGAGAGAGAATAAAAGATGGAGTCATTATTGGTTTGAAGAGAAGTCTGAACCTAAAGAAATGTATAGAGACCAAAAAGACTGACTCCAACTAACAGTTTGGGCACCAGTGGACAGACTAACTTAATTGCCCTTCCCTAATAATGAGATCAACAATTAACATCCACCATCATGGAGCCCTCATCTAGTACCTGTTGGAAACAGAAGCAAACACCCACAACTAAACACTGAGTCTAACTAGAATCCAGATGCAGAGAGAGAGGACAAGACCAGGTTCCAGAAACATGTAAGAGACAGCTGGCCTGAACAAGGAGGAGCTAATGGGCTCCCAGACTGATAGCTGGGAATCCAGCATGGGACTGACTCAGAACCTCTGAACATGGGTCTCAGCTAGAAGGCCTGAGCAGTCTAAGGGACCTCTGACAGTGGAACCAGGATGCATTCCTAGTGCACAAAAGGACCTTGAGGGCACATCCCCCATGGAGGGATATTCCCTTAACCTAGAGACAAGAGATAAGTCTTACTTCCTACTTCAAATGACTTGACAGATTTAGATGACCCCTCCTGGATGGCATCACCCTACATGTGAAGTGAGGGTGGATGGGATGGGAGGGTGGTCCAGGTGCATGTGAGTGGGGAGAGAGGGAATGAAGGAGGGAGGGAGGAATGGAGAGAGAAGGGACTGGGTCGATATATAAAATAAAAAAATAAAATAAAATAAAATATTTTAAGACCCATTTGTGAAATAAGTGAGATTGCACTTAATACCAAGCCTGACAATCTGAGTTCAGTACCTAGGTCCCACCACCCACATGTGGTGATCATGCCTACTTCTTAGGAGGGGATTGAGCCTATGCCTTTATGACCCAATTACCTCCTAAGTAACCCCTCTCTTAATATTATTGCATTAGGCTCATGCCTTTAATTTCAGAATTTGGATTACAAAAGCAGGCAGATCTCTGCCTTATGGATGGGATTAGAACCCATTTCATTTATTTATATTTTGTTTGTTTGTTTTTACATTGAAGCTGCAGCTTTCCTTCCATCCTCTCCTGTGAGACCCTCCCCTACCCCACCCCATCCTGTCCCCATGCCCCAATCCATTCTTCCTCCATTTGTGTTCAAGAAATGGCAGGCCTCCATAGTTATTGACAAAATATGGCATAACAGGTTGCAATAAGACTAAGCATTTTAAGAGGCTACAAGAAAGTTGCTTAGTGTATATAACATGTGAAGTACCATATGTAACGAATGGGCCTTTAGCAGACACTGAATTCAGGGTGTCTTTATCTTGGACTTCACAGTCTCCAGGATGATAAGAAAGTAATTTGTACATGTTACAAATTACTCCAATTTAATTATTTAAGTATCTGTTATTATAGGGCAAATGAAAACACACACACATATACATATATACACACATATATATGTGTGTATGTATAAAACATGTGTACATATTAGCAACAAGTTTTGTTGAGGGCATAGTATAGAAATTGGTTTCTTCCTTCACGCCTGGTGGAAACGCAACCAACTGTCAAAAATTGTTTGTAGGGGTGGAGACAGAGCTCAGTGGTTAAGTACTCACTACTCTTACAGAAGACTTGAGTTCAATTCCTTGCACCACACTGAACAAAACAGACTACACCTTCATCTCTAGGAGATACAACATATTTTGCTGACCTCCACAGCTAACTGTACCCTCATGCATGTACCCACACAGAAATACACAGATGCATATAATTTTTAAAAACCAAACTATTTTTCTTTCCTTTTTATTTGAAATAGGTCCTCATTATCTCACTATATTGCACTGGCTAGCCTGGAACTCTGTATGCAAACCATGTTAGCCTCAAATTCACAAAGATCCACCTACCTCAGCCCATAGAGTACTGAGATTAAGGATGTGCACAATCACACCAGGAATTTCACTCCAAGGTATTCCTCAAGTATAATACATGTTTATAGTTAAAATAAAATTTATGTAATAAAAATAAAACTATGCAATTAAATATAAACTAAAACTCAAAATTAAAAGCATAAGTATGTGCTAGAAAGACAGCTTTAGGGAGTGGTAAATGTTACAAACTATTTGAAGAAAGAACAAAAAGATCTGAAGTTGAAAAACAAACAAATGGTGTAGGGGCTACATTACATCTTTTCACCTAACCCTAGCAATGAAGAAATGAGATTAAGACTGGAATTTAAAACATCTAGCTAGTATCCTCAGCTGTTCCACAAAGAGTGTCACTCTGAATCATTGTCAGTTTAAATCAACCCTCTGTCTTGTTCTTACATAAGTAAATGAGAGCTAATAGTAATTATCTAGTCACACTGTTGTTAAAAGAACTAAGTTAGATAATATTCACTGGAGTCATTGTAAATTTCAAATGTGCAATGCAAATATAAAGGATTATTCTTATCACACAGGACATCAGTTATTAGGGAGTTTACAAAATATCCCCATGATGTTTTTATTCAACTCAATGCATGAAAATCTATATTTCTACTCTAATATAATGTCAAGAAATATGATGATGTCACTGTTGCCTCAATAAGGGAATTTCAAAATATATATTGGCATATTATGATGTGTTTTAAATGTCCAAGAAGCCAAGGAGTAATTCAACATAAGGTATTAGCTGCCAAATGGCAAAAAATAAGCCGTTTCCTTCAGCTTAGCAACACACTGTTATTCTACTTGGTTTCTAGGACACAAATACTTTAGGTCTGAATGCTTAAGAGTCCAATTAAAGCATGGAATTTAGCTAGGGACATATGACCAACTGATCCAGCAAAACACTTTCAGTTTTTCCTCCACAGAAAAATCTGAATGTGGATATTTAATATCATGGATAAAAATATTCAATACAAAGTATATCACCTTTATATTTTCTTTGCTCTTTGGCCCCTTTTTATAGAGAGCTAAAACTGAAAAATTTCAAGTATGTTTTTCTGACCAATGCCCAGTTCTTTGGCATCATCTCTTCCTACACTGTCTCATCCCCTGCCACCAAGAACTCTTCTGCTTCCCAGTGCCCCCATGACACTTCTATTTTTATAATGTTTTGAGTGGAGGATGCAATATGCTGTCAGGCTGGCATAGGATCAAAGTCAGTTAAAGTAGGGATTTTTTAAGGGCAGGAAGATGACAGGACTGTGTGAAAGGAGCTTGTTAAAGAACTTTGGCTGCTTGACTAAAGAATTCAGCTGTGAGTTTATAAATTATTGTTGCAATTTCACCTCAAATTTTGTTTCAATTGAATTAGAACAATAGAACTTAGTTCATTTTATAAGAGACAAACAGGGAATTAAGGACCCAGAAATATGTTCAAATACATCAGCTATCACATATTTACTGATATTTACAGTTACACTGAGTCAAAAGCTTCTTGAGTAAATGAACCATGTATGCACACACAATAATTAAGATAATTTTCATACTGCCACATCAAGCATTTCTGGAATTACTTTACTACTTCTTGCCCTCCCTCTATCTGTTCATGCAAGACTGGGTACTGTGAACTCTAAAGTTATATTTATATCTGATGCACTCATTTGTTCACATTGCCCAGTTACCAAATTGAAGGAAGCAAATACATGTGCCAAGAGCTCTCAACAAGTACTGGATAACATTTCTTCACAGAAGAATATAGGGACAACTGCCTTTGACAAGTAATTTCTAGAAACCCAATATAACAGGTGGTGCTTTCCTTTGAACAAAGCATGTTGGTGGAGGCTGTGTTGACCTGAAGTAGCTCTTGGAACTAGAAGCTCCAGCTAAAAATGGAATGCGGTGGAGAATGAGAAGGTATGCACAAGCTTAAGTAGGAAGGCAGAGAAAGCACATTTATAGGAAACCATAGTATGTTCTTATAAAGATTTTATATGTATCATTAAGGGGAATACCACTGATTTTTTTTAAATCTTGAAAGATAACCTCATAATACAACCTCTTTGAAGTAGCAAAAACCCTGGAAAAATCCACACTAAGGAAGTGGATTTTGAACAATATTGTGTGAAGAGCACCCAGACTTTCTGGGAAACAGAGAATCTGGATGATCGAAGAGAAATATAGCACATAAATATTACTATAAACAGCACTGGAATAGAACCAAGATAATTATCTAGAGAGCCTGGTAATTATAATTTGTTCCCTAGCTAAACTCAATAAACAAGTCAATTCTAGTAATAATGTTCATAGTTAATAATAACTTCTCAATAATAAATAGCTGTAATTAGTAATGATAATACTTATTCTCAAAAGTTCAAGCCAATAAATAATACTAATATACTTCCAAATGCTATTTTATTAATTCAAGTAAGTTTATATATGAAGTGGTAGCATTTTAAAGTCTAATCAAATGCACGTGTTATTGAAGAAAAGAGGAGTCTTCAGAAGCCCTCATCTACAGAAGATGGGCAGATAGCTCTGGAAAACCAATCATAATTACACTATCCCTTTTCTGTAACTTTACTTTTTTATAGGGATGTGAGTCTGGGCAAATGAGCTTAGAAAAAATTCAAAAGTACTCCAGAGAAACTGACTCCTAAAGTCACATAATACAGCCCTACAAAACCAGTTCTTCCATAAAAGCAAAACAGAACAGTGGAAAAAGTGTCAAATGTAACTTTTTCAGAATTTACAGTATTTCCTAAAGACTTAAAGCAATCTAAGTTCAGGGAGCAATAAATTAACATTACTGAGAATAGCATGCATTGGGTAGCCTGGATATATGTCCCTCTTCCCAACTTTATAGAATCCCTGAAGAACCAAGAACCCATGGTAGGCATAGAAGCCAGCAGTCTAGCAGTCAACAAAGGGGATGGGATAGATTTTTAAGTTCAAGAAAGTCATGTCTTCACAGAATAGGCACACCACAATCTACTAAGAGCTTCTACAGGTGCTCAAAATTCTTGCCAGTCTGAACTTGCTTCAAGGGAATCACTTTTTCATGAGGGCATATAGTGAAGCAGATTGTGGAAAATATCTAACTACAGCTGGCTAATACAGTTTGAAAATTTGAAGCAAAGAGGAAACAGAATAAAATATTTTTGATGAAAAGTAGGTTTGAAAAACTGTGATTGATCGGGAATTAGCATAAGATGTCAGCCAATCAATATCATCTGGTGCTTTCATCACACTGGTATACCTAACTGAATAGTTCTTCATCCTCCCTTTAGGAGATGCAAATAAATCAGGTACAAGGCCATGGTACTTGCTACTAGTACAAGAAAAGTAATATCTCATTGAAGATAAAATAAAAAGAAAAGGGTTGACTATATCTTCCTTTCCCCAACTGCCAGCACTGTTGCCACAGAAAAGAGGCACCTCTCACTTGTCAGGAGATAATTTTAATAGGCTTGGAATCCAGTGCCATTCCAGGCACAGTGAAACACAGTGTTGGGTAAAGCACGTGACTCCTACCAAACCAACACCTGTGAACTAAGCCACTGTAACTGGCCTGGATCAAGAGTCTGGCTCCAATAAGGAATGACAGAGCAGGAAGCATGGCTCCTCCCACTGAAGGACAGGGCACAAAATGCAGGGCAGGCCTCTTTCTCTGAGCACAGTGACAGACTGCCATGGTGACAACAAGTAATGACTAATACCTGAACTTGACACATATAGGTCAGAACTCAGATAGTCCTATCAGGAAGGCTACATACAGCAGCAGGAGGAGACCTATGTACTTTAGAAAAGAAGCAAGTTTCAGCCACATCAGTTCCAGCCCTCTTCTGTACAAGGTCCTGTAGCTGTGAGATTCAGGTACAATCCAGGTCAGCACCGCTAGCATTTCATGTATCTAGTTGCAATGTTCTTGGTCTATTAGTTCAACTCAGCTATAGACAGCACATAACAACAAGACAATTGCTTTAAATCTAGTCTTATTTTGGTTGGAGGCAAAAAAAGGCCTGCAGGCCCAGACTAGGAGAGTTTGGTGGCCACATGTGTAACATGTAAGTCTACAGCTGATACACCCATGATGACTCTCCCTAGAGTCGGGCAAAAATCTTCATTATCTGACCACAGAACAAAGCACTTTGTTGTTCCCAACTCTACAGAGAGGCTTCTGGAGCCCCTCTTTCTATTTTATTCACTTATTCTGAACAATACAATAGTGTAGTTGGAACAAACATAATCACAGATTTCTCTCTAGTACTGAAACAATAGAAACAATCCAAAATGAAACTCCTAACTTATCAGAGCCAGGGTATCATCCAGTGCTGAAATGATGAAAATGACTACAGACACAAAAATTAAGCAGAATCTTTGTAAAGAAGGTTCCAAATTCAGCTTATGAAGACTGGAATAAATAAATATCTGATATTCAACTGTCCAGATGACATCCCATGCTATCAAACATTAAAGGAGTTCAAGAAACTGTGATCTAATAGAACAATGTAAGGGGCAAGGAACTATTAGATCATAACCAGTATGAGAAAACGTCAGAGAATTTTGAGCAGCCATTTCAAAGAAACTCAATGGGCTTCTAGAAAACATGAACATTTCATTACTTTACCAAAATATTTCACAGAAAGGCAGAAGAAAGTTCAAAGAATAAATGTAAAGTCCTTAAGTTGAAAATTATTTTCATAAAAATTAAAATGCCCCTATCCTCAATGCTCAGGGATCTACATGGAAGAGGAAGTAGAAGATTGTAAGAGGCAGAGGTGAGGAATGAGTCCAAGGAGACAGTGTCCTCCAGACCCAACAGGACTGATACATACAGGAATTCACAGAGACTATGACAACATGCACAGGAACCACATAAGTTCAAACCAATCAGATCACTTGTACCCAGCTATTCCAAACTTCTCTATTGCTCCCACATCCTCTACTCCAGCAAGGATTTCCTTTCACTTTCTTGCTTTCTACAGTTACTCCAATGCTATTGAATGATCCTTTTGTACACTGTAAAAATTTGTCACTCAGATTGGTTTAATAAAAAGCTGACTGTCCAGTAGACAGGCAGGAATTATGGGGGACAACCAAATTAGGAGAATGATGAGAATGATAGAAGAACAAGGGTACAGTCAGAGGAGATGCCAGCCTGCCACTGAGGAAGCAGGATGTGTAAAAAAAGGAGGTAACAAAACACGAGCCACATGGCAAAGTACTGATAAGAAACATGGGTTCATTTAAATGTAAGAGTTAGCTAATAACAAGCCTGAGCTATTGGCCGAGCATTTATAATTCATATTAATTTATGAATCAATTATTTGGGAAGGGGCTGCCAGTTATTTGGGAGTTATTCAGTACAAGAAACTTCTGTCTACACTGCAATGTATGTACTCACAAGAACATGTGACAGCTATCTTTCTGCATCCAGGTTATCTCACACTGTATGATTTTTTTTTTTTGTAGCTCCATCCATTTACCTGAAAATTCATTTTATTTTTCTTTACAGCTGAATAAAGTGCAATATTGTATATGTATCACATTTTCATTACCTATTTGTCAGTTGAAGGATATTTAGGTTTTTGCCGTTTTCTAGCTATTGTGAATAGAGCAGCAATGAACATGACTTAGTGAGTATCTGCAGAGTAGAATGGGCATGTGCCATGGTGTAATATAGCTGGGTCACTTGGAGGATTTATTTTTAACTTTTAGGAATTTGCCTCATTATTTCCATTGTGGATGTACCAATTTGCAATTCTACCAACAATGAATGAAGGTTCCCTTTTCCTGACACCCACTCCAGCATTTGATGTCAGGTGTTCTGTTTATCTTTGTCATTCTGACAGGAGTGAGGTAAAATTTCATGGTTGCCTTCACTAACATTTCCATAACTTCTAGAGATGACGCATGTTTTTAACTATTTCTTAGTCATTTCTTTTTATTCTGAGAACTCTTTGTTCAGGGCCTGTGACCCATTTTTAATGGGTCATTTGTTTCTTAGATTCTTTGTGATTTTTTTTTAATTCTTTATATATTATGGGTTTTAAGCCTCTGTCGGATATAAAGCTGGAGAAGATGCCCTACCATTCTGTGGTCTTCCTCTTCATCCAGTTGGTTGATTTTTTTTTTTTTTTTTTTTTTTTTTGAAGCAGTGTAGAAGCTGTTTCATTTTAGGAAACACCACTTTTCAATTGTTAGCCTCAATTCTTTGTGTGTGTGTGTGTGTGTGTGTGTGTGTGTGTGTGTGTGTGTGTTATTTTAATTTGGAACAAGCTTGTTTTACATAACAATGCCAGTTGCTGCACCCTGCAATCCTCCCCTGTTCCCCAAACCAACCCCCCTTCTGCTCCCCAGGGAAGGTGAGGCCTTCCATTGGGAGTCTTCAAAGTCTGTCATATCATTTGGAGCAGGGCCTAGGACCTCCCAATGTGTCTAGGCTAATGGAGTATCCCTCTATGTGGGATGAGCATGGGCTCCCAAAGTCCATTTGTATACTAGAGATAAATACTGATCTACTACCAGAGGCCCCACAGACTGTCCAGGTCTCCCAACTAACACCACATTCAGGGAATCTGGGTCTGTCCTATGCTGCTTTCCCACCTCTCAGACTGGGGTCCATGAGCTCCCCCTTGTTCAGGTCAGAAGTTTCTGTGGGTTTCTCCAGCCTGGTCTTGATCCTTTTGCTCATCACTCCTGCCTCTCTGCAACTGGATTCCAGGAATTTGGCTCAGTGTTTAGCTGTGGGCGTCTGCTTCTGCTTCCATGAGATACTAGATAAAGGCTCTAGGATGATATATAAAGTAGTCATCTATCTCATAGGGGAAGGGCACTTAAGGTAGCCTCTCTACTATTGCTTAGGTAGTTACTTGAGGTCATTTTGTAGATTGCTGGACATTTCTCTAGTGCTAGACTTCTCTTTAAACCTATAATGACTCCCTCTATTTTGGTATCTCTTTTCTTGTTCTCCTCTGTTTTTCTCCTGACTCAATCTTCATGCTCCTCATGTTCTCCTCTCCCTTCCTCTTCTCCCCTTCTCTTTCTCCTAACTCCCTCTTCTCTCCCCCTGCTCCCAATTTTCTCAGGAGACCTTGTCCCTTTCCCCTTCTGTGAGGGACCATTTACGTCTCTTTTAGGGTCCTTCTTGTTTCCCAACTTCTCTGGTTGTGTGTATTGTAGGCTGGTGATCCTTTGCTATATGTCTAAAATCCATATATGAGTGAGTAAATACCATGTTCATCTTTTTGTAACTGGGTTACCTCACTCGGGATGGTTTCTTCTATTTCCATCCATTTGCCTGCAAATTTCAAGATTCCATTGTTTTGTTTGTTTGTTTTTCTGCTGAGGAGTACTCCATTGTGTAAATGTACCACATCTTCTTTATCCATTCTTCAGTTGAGGGGCATCTAGATTGCTTCCAGGTTCTGGGTATTACAAATAATGCTGCTATGAACATAGTTGTGCAAGTGCCCTTGTGGTTTTAATGTACATATTTTGGGTATTTGTCTAAGAGTAGGATTGCTGGGTCCTGTGGTAGACTGATTCCCATTGTCCCGAGGAACCACCATACTGCTTTCCAAAGTGGCTGCATGAGTTTGCACTCCCACCAGCAGTGGATGGGTGTTCCCCTTTATCCACATCCTCTCCTGCATAAACTGTCATTGGTGTTTTTGATTTTAGCCATTCTGACAGGAATAAGCTGGTATCTCAGAATTGCCTTTTGCATTTCCCTAATGGCTATGGATGTTGAGCACTTTCTTATGTGTCTTTTAGCCATTTTAGATTCCTCTGTTTAGAATTCTCTATTTAGTTCTGTACCCCACTTTCTAATTGGATTATTTGATGTTTTGGTGACTAGCTTTTTGAGTTCTTTGTACAATACCAAAACATACAAATTTGATATGTGCTAAAGAATTACAGAGAAAAGCCTTTGTTTTCTATAATTAGACTATTAAATTTCTATAATTGCATAAAAGTTCATATGTACTAACAGAGAAATTCATAACATACAATATTCCTGAATCTGAGCCAAAGTGTTTCATGCAGCATTGCTGGTGTTGGCACAATGTGATGGTATGAGTAGTACAAAGTGTGATGTTGTGTGTTTAGAACCAAGGCTACAGTGAACTTGTGTGGTACAACATAGGTGAGTGCTTGCCAAAACACCACCGGCCAGTGCACATTCAGAAACCTTTTACTGTTGCCAGATTTTCACAAGCCCAACATTTAGTTATGTAACCACAGTTTAAGAAGATGTGCCTTAATCTTATCTAGAAACGTCCTAACATAAACACACAGAGGTGTGTGGGCTCCTAATCTCCCACACATCTCTCAATCCAATCTAATTGACAACTGAGATTAACCATTGCATGAGTTACAAAATTAACATAGTGAGGAGTTCCTTATGAATAAATAGTTACTATGAGTTACAATGGATTGAGCTCTTAAATTCAGAGACAGAGAATGATTAAACTTTGTTTTTAAATAACAAGACCCAATTAAATTGTGTTTAAAAGAAACTTTGAGCAAGGAGATGACTGGAACCACTAGGAAATAAACTAGGAGGTAGTTGGAGAGAAGTCATACTCTGAAGTGGGTGACTGTAGAAAAGTCCTGAAGTTTCCATTAGCAAAGAAAGAAAACTTTAGAAAATTAGACAGAGTCTGCTCAGGGGTTCAGTCCCAAGTAAGGAGCACTAAGCTTCAAGTGCGGAATGAATTCGGCTTCAAAGGGTGAGAACCATGGCTGAAGACAAAGAGATGGTCTCAGAAAATACACACAGTGCTTTCAATACCAAATAATCTAGAGAGGAGAGGGGGAGAGAAACAAGTAGTTTGTTCAAGAGACAAAAACTGCATAAAGGATAAAGACCACAAGTAGGGGTGTGAATACTCAAAAAACACAGTTAACACTGGTCTCATTACTGAACATATTTGCAGTCCAACCAGACAGAAATGCTGCAGTCAGCATATCACATGGGTGCTGGAAAATCCTCTCTTCTCACCTAAATCAGTGGCAAAAAGTGTTTTTTAAAAACATTTCTACTGAGGCAACAGATGAGTAGGGCAGAGGCAAATCCCTCCCTGCATGGCATAACCTACACTAAAAATCCAGGCCAAGGCTCAGGGGACTATAGTCTGAGAGGTAAGTAGCCTACTGAGTCCTTCTAGCTAGGGAGAAAGGAAAACTGAGTCAGAACCAGGTATTCTATATAACAGAAATCTGGTCTGAGACAGGAGTGAGACTTATCACTTCCCCAAAAAGGAATAAGCAGTGGCAAGTGCTAAAAGGAGGTGCCAGGGTCTAAGTGTTGCCAATGAAAAACTTTGCAACAGTCCTAATCTAATATCCAGTAACAGAACAACAATCTGTAATAACACACTGACAGACCCCAAACCGACACTTCTGGCTACAAGTCAAATAAAATATGGAGTAAAATATCACCTAGTATCTGCTTTCAGTAGAAGACAGCAGCAATATAAGCAGAGAATGAAACCTAAGGTAGCATAGAGACAAACTCCACATGTCTACCCAGCTAGATGACAACAAGAGAGACTCTTCACTGTAGTCTATTTCGTTCAATTTTTATAGGTACTTTCTTTCTTTTTTTTTTTTCCTTCTATTGGTTGGTAATTTTTTTATTTATTTTTTCTTATTTACATATCGATCCCAGTTCCCTCTCTGTCCCTCCCTCCCTCTCTTCCACCCTTCCATGCCCCCGACCACCCTCCCATCCCATTCAGCCCCACTCCATAGGAAGAGTGATGCTTTCCAGGAGGGATCAACAAAATCTGTCAAATCATTTGGAGTAAGGACTAGGCCCTCCCTTCTGCCTCTAGGCTAAGGTAGTATCCCTCCACGGGGAATGTGTTCCCAAAGTCCTTTTGTGCACCAGAGATACATCCAGGTTCTACTGTCAGAGGTCCCTTGGACTGCCCAGGCCTTCTAACTGAGACCCATGTTCAGGGGGTCTGAGTCAGTCCCATGCTAGTTTCCCAGCTATCAGTCTGGGGGTTCATGAGCTCCCCCTTGTTCAGGTCAGCTGTCTCTATGGTTTTCTGTAGCCTGGTCCTGTCCTCCCTCTTTGCATCTGGATTCCAGTTTGGCTCAGTGTTTAGCTGTGGTGTCTGCATCTGTTTCCATCAGCTACTAGATGAGGGCTCCATGATGGTGCATAAGTTAGTGACTAATCTCATTATCAGGGAAGGACATTTATGGTAGCCTTTCCACTGTTGCTCAAAATGTTAGTTGGGGTCATCCTTGTAGGTCTCTGGACATTTCTCTGGAGTCAGTTTTCTCTTGAAATCTATAATGGCTCCCTCTTTTATTCTCTCTCTCTCTCTCTCTCTCTCTCTCTCTCTCTCTCTCTCTCTCTCTCTCTCTCTCTCTCTTGCCTATTCCTCCCCTGAATCAAGAAAAGGGACCATAACAATGGACACTGAGGAAATATAGTTCCTTTCTTCCCCCCTTTGAAACAGGTTTTCCCATAGGGCACAGATTGGCCTAAGGCTTGACCATTCCTTGCCTCAGACTACTGAGTGAATAGCTAGATGGCCATCTGGTTATAGGATGCATATAAAATACTAAACAAATATGAACCCCCCTACTAACTACAGCTTGTGAGGGAGCTGACAACTTTTCCAGCTGAAACACTCAGGAGAGCAGACTCTGCACCTTGCCTGGGCAGCACAGTAGAGCCAACCCTTTTGGAGGAGTGTGGGAGAGGCAGCCCCGAAGTCGTCAGCATGGGCCAGCTGTCCCCACTACTTGTCTGTCATGAGGCTGTATGGGCAAGGGAGAGAGATGCGCCTCATTATCCCTTGCCCTTCATCTCCCACGCAATAGACAAGGGAGTTGACCCTCTCCTTTACCATCTACAGCACTCAGGAAAGTGGATTCTGTTCCTCACCTAGTCAGCACAATAGAGCTGACCCTGATGACAGAGGCATGGATTAGACAGCCCTAAGTGACCCTCCCTCCTCTACTCCCAAACTCTCCCCTCACCTTCCCTCTTCTCCACATCCATTCCTCCTTTCCTTTCAGAAAAAGGCATTCCTCCCAGTGATATCAACCAAACATGACATACCATGTTGCAGTAAGACTAGGCAACTCCCGTCATATTTAGGTTGGACTGGGTGAACCAGTAGGGGGGAAATGGTCTCCAAAACATCTAAATGAGTCAGGGACAACCTCCACTCCCCACTCTTAGGAGTCCCACAAGACTAAGCTACACAATCATAACATATAAGAAAAGGGTCTAGGTAAGACCCATGCAGGCTTCCAGATTGTCAGTTCAGTCTGTGTGGGTCCCTCCTGCTTAGTTGATTCTGTGGGCCTTCTTCTCTTGGTATCCTCAACCCCTCTAACACCTACAATCCTTCTTCTCCCTCTTCTGTACTTTTCCCCAAGCTGTGCCTAATGTTTGCCTGTGGATCTCTGTACCTGCTCTAATCAGTTGCTGGAAGAAGCCTCTCAGATGATTATTGAGCTAGGGACTGACATAAATGAGTATAGCTGGGTGTCATTAGGAATCATTTCATTGATTTTTTTTTTCTGTTTTGCTGTCATGTTTGGTTCTATCCTCAGTTCCTAGCTCTCCAGGCAGTGTCTGTGGTGAGCTTCCCCTTGTGGCATGGGTCTCAAGCTGGACCAGTCATCTGTTGGCCACTCCCACAAGTTCTCTACCACTTTTACCCCTGCACAACTTTCAGGCAGGACAAATGGTAGGTCAAGGTTTTGTAGCTGGTTTGGTGTTCCAGTCCTCCACTGGAGACCTTGCCTGGTATAAAAGGTAGCTGGTTCAGACTCCATATCTCCCATTACTAGGAGTCTTAGCTAGGGTCGTCCTTGTAGAGTTCTGGAAGTTTCCATTGTATATGGCTTCTCCCTCTCGCCTCTCCAATTCCAGTCATTTCTCCCAGTACACTGTCCGTCCATTCTTCAATATTTTAACACAAACATATATTCAAATGACAATTTACTGTATTAAAATCTTGACAACTTTAACAGAAAGCACATGAGATACTTTATATATTGTTAAATCCATATTAATTAAAGTTGGCCCTTTTGTAAGCTTCATTAAGAATAGATAAATATTTTAAATTTAAATAAGTAAATGGTAAAAATTCCTATGATTATATATTGGGAGATATCATATTGTTAACCTATCAATACTACCATAGCAATTCACAGATTTAATGCAATCCATATCAAAATCTCTGAAGACATTTTATCATACTTCATTCTAATATTCATATTAATTCTTGAAGTATGCTAGTCAAAACAATCTTGAAAAGGAACAGTTTCATATTTCATAGTTTCTTATTTCAAACCATGCAACAAGCTGCATTAATTATACCCTGATAATATTGTGATAAAAGTTGACATATAACACAGTCCAGTAGAGTCCAGATATAAGTATTCATATATGCAGTCAAATAATTTTCATCAGTGTAGACATCTGGACAGTCACCTTCCTTCCTAGGACATTAAAAAGGGAATTTATGTACAGATAGGTACAGAATGGAAGACATCCTTTCCTGAACTTCACAGGCACTGCACTCACAGGCCCACAAAACCACACACGTGCATGCACACACATATATGCATAATTAAAGATAAATCAGTCTCTTTAAAGTAAATTATTTCATACAAATAACAAATGAAAATTAATGTCAGTTATGAGTTTATTAATTACTTTGTCAATGTAGTTAGTTTTTGTTGCTGTGAAAATATCCACAAAATATAATTTACGGTCTTCTGGATTTCATGGTTAGTAAATGAAACAAAATGGTAGAGCAGAGAAAGACTAAAGAACTCTTAAAAAAATATGAGCAGGAAGGAGGAGAGGGTGTGGGAACTGGAATTGAAATGTAAAACAAGCTTGTTTCAAATTTAAATTAAAAATTATCAAAAAATAAAGAAATACGAACACAAAGAAGAGTGTGAAAAAGTAGGAAAGTTAAATAAAGAAAATAGTAGTCTATTTGAAATAATACTCTAAGCTATTATAATATCCATCTAATAGGAGTGTCCGGAGCTTTTACATTGCAATGTGACATCATCATGAAATGTGCACCACTCATAGCTGTCCTGAGATATATGCAGTCTACAGACTACGATTTAGACTCACCTAAATGTTTATTGCCTTTATGACTCTGTTTTGGTGTTTTGGTGTATGTTATTTTGCCTAAATTTCACTGTACTATGAGGTCTCCCTTAATTAAAAAATGTGTAATGAAAACAGATAAAGAAGAATGAAATTCTATCGCCAGTTCTGCACCTAAAAAAGCCATTTGGCCTGAAGGAAGTCCCTTACACTTTGGATTTCTGTTCTGACCAGTTTTTTTAGGGGGGGTGGCATTTGGCTTTGATATTTCAGATTTATGGCTTGACTTTATCCTGGATATTGTTTTACTTTAAGTGTGACTGTTGGGGCCATGATGAGCCAAGTGAGCTAAGTTGATGCACTACAGACTTTGGAAAAGTTACCAATAACCATGGCTAAGCTTTATACTTTGAAAACTTGCTCTTGGGTGGGGTTGAGAGATAGATCAATGGATAAAATGCATGCTACACAATCGTGACTACCTGAGTTCCAGTCCCGATAACTCATATTCAAAAGACAAGAAGGAGGGTCTGGAACTCCAGCTCAGAGGGATCTGAGGCTTCCTCTGACCTCTGCACACATATTCTCTCTCTCTCTCTCTCTCTCTCTCTCTCTCTCTCTCTCTCTCTCTCTCTCACACACACACACACACACACACACACACACACTAAAAAACAAAATTCAGAAATGTTTTGAGGAAGGAATGGGAAGAGGTAAATTATAAAACTATTTTATAATCTCAAAACGTAAAAATAATTTTTAAAAAGAAAAATACTTTGAAAAATAAAGTGAAAAGCAATAAAGGAAGATACACATAATTAGCCACATGTCTTCACATGCACAAATGCAGGCTCAGGTACATGTACATGCATGCACACATAATTGGCTCTTAATCTGTGTATTAAAATGGTATATCATGACTTTCCTTAAGTGAAGAATTCTTTTTTCCACTATTTTGTTTCCCATGAAGATAGGGGAATGTTCTTTTGTGTTCTGTTACTTCAGGTGTAGTGGAAATTCCAGGGATTAGCTGGATGCTCCAGCTCCTGTGGTCTCTCTTGAATTTGTAAGTATATTGATAATACAGCATTAAACTGGAACTTATTGACTAATCCTAGAAAATTCTGACATCAGTTGTAACAAAAATGCAATTACACTTCCATAGGTTTATCTGCTCTGGTCTCTCAAGTAACATGCAATTAAGGAAACTTTTCATCTTGGAATCTGCTTGACTTCTATATAAGTGACTTGACTAGTATGTATTTTTTTTCCAAATGTGATCCTATTGGTTTTCTATATAAGCATACTGCACACAGTATTGGAGATTTAATGCCAACTACCATAAATATTGGTCAGAATTACTGAAATAACTTTGTCACAATGTGTAAATCATGCTTAAATAGTCACAAATTAAGGAAAAGAAGGGACAGATTTGTTATCTACAACCTTATACACACAGGATTCATAGCTTTTTCTCTTATTGTAGGCATATGTATATATGTATACATATTATATATATGAAAGAAAATGAGAAGGAATGACTAAAAGGAACAAGACACCAGGGAAATGTACTTCTCTTTGTTCTTAATATAAACTCACTAATTCAATAGGTGCTGACCACAAATGGTCATCTAAATTTAAATTAATATTAAATAAAATAAACAATATCTTATTCTAGCCCCATGCTGTGATAAAATACCATGACCAAAAGCAACTTGGGAAAGAAAGCATTTATTTTTTCTTAAAATTTAGTCAATCATCAAAGGAAGTCAGGGCATGAACCTGAAGATAAGATCAGATGCACAGGCCATGGAGGAGTATTACTTCCTGGGTTAATCCTTATGGCTTGCTCATCCTGCTTTTTTAAACAACCCAGGACCACTTGAGCAGGGATGGCACCATCCACAGTGTGATGGCTCTTCGTATATCAGTCATTAATCAAGAAAATACCCCCCCAAAAAAACTTGCATATAGGCCAATCTGGTGGAGGCATATTCTTAACTGGGTTTCCCTCTTTCCAGGTGACAGATAGCTCTGTCAAGTGACAAAGAAAGAAGAAAAGAGTGACCATCACAATTGACCACTTGTGAACTTGACACACAAATACATCACTATAAAATCATAACTTTTTCTTTCTTGTTTTCTTCAATATTTTGTGCAAGTATCACAATATTAAACATAACATGACTTTAAAAGTCCCACTGCCTTTAAATTTTTGAAACATTTTAAAAGTTCAGCCTCTAGGGCCTGGAGAGATTTCTCAATGGTTAAGAGCACTTGCTGCTATTTCAGATGATTGGGGTTCAATTCCCAGCACCCACATGGTAGTTCACAATAACCTGTAACTCTAGTTACATGCTTGAAGCAGGTACACTTGTGGTACACATATGTACATGCAAGCAAACACTCATACACATCAAAATAAAGAAATAAATCTATTTTTAATTTCAGCCTCTTTAAAATAATCCAATATCTCTGAAAGTCCAAAGTCTCTCAACTAATGACTACTTTCAATAAAAAAAAATAAGTTCTATGCTCCTTATTAAAAGAGGAAGGAACCAGAACACAGTTAAAAGCAAAAGCCAAACCAAAATGTAACAGTAGAAATAACTCAGTGTATGAGATCTAGGGCTCACTCACTGATGATCTTCTGGGCTCCAAAGGGCTGAGATGGTCATCATTGCAGCACACACAGATTACCACATTGTTCAGGATGTCTCCACTCCACACCTGGTGCCCTCTTTAGCATCTCCAATATTCAGGAGTCTCCACTGCAACTGACACAGCTCCTTCACCAATCTTGGCCTTTCACGGTGCCACGCCTTAGTTGTCCTCCATGAGTACTTCAATCCTACAATGCTCATGCTACCGAAATCAGTAACACATCAAAATCTTATACAGATTACCAAGTTTAGTTGACAGCTTGAAATGAATTCCTGGGCCCCTTTGAACAACAGCTCTGTGTGTTGACCCTGACAAAATATTCCCAGATATTTTCAACTTAATGATGCTGATCTCTTCTTAATCATGGCAAAATTCTGGTACCCAGATAACTAGCAGAACTAGAAGAAGGAGGAGGAGGAGGAGAAGGAGAAGGAGAAAGAGAAGAAGAAGAAGAAGTGTGCCACTGGGTGTGAGCTTTGAGGTTTCAATAACTCAAGCCAGTCTCTTCCTACTGCCTGTGGATCCAAATACAGAACTGTCAGCTACTTCTCCAGAACCATGTCTGCATGCCACCATGATTCCCACCATGATGACAATGGAGTTAACCTGTAAAACTGTAAGCCAGCCCCAAGTAAATGCTGGGGTTTTGTTTGTTTGTTTTTGGTAAGAGTTTCCATGGCCATGGTGTCTCTTCATAGAAATAGAACATAGACTAAGACAGGTGTGATGTTTTATGTGTGAACAAAAAAGGAAACAATTGATTTGCCTGAGATGGAAAAAGTTGTTTTATGTCTTGAAAATGCATAGCACCTTTGTACAAAAGATATGGGAAGAAGGAAATTCTCTGTATAAGGAAACAGCATGTGTAGACACACTGTGGTGCTCATTAGCACTCCAGTGATGTGTTTATTATGGTTTAAGCATTTTGTGTAGGAGTAGGAAACTATCAATGATTAAAGCTGAAACTATGAAAATATGAAGAGACTTACAATCCCAGAGGCAACTATGCTTTTCAAAACCTGTCAGTCAAAATTGAACCACAAAAAAATCAGAACACGTAGGGATTACATATTATTCCAGAAAATTATCTTAAACAGTAATTGCAACAAGCTAGACAAGTTCAAAATATATTGGGAAGTCTTAAAATCTTGGAACACAAACAAAAGCTGTAATCAACAGGTTGAATTCTACACACAAATATTCTAACAGCATGAATGCTCTGATAGTATTAGGCATGTGCTACATTATGTCCCCATTGTTCTATGCAGTTCACAAAATCTTGAAGTCATTTGAAGTCATTTTTGTGCATTTTTCTTCATACCATTGAGAAATTCTTCCTATTTCTAACTTCTACCAGAAAGATTTTTGTCTTGTGTATACTTTACCACTGATGAAAAACCTTTCACTTCCTCAGGACAGTAAACCAGAGAAGGAAGGGTCTCATGAGGAGTAGGCCTACTATAAATATGAGTTAGATATGAAAAGAAGAAGCAGCTGTCAAAAATGACCCATTGCTCAATCAATACACTGTGTGTGTGTGTGTGTGTGTGTGTGTGCGTGTGTGTACTGATTCAAAACCTTTGTACACATGAGGTAAATATCCTACCACTAAACAACATTTGTTACTCCTTAATGGTCTTTGATTTAGTTGGCCACTAAAACATCAGCTGATTTATAGACAGAATGTCTATTAAAAATCTTATTCAGATGTAATTTACACTACTTGACATTTTGTTTAAAAAGAGAAAGAAGAAGGAAAGTGCTGTAAGTGAACAATATTTATCAAATGTTACAAAGCATCTAATTTTCTTGTCAATTTAGCCTGAGGTGAATTGTCCTGGAACTAGACAGCTTTGTCACCAATGCTTGCTTTAAGAAAAATTATATTGATGAAATGCAACCTCTATTCTACTAAGGGAAATTTGGCCATTAGTAAAGATTTTGATTTCAATTAGAAGTACAGGATCAAGGCTAACCATTTAAAAGGGATTGAATATTGTTTAATTTCTTGGGAAGTTATTGTCAATGGCAGTGGAATAGAATGGAAATAATTCTCATTTATTTTAGTGCTTCTAAAATATTGCTGCATAGGTTTGGAAGGTTCCAGAATAGCTAAACTATAGGAGAATAAGGAAGCCCTGGGTTTTATTTAGAATTTACATTTACATGAAAATTACATGAATTACATGAATTACAATTACATGAATAATGAAAAATTATTAAAATCTTTCAGGTGATTTCATGTACCTCTTCTCCATTATCATGTGAGGTTGTTTTGTTTTGTTTTATTAAAAGATAATGATTTTGAGGCCAGCCTGGGCTATACAATGCTCAGTCTGAAAAAAAATTAAAAACATGCTCTCTGGATATCCTAATTTGAGACAGCACTCATTGGGAGAGATCACAAATCAGAGTTCCCTGGTTTAACAGTAGTCTGCATTTTAAAGCCTGACCTGACATTGTTGGATAAAAGACAATAATTTCTATAAGAAAGAAAAATACCATCAGTGGACATGTAAAAAGAAAGGAAGTTTACTGGGGTAGAGATTATCTGTTTAAATCTTTAACATCGCCTTCCTTCTGTTAGATTTGGGTCTAGTATTTTCTTGTTCTCAATAAAGCACAAAAGCACTGTTTTTGCTATCTTCCTCCTCTTTTAATATAATAATTTTCAGCTAAAATTTCTAATCCAACACTGATTCTCACTGATTTTATGAGCTGTGTTTTCATTAGTTTCTAGAAATTTTCTAATTTATATTTTAACTGACAGACACAAATCCCTTAGTGTGGAAGGAAGTAGTAAATTACAAATATGATTTCCTTTGCTCTCTCCAATTTGTAAAATGAGACTAAAGGTTGAGTCACTACTTCTCTAAAACCACACTGTACAGAGGTTCCATGGGCACAGGGTGAGTCAAAGTTTCACAGAATTTCTACTACATTGAATGTGTTTGTTTGGCTGCCATCCATCTCTGGTTTCTAGAATTTTTACAAAGGCATTTGGTCCAGTTGTCAGTTATTTTCTTAATATTTCTGTGGGGGTAGGTGAAGTCAGTATCCAGAGCTTACCATAATTCTATCTTGATGATATCAATGTCATCTTATTGGGAATCATGAGAGGAAAAACTCACAAATTCGGGGTTGTTGGGGTCTTATTATTATGAACATTTTCTTCTTTACCATCTGAGTTACACAATGTAAAGAAATAGGTGAGTAAGTACTGTAATCCAATATTTATAAACTTAGGAACAAATAAACTGCATATTTCACCCAAGGGCCTACTCATATGGATATTGTAATGATAGTAACTCAATCAGCAAAATCTATAAGGTTATTAGCACGTCTTTCTGTGTGTTCACAAACTCCGATGCTTGAAGATTACATAAGGAATTGGTACTTTCAGATTTAAAAATACATTGACAGTTGTTCAGATACATCTATATATTGTACATATCTCTTTGCCAAGCTTGGTTCCCTTGGAGTTTCCTTTTTATTTCTCCTAAATTGTCCTTTCGTATATGAGTAATGTGTCATTGACATAAAATATTATTAATTTCTGTTTGTTTCCATCAAAGAACTTTGGGACAAATTTCAAATATCTGAAAAAAATCATTTATGCCTTTCCAGATGTCAACTGCTTCCATGAAGAAATGACTCCACCCATCCTTCCCTCTTTGCGTTATTCAAGATGTGACAGATTTAGCCATGTTTCATAGTTTATACAATATGAGCTAAAGAGAGTGTTATTTGAGCTAGCCATTGGTAGTACATGTCTATAATCCTAGCACTTGGGAAACAGAAACAAGAGGATCACAAGTTATTACTTTTGTTTTTCTTTTTCTTTTTTCGATTTTAATTGAACTTTTGGTTTATTTTCTCTTTTATTTTAAACTTTTTATTCCTTTTAAATACCAACCACAGTTTCCCCTCTTTCCCTTCCTCCTGCTCCCCCCTACCTATCCCTCACTCCACCCCCATTCACTCAGAAAAGGTAAGGCTTCCCATGGGGAGTCAACAAAGCCCGGCACATCAATTTGATGAAGAGCCAAATCCCTTCTCCTGCATCAAGGATGAACAAGACATCCCACCAAAAAGCCAGTTCATGCACCAGTGATAGAGATGATCACAAGTTTAAGGCCAGGGCAGTATCCATAGCAACTTCCAGATCAGCCAGAGATATTTAGTGAGGCCCTGTCTCAAAAAAATGATTAATTCTTTTTTAAACATACTGGAGAAGAAATTTTCATGGTTTATATTTAAATGTAGTCTAAGGAGTTTTTTGTTAGCTATGATGACAAAAGAAACTAGATTTCTCAACAAGATACAGTCAGTTCTTTATTTTAAACAGTTTAAGATTCACATAAGTGTCCTGACATTTCTCTAGGTAATTGAGATAAAGAAAAGGGGAAAAAGAAGGAGAGAGAAAGACAAGGAGAGTTATCACCACAAATGGAGAGTTTTTCATTCCAGCTTGCCTCCAAAAGAGAATAAGAGCCTATGTCTTGCCTTTAATTGCTAGTCCTTTAAGATATTTTCAAGATGTTGTGCTTTGATTTTGCGTGTGTCAAAGCATAATTTGAAGCCAAAGAGGAAGAAACTCCTCCTCACAACCAAGGGAGGGGGTGTTTTGTTTTCAGTACCCTTCTTCCTCTTCCTTCCCAGAATCTGAAAGGCTCTGCAAGACCCATAGCTGACCTCAGCCCAATTGAACTTATCTTAAACTCTTGGCCAAGCTTCTCTTGTTCAAGTACAAAGCTGTTGGCATGACATGTACAAGATTCTGACATTTTTTTTTTCCCTTGTGAGACTTTACTTTCTTTAAAAGAGAGGAACATGTCCGGTTTTAATTTCAGGTTTGAGGAGCAACCAAGGTTTCTGCCTAATAGCTACATCTTTGCTTCCCCGTTATTAACTGAGACTTTATCAAGAAATACAAGTTCAGTATAAGTTATCTTTCCTCCATTCACTCACCTGAGATGGAACCCAGAAACTAATAAGCATTCCCATGAAATATCAATGAAAGGTCACATAGAAGAATTAAGACCTTCCTAAGTCCTGCTTCAAGGGTTAGGACCACTAGAGGCCTGAGTGGAAAGGGGAAAAGCCCCAAGGAGGAAAGCATAAAGGAGAGTATGTCTTATAATTTTTTGGATTTTTTTTCTTTCTTTAAAAGTGTCATTACAGTTTGGAGATGATGATTTAATAAAAGCACTTGTATTGTCATCTGGCAGACACATGATTCAGAGATAGATGAGAAAGCCCAGAAGTTGGAGAAGTACTCCAATGTGCACTCCCCAATGTGCTCCACATCATAGTAGCTTTCGTTTCTGTATCATGCAAGAACAAATGATACCTGCAGTATCATCACCCAGCAGAGGGATGAAGAAAATTAAAAAAAAAGTCTTTGCACACTTCTCTCAACCCTTTGTAATTTAGAGGTCCTAGTTGCTTATCCTGTGATGTGACCAACAGATTCCAAAACATATACACTCAAGTGTATTCATGCACACACACACACACACACACACACACACACACACACACACCTGGTCTATGTCCTGTAGTCTATGTCTCATACCTACTAACCCTTGTTCCCACTGAGTTATCAATTCCTACTTAAAGCATTAGATGGAACCCCTTTCAGAAAGTATATCACACAGGTTTAAGAACAAATAAGCTTTACCACCTCACAAAGTACTGAGAGGTCATAAGAATGGGGAGAAAACAACAATGAACAACCAGAAGTCATGGACTGTCTGATAGATTTGGACCACATTATGCAAGTAAGAATACTACAATAGGCCTATTTCCTCATCTGGGAAAAAAGAAGAAATATGAGAATTATAATACTAAGCAGCAGAGGTAGAATGCTATGTATTTTGTTAATTTCTTAGCTGAATTTTTCTTGTAAAATAAAACATCACTGATTATTATTATGTCAGGGATAAATATCACTGGGCTACATCACTTACCTACTTCCCCATTAGTCAATGAGAACTATTTCTTAGTGAATAATCTATGGGACATCTATCTGTACATCTAAAACAATGTCAGGAGACATCCTGAGGTTGACTTTAAAAACTGATAGCTCTAAACCCTTGCTTCCTATTAAAAAGTAGAGTGAGACATGAAATGATATGGTGATGGGAGATCCAGAAATCAAGGGCTTGAGCAGTTAATTTACCAACACTAGGGAAGTGGTTAAGTAAAGTGAAGTAAATGAATGAGCTGGAACATGCTACATTTTCAAAATAAAGATGATACAGCATTTTACACACTAATATGATGTAATCATGAAATCATGTCAAATTAAAAATCAGCTGAGCTAAAAGCCCTGCTTGGTGGTGCATAGCTGTAATTCCAGAACTGAAGAGGCTGCAGCAGAAATTCAAGAGTTTGAGGTCAATGCTGGGGAAACCCACAGAAACAGCTGACATGAGCAGGTGGGACCTCACAGAACCCAGTCTGACAGATAGGGAACCAGCATAGCTTGGAAGCAGGCTCCCTGAACATGGGTCTCAGTTAGAAGGCCTGGGCAGTCTATGGGACCTCTGACAGTGGAACCAGTATTTATCCCTACTGCACAAATGGACTTTGGGAGCCTATTCCCTATGGAGGGATACACGGGGGAGAACCTAGGTCCTGCTCCAAATGATATGACACTTTGATGATCCCTCATTGAAGGCTTTACCCTTCCTGTGGATGGGGGGGTGAGATGGAGGGTCGTGGGGGGTATTGGAGGATGAGAGCGAAAGGGAACTGGAATTGATATGTAAAATAAGATTTGTATTAAGAAAAAGACAGGGGCAGAACAGGGGAGGAAAAGAAAGAGTATGAGGTTAGTGTGAGCTACATAGCAAGTTCCAGGCCATCTGGAGCTATAGAAATACAAAAAAAAAATCAGCTAAAAAAAATTAACAAAATCCAGAGATTTTAACAGTTTTGTATTAACTTTACACAAGTTAGAGTCATTCTGGAAGAGGGAGCTTCAACTGAGAAAATGTCCCCACCACATTGGACTCTAGGTGTAGGGTTCTCTGCAAATGCCAAGGCCAGCAGATTAGTGGTCTGTGTGAGGCAAGAAGGAAGTTGGGCTTTCTAAAGTCCAACTCCAGACAATTAATTTTAGGTACAGGTAAGTTCAGTACAATTTGGAGAAAGGTTTTCTGGTGTAACACAAGCCCATGTGTACAAGAAGGCATAATTATATCTAAACTTATCAAAGTGCATGTATTATCTTAAGGGTCTAGGGTGGAAGATTGGTCATATAGATAGCACAGAGGTCACCTAGACTATTAACCACCTCCATCCTGTTTATGGGAGCCCCTGGCCATACAGATAGTATAAAGGTCACCTAAGCTATTAACTATCTCAATGCCTGCTTGTAGGAGCGAGCCTGATAGCAGAGAGGTCACATAGACTATTAGCCACCTTTGGTCCTGCTTATGGGAGTTGCAGGAACTAACTATGACCTGGTCCTACAGAAAACTCAAAGGTCACCTAGGCTATTATTAGCTATCTCAATTCCCAGTCTTTTGGGCAGAAAACAAGCTATACATCTCATTCATTGAAGAAACAATGGTGTGTGTGTGTGTGTGTTATTTTTTTCTTATTTTACATATCTATCCCAGTTCCCTCTCCATCCATCCCTCCCTTCTTCTCTCCTTCCCACCCCTGTCCCCCCTGACCACCCTCCTATCCCACCACCACCCCACTCCACATGTAGGGTGATGCCTTCCTGGAGGAATTATCAAAATCTGTCAAGTCATTTGGAGTAGGGACTAGGCCCTCCCTCCTGCCTCTAGGTTAAGGGAGTATCCCTCCATAGGGAATGTGCTCCCAAAGTCTTTTTGTGGTGTGTGTTTAACATTCCTAGTTTCTCTAGTACTTATCTGTGAGTCCAGGGACCTTTGTGCTCCCAACATCTAGGCAAGCCTGTGGTGTATTTTTTTTATTGATGTGGGAGAGCCCAGCTCACTGGGGATAGTACCACACCTGGTGTGGTCCTGGGTGTTATAAGAAAGTGAGGTAAGCAAGTCAGTAAGCAGCCCTGATTCATCAATTCCTGCCTCCATATTTCTACCTTGAGTTCCTGTCCTGACTTCCTAGATGGCAGACTACAAGCTGTGGGATGAAATCAATCCTTTCCTCCCTAAATTGATTTTGGTCATGCTTTTTTATTGCAGCAGTACAAGCCCCATGTATGAGACTACCCTTGGAAGGCTGAAGGCTAATATAAATAATAAAAACACATTTGCTTATACTTGCATTAAAAGAAAAGGCATACTTTTATTGATGGTAACTGAGCAATGAGAACTGAATGGAACAATGAGAACTGAGCAGTTGGAGAGCAAAGATAAAAAGAATTGCCATGATACAAACTAATTTTTTTTGTTTAATTTGTTTTAGATTTGTTTCATTTATATTTTTATGTGTATGAGTATTTGACTAAATGTGTGTATGTATAGCACATGTGTCCCTGGTACCCTCAGAGGTCAAAAGAAGGGGTCAGGTTCCCTGGAACTGGAGTAAGGCACCATGTGGATGAAGTGAACCTAAACATGGGTCTTTTGCAAGAGCAGACAGTACTTTAACCACTGAGCCATCTATCTCTCTAGCCTCTATACACAAATTTGTATATAGAAGTACTCATTTTTCAATTGTGTGGATACCTCAACTATTCAAAATACCAAACAACATGTTTAAAGTTAAATGTGATTTTCACTCTATGCATGACTTTAATTTCTTTTTTGTGTCAGTACACCATCTGCATTTCTCAAATCCTCTCTAATATAAATATATATATATATATATATGTATATATATATATATATATATCTTACATTAAACAGAAAATAACTTAAAAGTAAAGTTAAACAAACATGTAGTTTTGTTTCCATGAGGAAGAAAGAGGCAGATGAGCCCAGGCTGAGACAACTTTTCTCACTAATGGATTACTCTCTTAGAATTATTAACCTTCAAAATAGATGATGCAATCCCTGTACCTGAGTTCCTACAGATCCATGTCTCCTTTTCAGTTTGCATCAGGCTCCATTCTTTAACCTTACAAATATAGCATTAGAATATGTAACAATTATATAATTCTCCAATAAAGTGTGAAAATATCCAAGTAAATTGGAATTTAAGATAAATATATAATTTTAACATGAAATTACACTAAAATTCTCCCTGCTTAACTGAAATTCCAACCTCACTGCATGGCTTTGGGTTTTTCATTTTAGGTTTTGCAAGTCTGCCAACTCCAAAAATGAGCCTACTGAGCAAAGAATGTTGGTCCATAAAGAGCCACAGCACATCATGAAGGATGCTTAAACAGAACCCTTTCATAAGCTTGTTGAAGTGGGGCTAAGGATCATGTGCAGCTAGCAAGCAGTGCTAAGAACTTGCCTTCTAAGGAAAATGGAGCCTCTAATGTTTAGGGCTGTTTTGCTTAGTTGGAAACTCAAGTGTATGGCAGCTTCCAAGTGCTTTTGCCTTCAAGTCATCTGTAATTTTGTTAAAGCAAAATGCCTCCCCATTAGAGACCAGGCAATTCTGCACATTATATGATTAACAAATACTAAGCACTTACGGTATGTTAGAATCAATCTACATAATTTATATTACTGAACACTTTTCTCTTCATTAATTAATGTACATACAGACTTTTACTACCTCTTTTTACATATGAGAAAACAATGTTCATCAACATTAAATAAGTTGACTAACTTAACAGGGCCAAAATGGTAGGTCTGGAATTCAAATCTGTATTTCATGGCCATCTAGAGTCTAGATATTTGACAGCTGTGTACTCTATAGTTTAACTTCTGAAATGATATGCAATCAGAAACAAGAGAGATCCATGTAGCCTGGGGTGTTTAGGAAGCACCCAGTTGAAGGGGCAGGGCTTGTGTGGGAGCTTGAAAACAAAGCAAATTTTAACAGGTGTAAAGAATGAGCAGAAATTGTATTTTCACTGAAAAACAAAAACCTAGCAAGGAAAATAAGAATAAAGGATGAAGCTTCTACCAAATGGGTAAATTTCACTTATACTAACATAGGTATGTAAATATAGCATTACATACAATTTAAGTTTATTTGCTTGAATATTTTAATGATTTGAAGTATTAGAATCAAGATTATTCATAAGGTCATTGTAATTTAGAAGATGAAGGTAATTTGGGTTTTTCCAGATATAAGATAGAAAAAGAAACATCAGTTTTCTGTCTTGTCTTCCAACTTGTTTTGACAAGACACAGTAGTTAAAATTTTAATCTCTTAATCATCTTTCATAAATACTGTGAAATAATCCGTTCCTATAGAGACTAGATTATCACTGAGATATTCTAAGCAATAGCAGAAAGGCTACCTTTAATGCCCTTCCATGATAATGAGATTGAAGACTACCTTATATGCCATCCTAGAGCCTTCATCTAGTAGCTAATGGAAGCAGAAGCAGACACCCACAGCTAAACACTAGCCGAACTAGAGAGGGAGGAGGGATGAGCAAAGGCGTCAAGACCAGGCTGGCGGAACCCACAGAAACTGCTGACCTGAACAAGGGGGAGCTCATGTACTCCAGTCTGATATCTGGGAAACCAGCATAGGACTGACTCATATCTCCTGAATGTGGATGTTAGTTAGGAGGACTGGGCAGTCTATGGAGCCTCTAGTAATGGATCAGTATTTATCCATAGTATATGATAATATGAATGGACTTTGGGAGCCCTTCCCACATAGAGGGATACTTTCTCAGCCTAGACACATGGGGGAGGGCCTAGGTCCTGCCTCAAATGATGTGACAGACTTTGAAGATTCCACATGGAAGGCTTCACCCTCCCTGGGGAGCAGAAAGGGGATTGGCTCGGGTTTGGTTGGGGGAACAGGGGAGGATGGGAGGGTGAGGGAACTGGAATTGACATGTAAAACAACCTTGTTTCAAATTTAAATACAAAAAGGAAAAAATCAATCTAAAGTGTTATACTTCAAAAACTTGAAAAAACAATAACAATTAAAGCAGGTGGGAGTGCAAACTCGTACAGCCATTTTGGAGATCAGTATGGTGGTTCCTCAGGAAAATGGGAATCAGTTTACCACAGGACCCGGCAATCCCCCTCTTAGGCATATACCCAAATGATCCACACCCGTACAACAAAGACATGTGCTCAACCATGTTCATAGCAGCATTATTTGTAATAGCAAGAACCTGGAAGCAACCTATATGCCCCTCTACTGAAGAATGGATAAAGAAAATGTGTCACATCTACACAATGGAATAGTATGCTACAGAAAAAAATAATGAGTCAGGGTAGGAATAGAAGACAGAAGAGAAAGAGAGGGGGAGGGAGAGGGAGTGAGAGGGTGAGAGAGAGAGAACATAAAAGAGAGAGCCATTATTGGTTTGAAGAGAAAACTGAACCTAAAGAAAGATCTAGAGACCTACAAAACAGACTGCAACTAACAATTTGAGCAACCATGGGAAGGCTACCATAAATGCCCTTCCCTGATAGTGAGATCAACAACTAACTTATCCACCATCATGGAGCCCTCATCTAGTACCTGTTGGAAACAGAAGCAAACACCCATAACTAAACACTGAGTCGAACTAGAATCCAGATGCAGAGAGAGAGAGGACAAGACCAGGTTGCAGAAACACATAGAGACAGCTGACCTGAACAAGGAGGAGCTAATAGCCCCCCCCCAGACTGATAGCTGGGAATCCAGCATGGGACTGACTCAGACTCCCTGAACATGGGTCTCAGCTAGAAGGCCTGGCAGTCTAAGGGACCTCAGACAGTGGAACCAGGAAGTTGAGGCAGAATAATCAGGAATTCGGGGCCAACCTGGACTTCACCTTGTCTCAAAAAAAAAAAAAAAAAAAAAAAAAAAAAAAAAACAGCTGAATGTGATGACATATACCTTCAGGAGGCATTGGCAAGGAGATCTCTGTGAGTTTGAGGTAAGTCTGGTCTATATAGTGAGTACCAGGACAGCCAAGACTATGTAAGACCCTGTCTTAAAACAACTAAAATACTTTCCTTATATATTTTATGTGTGAGAGTGTTTTACTCACAATTACTTCTATAAACCACGTGCATGCATGGTACTCACAGAAGTCAGAAGAGGGTGCCAGATCTCCTGAGTCTGGAATTATGATAGCTAGGGAGTCATCATGTGGATGCTTGGAATTGAACTAATGTCTTCCACAGGAATAAGTACTACTAATTGCTGAGCCATCTCTTCCCCCACTACCTTATTGTCAACAACATTGCCATTGAATTGGAGACCTGATCTACGGAAGTATTACAAATCCAGTTAAAAGTCTATAGCTGTAAGGTGCATGGGCCCAAAGGAGTAACACACTAACATTGTTCACTAAATGCTTATGTTATATACATAGACAAGTACTGGAGCAGAGAAGTTTCTTTTTGCAGAAGGTAACAGTTAATATAGACACATATCATAGGATATTTATCATCCCTCCCTACAAAGGTCAAGGAAACACCACAGAAGAGAGAGCAGAGAAATTTAAGAACCAGAAGACCGGGAAGGGTGTCATGAAATGCTGCTGTCCTGATATGACATTGCCTTTGGAACCATGAGCACACAGCAGCTATGGAAACTTTCCATCATGGATAGAGGAAATCGCTGTGAGGTCCCATCTCTTCCTGAGGAGCTAATGACTATCAGTGGCTGACGAAGGAGTCACTTTCTCTAGAAAGTGTAGCCACTGGGAAACTAGGGGAGGAAGAGGAAGAATTCTTATTTCCTATTTAGTTTTCATTTGGCCTATTAAAATAATTCTAATTATCCCCTCTGTGCAAGTAATTTAGATTTCTATTGCAAATCATGTAATCTCGCCTAAGATGCAATTCATTTCAAAATTCCTGCTGAATAAATATTTCTACTAAAATAGCAATAATAGTAATAATAATAATAATGAATATTTTACATTAAACTCTGTAAAGTACTGGGCTGGTTAGGTTGTTTTTTTTGTTTGTTTTGATGGCTTGACACAGCTAGAGTTATCTAGAAAAAAGAAACCTTAATTAAGAAAACTCCTCCATCAGACTGGCCTACAGGCAAGTCTGTGTGGGTTATTTTCTTTATTAATGATTGATGTGGGAAGGTCCAGCCCACAGTGGTCAGTGTTATTCTGGACAGGTGGGCCTAAGTTGTATAAGAAAGCAAGCTGAGTAAGCCATGAAGAGAAAGCCAGTAAGCAGCATTTTTCCATGGTCTCTGCTTCAGTTCCTGCCTCTTGGTTCTTACCTGAGTTCCCACCCTGACTTCTAATGAAGATGAACTTTAAATTGTAAGCTGAGATTAAACTCTTTCCTCTCCGTGTTGTTGTTGTTCACAGTGTTTGTGACAGCAAAAGAAAGCAAACTAAGATGAGTACTTTCACATACATGGTCTAATTTTATTCTAACATACTCTGAGTTTAAAAATCCAGAAGACACACCTACAGTTTAGCCAAGCCATTATCCCAACTGACCACTAGGAATAGCACCAGCATTAAGGGAGATATATACCCACGCCCATAATCTGCAATGACCTACATCTTTGTCTCAGTTCCAGGAACTTAAAAAAAATGTAATTATATTGTTCTTAGCAATCAAAAAGTACCTGAATATGAGGAAAGGAAGTAGAGCAGATACGCAGCACAATCCAAATCAAACATTTTACTATCATGTCACCAATAGTAAAATCTTTGTAATTTTTCACATGCATTCTTTTTCCTAGATACAGTGGTTCATGCTTGTAGTCTCATCGCTGCCTGGGATCAAAAAAGAAATCTTTGATAGCCTTTTCACAATTTCAGATGGAATCTTTTTCTAACCTCTGCTTTCATTCTTAAATACTTCTTAAACAAGGATGCAGTAAACAATTTACTCTTTCTTATAATTAAAAGCATATTCTCAGTAGCTTCTGAGATGTGTAGAGTAACTGGAAACTAGCTCTGATCACTATCACTGTGAACTAGGTTAGGTTTCTCAGGTCTGTGCAGCCACAGCACAATATCATGCCATTGACTACACTGTTATGACTGTCTACTCAGATGACTCCTAGATAGTAGAGACATAGTACAGTGCAGCTTCTAAAAGGTATTTGCCACACTAAAGCTCATTTGTTTAGTTAATCCAAAGCAATCCGTCAATTATTAAGATGGCTTCCATCTGCAACTCATTTCTCAAAAAAGACCATAGTCCCTGCTGAGTGGTGACAAATGCCTTTAATGTCACTATTCCAGAGGCTCAAGTAGGATGTATTGTGTGAGTTTGAGGTAAGATAAAACTGTATGGCAATTTCTAAGCCAGCATGGACTAAATTGACATATTGTCTCAAAAATAAGCAACCCTCCATAACCTGTAGTGCAAAATTGAGACTGTCTTAGTCCACTCTTACCATATTAAAACCTACAACAGAATTTGGGTAGGTTTCCATAAGAAATGCTTATGAAAAAAATATAGAAAGAATTAAAATTTTTGATGGAAAATACACACGCTGATATGAAATATCAAGAAATGCATATCTTTCTATTGGTGAGTTGTACATGCTTTAGTACATTGAGTTTATCTTTCTTTCTTCCCCTGAAGATATCAGTGGCCAATGTAACCTCAGGCACATATAATGGACTAATGACAGTGGCAGTCAGATGAGGAGTGAGATAGACCAGCATACTCTCAAGCTATTTCCTGCTGGAATTTTTTTGCTCCCGTACTAAGTAAGTGTCAAGTGTTTACTGGAGAGATAATACTGCTATGTGGTCTTGCTGAATATGTTAGAATCCACATCAAACTCTAATATAACACTGAAGCCTAGGAAAAGAACTTGAATAGTATTCCAAGCAAAAACAGAAAGAGGAGGAAATATAGCAATAGAGACTAGAATAGTAAAGCATGAAAACTGATTCAGTAACCATACAGAGATGATGGAGATCAAGAAAGTTTAAGGGCATTTGAGGAAGAAGATACAACAGGATATTTTGAGTTTTAAGAAAATACCTACAGATAATCAGCAACTGAGATAAATGAGCAACTGTAGTGAGAATGAAGTCCCACAGAAAGCCAAAAGGTTTTAATGTTATTTTTTAAGCCATCATGTATTGAGGTTTAATAAGGTTCAGGAGAAACAGATAGGCTGAATAGAGGTTTATTCAGGGAGAAATAAATTACAACATAGACAGATGAACACCAGCAGGTTCCCGGTCCCAAGGATGCCTCCGGATGCTCTCCTGTCCCCATGCTGCAAGCAAGAGAGCTCCCAGAGCCCCTTCCTCAGACTTAGTTACATCCACCTCTGTCCCCACCCCCAATGGGCATGGTCTGTGCCACAGATGCGGACAAAGTGATTATCTCACTACAATTCCCCTTTTTGTCTAAAGAAAAGATTTAGGCTTGATACAAAACTATATACAAAACAGTAAATAACAAGGGTGCTCTAAGAAAAGGAAAATCCATAACATACAAACTTAAGACCTACATATCTAGTCCTAGGGTGAAGGCATAACAGAGTTAGTTGTCCTAGGCTGGAAAGTTTAAGTCTAGTACCTAATATGACTAACTAGAAAAAGAGAATAATAGTTGTGATAGTTTAATCTTCAACCTCATCAAAGACCTGAGAAGGAAAATAACAATACTAAGGTAGGCAGGAAGTGCGGATGGGCAACTTCCAAATGGTGTAGTGAGGACAGTCACCCAAGGTCTCACAGTAGCATTGGTACAGCCAGTTTTGGCTAACGCCAAGAGTACCAAGAGTACCTGAAAGACCACAACAAAAGCAGGGAGGTAGAAAGGTGTCTTACTCTGACTTGGCAGGGTTTAGCAGTCTTTTCAGATTTACCTATTATACAATCTTGATTAAGGTTAAAGAGCCAATGGCAACATTCCAGCTTCCTCTCAACAGCATTTACAAGAAAAATGATCGTGCCAGAACCACTTAAATCGGGTTGAGTATTTTTTTTTTCAGTAGTTAAAGAATAGCAAACATTTAATGGATTTGATTATTTATTATCCCTAAGGTATCTGAAAGAACATTGTGTAACCATTGTGTGAGCTGAAAGAATCTCTGTCTATCAAGTACTGAAGTAACTTCTAACCTTGGTAGACCTTAGGATATCTTCAAACAATGGGCACCTGAAGGGATATTTAACAATGAATGCTCTACTGAAATTTCTCAGCATCCTGCACCACCCTTTCCCAAGTAGTGTGTGTGAAGTGCATTCATAGAGCACTACAGATATTTAAGCAGTTGTGAAGAAATATTATCTGGCTTTCATATTTCTCAGTCTTCACAAGTAATGACGGAAATATTGATAAAACATTTCACAAATGAAATTTGGCCATATGCCCCTGGTACAAAACACGATCTTAGTTTCTCTGCCACTCAAAACTACAATGACACTTCGACATTTCCAGTACATAACACAATATGTTACCAGCAAGAACATTTAGAACAAAAATCTACAAGAAGCAACGTGTTTTCTTACACAAGTTGCTCTCAAACTTGTCCATCCTGTTTGGTGAGTTTTCTAGGTGAGCTTCTGTATGTTATCATGCATCTATCATGAAAGGCATCCAGACTTAGAGGTTTAAGAAAATCTTGGCCACAGAAACACTCATTGTCTTTACCTTCTTCTGAGCATATTTCTGGCATGCAACCTTTCTCCCTAGTACATTTTGATTGCTATGCTGGGTGCTGAAGATTATAGGACTTACTGTAATCAGGAGGCTGTTTCTCCAGGCATCAGCATTATAACTGGACAACCACCTTCTTCAGAAAATTCATGAATTACAAAAGGAATCAGACATATGTCATTTTTATAACTGAAGAAATAGCTCTAAACAAATTACAATATGTTCGTATCAGTGTGTGATTTTTGTGTAGATTCCCTATAGAGACCATGATTTCTTTAGTGCCAGTTTCATTGTGGTGCTCTTGGAAGACATGATGGAAGTACCATTTTAGTTTTCTCCACTGACTTCCTGTACACTTGGCTCCGCTGTGTTCTTTGTTTCTTTTAGAAGAGTGCCTGAACATTGTTATCATCCTCAGAGTTAGAAGTTTCTTGAACAGGCCCAGGATAAGAAGTATAATTCTCTTTGATTCTCATTATAAGGCATTACAAATAGTGTTATTGGGGTACTAGCAAAAGCTTCCTTCCTCAGAGTTATATATGATTAAATTATGATTACAGTGCATGCACATCTAAAAGAATTGATACTACAAAATACAACAACTTGTAGGGACCCATTCTAGGACAACAGAGATATGCATAATGATACTGGAAACATGCTCATTGCAGTTTGATGTTTAATAAACTATTGGAAAGAGCTAATGTTGGACAATATTGAACTATTTAAATAAAACATTCTATAGCAATAACACAAAAAATACTGTTAAAATTACATTATGAAGCATTGTTTCTAATACCTGAAGATTACAAATAACTAATTGTTTAGCAGTAAGAGACTAGTCAAATGACTAATCACTCATTCAATAAAACTAAAAGGTACTGTGAGCACCTATAAGCAACCATCCTGGCTGTTGGTAGGCAAAGATCCACAAGGTTTACTGTGAACAAAAGCATAAAAAACAATACATTTAGAATGCCATATTTTGTCTTTTAAAAGGTGAGAGAAAGTGAAATTAAAATATAATTTTGTAATATCTGTGCTTGTATTTGTTTTAAATCTGTGGAAATGTGCACAAAAGTAGTAGTCATTTACCTTAGGTAAAGCAAACAGTAGAAACTAAGTGACTAGGGGAACACTGATAAAAGAGAAGATATGTCACTCAAAAATTCACCATTTTACAGCATTTGAATCTGAACTATGCAACTCTGTTATGTATTCAAAAATGAAAATAATGATAAAACTATACTGGCATATTCACAAGTGAAAATCAGGTGAGAGAAATTTTGTGTTCATTGTACAAGAAAGCAAGAATTTGTGTGATTGTGTTAAAAAGGATAAAAGTGAGATCTGAGGATTTTTTATGAGTTTGGTTTTGTTAGGTTTATTTATGACTGTTTGCATTGTTATACATGTAGATATGCCTACCTAATTCTGTTGAACAGAAAAAAAATTAAGGGCTAAGAATATGGCTCACAGGGAAAAGTGTCTGTGTTGCAAGCGCAAAGAACTGAGTTCAGATCCTTAGGTCCCAGGTAATAAGCCAAGATCCTAAGACACACTATAAATGTTGGGTAATGGCATACTAGTCCAAGTTTGGCAGCTGCAATTAAAGTATCACTCTGGTGAAGGACATTGCCTATGACAAATCAGTACATCGGGCCTGGGGCACACAAAAGAACAAATTTGCTTACTTCAAGGGGACAGGAAGTAAAGCAAAAGTGGATGGAGCAAGCTTGACATTTCCCCTTCATTGGGAACATTTCAGGTCTCAACTTTAGCATTCTGGCCCTGGCCTCCTTTGTTCCTATTCACTACATAATGCAACATTCATTTGGTCCATGTCTGAGAATCCCAGTCTTATCTATTCCAGCATTGCTCAGAGATACAAATCCAAACTCTGATCCTCTCAGACACAAGGCAAGTACAACTGTTAGCCCCTATGAAAATAAGAGATCAAGTCCTTTATTTCCAGGATACAGTGGCCAGAGTAAATATTCTAATATAAAAGGGAGAAATAGAAGCATACCCATATGAGACTGAAATCCAGAAGAAAAAACATGAAATCCTATGTCTCTATGACTATAAAATACCATAGCAGGGAACAAGTGGGCCTCCAAGTATTTGCACAACCTGCCAATGTTTGCTCAGTACAGTTTACATGAACACTCTATTGGGCTGGTTGTGGGTGATGTCTACATATTCCTTCAACAGATGTTCCAAATTCCTTGTGTCTCTGCTTCCCAGGAAGTATTCACTGCTTCTTTGGCTTCACTATCACAGCTACATCATCATGTTGTTAGGTGCTCCTTCAGGGACTATAAACCAGCCACATACACCTGGCCTGCCAGGCTTTTCTTTAAAATATTAGTGGAGGCTTCCCTGATTCCATAACTCCTACATCTTGCATATCTGCAAAATGATAATTACATGGATGGTATCATGGTTTGCTCTTATAAGCCATACCTGAGGATGTTTGAACTTCAGCTTCAAAATCCTCTGAGGGCCTCTCTGGCTGCACATGGGGCATTCATTCCCTGAAAGTTCCCGTGTGAGTACAGTGTCCCAGACCTGTCTTCACACATGAAAATGCCTACAACAAATGTGCATCCTGAGGGCTTTCAGCTCACCTATGATGAGTGTGGTCTTGCCAACTCCTAAGGTACCTTCAATGCAGGAATTCTTTTTTATTTTTGTTTTGCAAAGTTTATTTTAGTACATAGGCTTTTGGTGGGCAAATGCTAAGTTCTTTAGCAACCACATTCCTCTTTGATGCCTTTTTTTCATTTAAGTTTCATACCAAGCATATACTGTATGCCAATCACTGAATAAGAGGTAATGAACATACAAAGCTAAAGCCACTGAAGCTTCTCTCAAGTTCATGGTCTACTGGGAAAGTCAAGAGTTCTAGCAATTAAACACTGTAAGCGCTGTAATGGACAATGTAAAGATTCCTTTGGCATATTATAATGTCAATATATCTTTCAGTATCTTTTGATACCTTTGATTAGTATAGTAGATAGATATGTGAAGACAAAGCATAAGTGCAAACATAGCAGCAATCAGGCAAAATTGGAGAAGTTCAATTAAGATCATTTAGGAGAAGAGCTCTTCCCAGACTGGTGAATGACTAAATGTGAACCAACATCCTACACTGCCACAAGAAGTACAGGCTGAAACAAGCAAGGAAACATTGGCCTGATGACAATATATCATCATAGGAGCCAGACAACCCCAGGTTAAAATCAGCAATCAACTCCTATCCAAAAAGCAGGGAGTCGATTATCAAAACCAGTAAAATGGTAAAAACTAAACAAGAAGACTGACAGAGAATCCGAAGAGGTGAAATGGAGAGGAGAATAGTCCACAGAAATGAATGTAAACGAGTGACATCTGCAAAAAGAAATCATATTTGATTTCAGGCTGCCTAAAACAGCTTCCTCTGCCCTTACCTCATCAGTCAACAAGAACTGGGAAGTGGTGTGCTAAACTCTGCATCTACACATTTTTTCCCCTGGAAAGTGGGCTTGCCATTTCTATTCCTTTTATGGGACTGCTAGCTAGCTCAGTAGACAACTAATATTTTGGGAAACTGTAAACAGATTATTTTCTTGGGTCTGCCATATTAATCATTAAAGGAAAGAATTCTGCACTACTGGAGCACCAGGTGATTGAGCCAAGCCAAGCCCAGCCAGCTCCTTAGCATCCCTACCACTGTGTCTGTGAGGCTCTATATCTGCTCAGTAAGGATGCGAAACAAAGATGCAAAATCATCCTCCATTTGGTTACATAGATCCCTGTAGGCAGAGGGTCTGGGCCTTCGTTGTTGGTACTAAAGCCTGCCTTGAAAGACTGAGAGGTAGTAACAACGCAGTGGAGTCTCAGAACATAATAAAGCTCTCTCAGAACTGGAAAAGGAGAATTGAAGTAGTATCTGGAAGAAATCTAAAACCTTAATAAACATAAAATACCAATCATGATCCACATTAGTTATAGGAATACAGCAAGAAGACAAATGAGTCAACAAATTACATCAGGATTTCAAAGAATTGCATAACCTCTGTAAGATGCTGTGCTTGTATCAAAGACAAATGTCAAATTGTTCATTGTAGACGGGTGAGATGGCTCCAGAGGTAAGGGTGCTTGCCATCAAGCCTGATAACCTGAGTTCAATCCTCAGAAACCATACAATGAGAGGAAAATCTGAATCCCATAAGTTGTCTTCTGACCTCCTCGAAGGCATATTATGGCACAGAGACATGCACACACACACACACACACACACACACACACACACACACACACACACACACCACAAAATAAATAAGTTTTAAAAATATAATTAAACTATATTGGTAATGACTATAAAAAGGATGATCCAGGTATAATAATGAAGTAATTATAATCTCAAATTTTTAATTATATTTTAAAATGCAAGGAAAAATAATGAAGTTAAAATAACAGCAATCCAAGACTGACATCATACACAGTAACAACTCTGCAGGAGTCTTCCTGAAGCACATAAACATAGACTGGAAGCTAATCAGAGCAAATCAAGCCTTTTGAACTTAATCAAAAGGAGTTAGGAGAACATGCTGACCAGACAACTGAAAAAGCAGCAGTAATGAGGGACCATTGAAACAAACAACAGGTTGTAAGGGACAAAAGAAAATATTTCAACTTCAGAAAGCAAAGGCTTATAAGAGACCCTTCAAATTATCATTTTTGAACTTGAAAAAGAATGGCTCATTAAAAGTGTGCCTTTGTTCACATTTGTAGCCAGTAGCTACCTGAGTCTGAGGGAAAGCTGAACAGCTTCCAAGTCTGGAGTTTTGTGCATGGCCCCACATGGTCACTAGCACCAGCTTATAAGTGACTGAACTAGAAATGGGCAGAAAACTAAATTTCAATCAGTACTTCTTTCTCTTTATAGTATGTACAAATACATAAACTAAGAGGCAGCAACAGTGAAATGTATAGTTAATGGCCATAAACTTGATTTAAAATATAATTGAAAAGTACAAACTGAGCCATTTTAAATGGGTGAACAAATGAAAGTTCATCTCATAATAGTCTTTGATTTGCTGTATGAAATATTTCAAAAATGAAACAGGGAATTTTACTTTTAACAGAAAGATTGTCATAAAATACACACATTTCATGGGTTAAATTCATGTTTAGAAAAAAATAACTTTTAGTTCTCATTTAATAAGAAAAACAGATTTAACTCCTTCCTCTCTAGTTGATTAATGTGTAAAGGTTATATAGTTCATGAAGTTGACAGAGTTGACATATTTCTTCTCCGATGACAACTCAACAAGAAACTGATCAATGAATATGGCAGAATATCATTAGGAATCACCATATTGATACCTTTTTTAGACCAATAGTATTATGTTTTACCCTAGGTCTCTAAGGTATCCAACCTCTGCTTCTTAGTCACCCAAGCGATACTAGTTATAGGTCCCATCTTATTGAGTGGGCCTTAAGTCAAATCAGACATTGTTTGGCTACTCCCACAAGTTCCGTGCCACTGTTGCTCTAACATATCTTTCAGGGAGGACAGATTGTAGGTCACATGTCTTGTGACTGTGTTGGTGTTTACATTTCTTCTTTGGTAATCTACAAAATACCTTCCCAAACCAAAGACACTAGAATGTAGGAGTGAAAGTCCCTTATAGGCACCAGCTCAGCTTCCCCATGTTCAATGAGTTCTATGTGTGTTGTTCTTAGCAATGGGGCTCCACTGTCAGTTTGCAGAGAGCAACCCATTGTCTTAGCAACAACCTCTGTTGTTTAGGGATTTCCATGGGACTCCCTTGGTCAACAATTCAATTGAATGAAACACAATCCCATTACTGGAAGCTTCATTTGGTGACAAGAGGTGACCAGTTGGGATTCCATATTCCCCATTACTAGGAGACCTCATTAGGATTGAGTTCATATATTTTGGGAAGCTTCCACTGCACTAGATTTTGCTTCTCGGCCGCTCTGATCCAAGGTTGGTTTTAACACAGTCTCAGGGTTTCACAGTGCAATCAAATATTCCACAACAGTCCTCAACACTGTCCATATGACCAGAGAATCTCCTAAAATAGATGGAAACACAGAGACCCACAAATGGATAATGTGCAGAGAGCATAAGACCTTGGAAACACTCAGTCTTAAATGAGATGCCTTCATCAATTCCTTTTCCTTGGGGCTGAGGGAATCATATGGAAGAGGAGGCAAAAAAAGTGTAAGAGATAGAGGGGATTAAAGACATCAGGGAAACATGCCCTTCTAAATCAAGAGGACTGATGTGCATATGAACTCACGGAGACTATGGCAGCAAGCACAGGGCATGCAGGGGACTGTGTAAGGAGGGTTTTAGTACTAAAGGGGAAAGTGAACACAAGCCCCTGTCCCTAACCCAGAATCTACCAATTGATAACTGCTTGCAAAGGAAAACTTAGTTTTCACTAAGGGAGTCACACAGGCTTTGTGTTTTTATGAGATTTCTGTGTGTGCAAACGTGTGAGTCTCTGCATCTGTAAGTGTTTCATGAGATTTTCCTTTGGCCCTTTTTCTTGTTTGTTTGGCCTATGTCCTATTCCTATTTGTTTTATTTTATCTTATATTGTCATTATTTTAAACACCTGTTAGAGGAGAGTAAGATATGAGGGGAGTTGGGGAGGATTTGGGGGGAGTTGGGGGAGAAGAAACCAGAATATATTGTATTTAAAAAAGCCATTTTCAATACAAATTTAAAAAAAGAAAAAGAAAAGGGTTAGTTAATTCTATGTGGTAGAATCATGGAGGTATATATTACATTTTTTTCATGATCTCTCAGGATTTTATATAATTGAAGTAACATGAACTCATTTCACACAAGAAAAGAACAATTGAAATATGCATTTACACTGAAGAGTTAGTAACTTGCCAGGTCCAACTTCATTTAGTTGAAGTTTCATTCCAACTAAGAAAAGAACTACTAGTTAAGACAATAAGACTTGTTTGTTGAGAATTAGAAAGCCCACTTTTGAAAATAAAGCATATAAACTGTAAATAATATGTTGCACAGAACAAAATAAAAGCAAGATTCAACTATATTTTGGAAAATTTTACTTACTCTTTTAGAAATATCTTGTAACTAGAAATAAGAACAATTAAGCAATAAAAAGAAAATTGTATTGTTGTGTTTTCTTGCTTTAACCAATGTTCAAATTATTGCTATTTAATGTTAAATAATAGTATTATATTAGAATACATTGTAAATTATGACGTAATGAATATGATACAAAATCTAATATATACAATTAGCCTCAGGAACGTAGTCAATCTTGTAAACATTATTATTTTATTTAAAAGAAAATTTGGAATGGGGTGTGGATCTTGGAGAAATTAGGGGGAGCATGATGAAAAGAGACAATTTGATTGGTTGTCTCTGACTCTTTTACTAGCTTTTGGGACCCTACTCCTCATAGTAGGTCACCTTGCTTAGTCTTAATACATGGAGGAGGCTTAGTCTTCCTGAAACTTGATATGTCATGTTGTATTGATATCCATGAAAGACCTGACATTTCCTGAACAGAAACAAAGAAGGAGTGGCTGGGGGAAGGGGGGTGGGTAAAAGAGAGGAGTGGAGACAAAGAACTGGGCAGAGAAGAGGGAGAAGAAACTGTGGCTGAGATGTAAAATAAATGATTTTTTAAAAAGACAGAATGAATTATACTCTTGAAGAGTTATTTCTTTAATTTCCAATAACTCGAAGTTAAAAGTACAGCAGTCTGCATATCCATATGACATAACTCTTTCCCTCTTCTCCTCTTCTTTTACTTTTAGATATTTAAAGCTACACAGTGATTAGTAGTTATAAAAATAACATTTCAATGTAAAAACTTAACATAAAATATTTAAATGAATATGTATAAATGTATAAAGTCTATTATTGTTATAAATTACAAAATATTACCTTGAATTAACTATTTTTGGTTGTTTTTGAGACAAGAGTTTCTCTGTGTAACAGACCTAACTGTCCCAGAACTGGCTCTGTAGACCAAGCTGGCTTCAAACTCACAGAAATCTGCCTATTTCTGACTCCTGAGTACTGAGATTAAAAGTCTACATCACCACCACTTGGCTTCAGTGAACTTTTAAGGTGATATCTCTATACTACTCTGCTCAATTAACTGAGCTACAGAAGGGCATTCACAGACATTTAAATAAGCAACATCACAGAGATAAAATACGGCATTAATGTTCTAAAGAAAATAAATTGCACAAATTGAAGTTAATTATTGCATTCATTTCTGATGTGCCAAAATGAAAAGTGGAATTTGAACTTGATCTGTACAGATTATTCCATAACAATTATTAGGGAAAGATTTTTCAATTGTGAATTTGTAAATTAAGCACAAAAAGTAAATTTCTAAAAACTATTGCTTAAAGGAACCAAAATTAAAGGAATATAAGCATTGCATAGTTGGAAACTAGAAAAGAGGGGAAAAAAGATAGCTCTATATAAAATAGAAGTCAAAAATGAATCTTTTTACTTCCTAATTCCTCAGGACTGTCCCTGTTGGACCAGTGAGTTTAGAGTTAATGTCAGGAAGTTGGCAGACAAAACATCCCCTCCAGCAGACTTTCTTTGGGTAAGAAAGCATCCAAATTGGCTTGCCTGGGTTTTAAGTGCAGCACAGCTCTCTGCAGCCTTCTCCAAACTCAGAAAGGAGGCAGCAGTTATGCAATGTGGGCTACTTATTTATATAGAATGCTCAGCACTTACCGAGTAAAACAGGAAGGAAGGGAAAGACTGACAGCTAAAAACCCAAAAGGAGTCAAACTACAGGGTGTTTTTACATCTTGGGAACAAAAAGGCAAGCTCTTACAGCATCCATTTTGACTGCTCATGGCTGTAGTTCATTTGTTTGTTTGCTTGTTTAAATTATATTGTACTCATTTTGGTGCTAAAGAGAAAGTTCAAAATTATGACAGCCAACACTAAAATGAAAGCAAATAATAATCTCAGAATTATGTGCTCCTAGCTTCAAACCATTTTCACAAACCTCATTTGGTTAACAGTGAGAAAGGGAAAAATTACAGTTCAGACTGTCTTAAGAGATTTAACAAATACAGCCAGGTAAATTTCCACTTCTTATTGGGAATTCTTCACTCTATTTTTCCCGAGTCTCATGAGGAACGCGTTCAACTAAAAACTAGTTATCTTTTAGTAACTGTCTAAGAGCCTTTTATTGCTGTGAAGAGACACCATGACTACAGCAACTCTTACAAAGAAAATATCTAATTGAGTTGGTGGCTTACAGTTTCCGAGGTTCATGACAGGGAGTGTAGAATGCAGGCGGACATGGTGCTAACAACATCCTGACCCGAAAGCAGCATGAAGTCACTGAGAGAAGATTAAGGTGCCTCTGAAAAGAATACAGACTCACATATTTATTAAAAGATAATGATAAAGAAAAATCATTGCTGATTATCTGTAAGCAAATCTAAAAATATACCCTGAAAAACCAAGTACTATGGAAATATTTTTAAAAATCACGACTATATTTTGTATTCAAATGGATGCCCAATATTATCTGAGAGTTCATATGTTCAAACCACCAAGCCTGCACATCCCAAATGTGGAAAAATTCTTAGGACCTGAAACCAGAAGTCATTCTTTGATACACTATCAAATTATGGCTGAAAAGTTTAGAATATAAATAATTGTGATGGAGCAAGAACCATAATGTGAACCAAAAATTACATTTACTCAAAATATAATTTGTGACCAAAAGTATTACATTTAGGCCTCATAACATATGGCTTCACTTTGGAATCAAGTGTTCTCAGGGGCCAAGAAGTTGAATCAGTTATCCAAAATCAGAACTAGCCAATGGTCAATGATGGAAAGATGATTCAGCCCAGATTTACCTCCTCCAGAGTCTAAGTTGTTAACTATGCACTAAAGTAACCAACCTCTTGAAATATAATTTCTCTTTCTACTATCTCCTACTCCATGTTCTGGGGGAGTGTTTCTAAAAAGGAAAAATACACAGTCACTGAAAAATTGATTTAATTAACATTTTTGCCCAAGTCTAATTCTGTTTCCATTTTGGTGCTAGAGATGGTACAAGAAACTTGTGTATGTTAAGCATGCATTCTTCAGGGAGCTACAAAGCCAGCTCTAAGATGTAGGTGCATACTTTGTCTTATTAAACATATTACAAGCTTTTTATTGCAAGCAAAATAATTGAACGCTATGCCTTACATAGTGGATTATATCCTGTTTTTGTTGTTGTTGTTGTTGTTGTTTGTTTGTTTGTTTTTGGGGGTTTTTGTTTTGTTTTGTTTTGTTTTTTGAAAGTCTGGGCTTCTTAACAAGAGAGGTGAAGCTAGGTTAAGGACTAAGCTACAAATCAAATGTTAAACAAATTTTGTTTGTTTTTTAAAGAATTTACTGGCTACTGATGAGATAAAGGAAAGAGGTCAAAGATAATTTATGAGCACTCCCTGGGGGATTCCCCCTGCTACTAGGAAATAATCATGAGATTGTTTTTATAGCTATTTAGAGTTCATGAGGCATTTAACATGCATTATCCCACTTTGGTTCTCATCCTAGTGATGAAGTAACATTACCTCTGCCTTAGTTTTACTCAATATAATTTGGAAAAGTGATAATCATACCATTTAAGTATTTATTATGTCCTAGGTAAACAAAAAAATAAAATAAAACTTGATCTTTACTCCAGCTTTGACTCAAATGAATGGCTTTATTTCACCTTTATACGCTAGTTTTTACAAATTGTGCATCATTAGTCCTTAAGCTACAGTTTCAAGAAAAAGAGAACAGAGACAGAGAAAGACAGAGAATATACAAATACACCTGGCAGATGCTGACATTGTGGTAAACACAGTTCCAGTGATAAAGTAGTTTCTAGGTCCCATTACACTGTCGTGTAATGTTCTCCATGATCCCATGATTCAAAACCTTATAACAAGCCATGCAACATTTGGAGTGAAAGAAGACACTTCGTAAGAAGACAATGAACATTTTTTAAATTAAGAAAATGTATCTGTACTGTACTTTCTGGGCTCTTATTTGCTTTGGGGGAGACAGACAGACAGACAGACAGACAGACAGACAAGACAGACAGACAGACAGACAGACAGACAGACAGACAGACAGACAGACAGACAGACAGAAACAGTAGTCCAGGTTGGCCACAAACTTGCTATGTTGCCTCTGCCTCTACCTCTGCCTCTCTGCCTCTGCCTCTGCTTCTCTGCCTCTGCCTCTCTGCCTCTGCCTCTGCCTCCTTAGTGTTGACATTACAGATACCTGCCCACACCCTCACATGTAATGCTGAGGATCAAACTTAGGGCTTCAAGCATGTGAGGTAAGCACTCTACCAACTCCATACCTTCCTTGGTTGAATTTTAAATTCTGGGAAGTAGGATAACTGGTGGTAGCATCATTAATTCTAATAAGAACACTAAGACTCACATTGACAGGATAGCTTATCCAAGGATAACAAAACTCGTTTTGGGAACGCATGGACTCCATTTCTTTATCTGCCATATAAGAACATTGAGCTAAATTTAGTCTGCAATCAGACAAGGTAACATTATAGCTATTTGCATTATAGTTTCTTCCATGGTTCTGTGTACCACCAGCATTCTACACGAATGGAATCTACATGACCACAAATTCATGACTTATAGGGAAAGTCAAACCCAGATCCAAGTTCTGTGTCTCCTAAACCTAGCTTCTGAGTCACTGTGGGAAACATACTTTGAAATTTCAATATTCCCTCTCTACAACCCCTTGATGAGCCCACCTTCCCAGGAAGATAAACTTGTCAGTTCACCCAGCCCATCATTGCATAATCCAAAGCCTGATTTTTACATACAATGCCCCTATCTAGAGTGGGTGGCATTGCCTGTGAAATTCAGTCCTGCTTCTTCTATTCAGTGGATGATAATTTAAAGGTATCTATGAAAGGACTTTTGCCATGAAGCACATATAAAAAGAATACCTAAATAATGTCAAGTCATTTTGGATATCAAGAGATTTGAGGAGTTACAGACTTGGACTCTCCTAAAATAACTCTCAATAGGAATTTGTAGCAGGATGATTTATCTTTTTTCTCCTTTCATTTTCCTCAAAAAAGAAATCCAAACTTAACAAACATTTAAATGGTTATCAAGCAGATAATCCCTCTAGTTAAAGAAAAGCCCCCAGTCATTTCACAGTCTTTGGCTAATTCCAGCTCTACAGTCACCCCTTGCAGCAAAAGCTAAGATGTAAACTAGTCCAAACTGGCCCTGTGTGTTAACTAGTTTTAGGTCAACTTGACACAAAGCTAGAGTTACATGAAATGAGGGACCCTCAAATGAGAAAATGTCTCTTTAAGATTGGGGTGTACGCAAGCCTACAGGGGCACTTTCTTAATTAGTGATTGGTGGGGGAGGCTAGCCCATTGTGGGTGGTGCAGTTCCTGGGCTGGAGGTCCTGGGTTCTATAAGAAAACAAGCTGAGAAATCCAAGAAGAGCAAGCCAGTAAGCAGCATTCTCCACGGCCTCTGCATCAGCTCCTACCTCCAGGTTTCCACTCTGTTTAAATACCTGCCCTCACTGTTTTTGATGATGTGGGACTGTGAATGAAATAACCTCTTTCTTCCCCAATGCTTTTGTTCGTTATGTTTCATCACAGCAACAGTAGCCCTAACTAAGACACCCTGGTTCCTAATCTGGTGGTTATTTGCAAGTTTCCTGACCACACACACCCAACAGACTTAGATACCAAAATGACCCACCAAATCAACTCATTTCTGTGTCCCCACTGATCACCAGCTAGACACAAGTCCAAAGCATTGTGTAAGGGAAGGTAAAATTAGAGAGATTATAATTAATACAGCTTCTATTTTGCATAACTTTTTTCTTTGTAGTACAATGTGTATGTCTTCCTTTGGGCCTATCAGAGAAGAAAAAGAACTATACAGAGGACTTCCATCATCATACTAGCCAAATACCTTCCTCCTCCCCACACCAAACCAAACCCTTCAAAGCCCACACAAACTCCACCCAGAGTAGTGCTCACAGATATGGACTAAGATAGAAATAGATACACAGTGAGTTAAAATAAAATTGTTTACACTTGACCGAAAGAAGAATATCTGTGTTCTTTGGAAAAGTTGGCCAATTCTTTATATATGACATCATACTAGTGACATCTACCACAAACCAGGTATTAGTTATAATACTTATTCTAAATTACTGTTTCAAGAAACAGTACTCACATCCACATGTGGCTATGCTACTGAGAACATGAATTGTAGCTGGGGTGGGGAATAAATGATAGGTTTTTATGTTTTATTAATTTAAATTCAATTTTAAATAACTGCATGTGGCTAGCAGCTATCACATTGAATAGAATATAAAAATGTGTGGAGAATTAGCTTGGATGATCAGCATTATCTGAACTAAGTGGTCTATGCTATTCTGATCTCCATGATTTTCAATTTCACATACTCTAATGCAGTCACAGTCTCCAAAATTAACTCATTAGAAATAACATCTTAGCACTACTTTGTACTTACAGACTAGGTACTGGAGCAGAAAGAACAAATTAATTGGTGGAGACTGTGTTTCAAAAGCCAGACTGATTTTTCCCATTTTCTGTAAACAAAAACCATAGATGCATCATGCCTTCCTACCGTGTGTGTGTGTGTGTGTGTGTGTGTGTGTGTGTGTGTGTGTGTTAGGGAATCTGTTGATAATGTCACAGACAAGCAACTAGGAGGGCAAACTAAATTGTGAGGGACTGCAGAGAATGTGTATAGACATCTTTTATTTTCTTCATAGTATGTGTGTATATGCATTTCTCATGTTCTTTCTCTGTTTCTTTTATCTTTTTTGTTAGCTTGTTCAGTTCTCTTTTTCTATCCTTGTTTGTTTGTTTTTTAATATATCTGTGTGTTTTCTTAAGATAAGGAGAAAGAAGGAATAGATTTAGAATCACAAGGGGTTGTAGAAGATCTGGAAGGAGTTGGGGGAGGAGGAACTCCCATCATAATATATTGTATGAAAGTAACTTTATTACAATAAAAAATAAGATTTTAAAAAGTGATCCTATGGGGGACGTTTTGTGAGAGCCACTTTTCCTTTGGCCTATTTTCTTATCTGCAACAGAAAAAGCTGAAATGTATTATTTATTAAACAAACCAAACAAAGCAATAAGCTAACACCTGGAGAAAGCAATAATAAAACAGGTATGCCATGTCTGTTTGGATTAAAATTAATATAAAATCTAAACAAGAGCATGTTAAGGGCCCTCCCAGCTCTGAATTTGGAAAATCTCCATAGAAAATCTGGTGGCTTACAGTTATTGGGTGAATACCACATGACTGAAAAACCACTTAACCTTCTACCCAAGTGGAGCTTTATTAACAGATTCCCCATATAACACATATGTGAGTCCCTATTTTCCTCGGCACTCCTTACTTGGTCTTACTTCTCTACTATTTTGTTTTAAGGCAGAACTCCATTTACCCAAATCCCCATTTCAAACAATGTAGGGAGAAAGAAGTGAGGAAACTGGATGGAGAAGAAAGAAAACAATTGTGAGGGTACGAAAGGAGAAATGGAATACAGTTAACTATAGAGAACATGGTAGGAGTCGAGCCGTTATGTAATGCCCCATGGGGCTGAGGGTAACACCGTTCTTCCCATCACTCAGAAACAGAGACCCAACTAAAGAAGTAAACAAGTAGGGGAGCACCCCCTCACCGCCACATCTACAATGGTGCTATCTTACAGCTCTTTTCTTTGATACCAAATATAAATTCCTCTTCTACCAAATGTCAAGATGCTTGTAAACAACTCACACTACAGAAATAGTAAAAAATCCATATTTTATGTCTCTTACAAACTTACTTATGAATGTCTGGGGAGCCCAATTACATTAAAGAAATGCTAAGTAAAATATCAGTTAGTAATCTTCCTGAGAATAGGATTAGAGTCTGGTCTTGAGTTCAAATATTATCTTTTCTTTTAAATGTACTTGAATGACCTTTTCTCCCAAACACCATCATTACCTCCACATCTAAAGATTGTGTGGAAGAGGATGAAAAGTGACTATTAAAGTCACTCTGCTTCCTAAAGAGACAAAATTTGAATGATAGTTTTGTTTTGTTTTGTTTTTCTTGTGGCCCATAACATTAGCCCAGAAAGCCATTGTGGGACTGTCATGTTATGTTGTTATATTATGTAATGTTATGTTATGTTATGCTATGACTACTATCCAGACATTTACAAATCCTTCAAACTACAATTAGGAGGCTATGTTTACAAAGTGTTGATATGTATGTCTATCCCAACTCAGGTCTTTCATAGTGAAATTCAAAGTAGTTCATTTACCTGGTTTACTTCTTAGTCTTTATCAATTTGTTTTCAACATCAAAATCTTGCTTCAGCATCTGCCTAATAAGCACACACAAGTTTAGCATGTCCTTTTTCTCTTAGGACATAAGGCACTAAAAATAAACGGGCTTTTAAAAATTTTTATAGAATCACAACTGTCATGCTGGAAAGAAACACAGAGAGGGGGCTGGAGGGAGGAAGGGAGGGAGGGAAAGTGGGAGGGAGGGTGAGAAACAGAAAGAAAAGGGAGAGAGGAAATGTGTCTTATCTAAAGATCGAGTTTCACATAATGCCAGTTATATTAGCATATACTGCTAGGATTATCTTTTCCCGCCCACAAATAGCATAACCACCCTCCAGTCATAAAAATCAGAGAGAACTAAGCTGAACAGCACACACTCCTTACTTCCCACCTCAGAGCAGCTGCATGACTTCCTGGGAATTCTATTGCAGTAGCTAGAGATAAACACTCATTTTTATACATATAACCTGCAAGTCTCCAGTTTCCATTCTTCCTCCCTCTCTGTTCCTTCCCTTCCCCCACTCTGCACCAGGAAAGCTAAACTGTGGCGTGGTTTAAGCAGTTTGAGGACTAATCAGAAAGAGGAAGAAGAATCGGTATATATTGGCTAGCAAATGTGCCATGCCCTGACCTCTCTCCTCTTGAAAGAAACTTTCCTGAAGTGCAGGCGCCCTGTGAATGGAGTGGACCATCCAGAGTCTCCAGATTTCTTCTGCAGCTCACTATCCAGGGTTAGCTCTCCAGGGAACTGACAGGGTGGATTTTTCTGAAGATTTGCCTCTAACTTCAGGGAGAAATCTCGGACCTCCAACTCTGACGCTTGGAATCAGCAGGTAAGGAAACTGGATGTATGGAGTAAAGTTCAACTGATTTTACCTAACAGCTCAGAGTTTGGGGGTAACTGCTCTGCCTTATCTGCTTTATATTAGGCTGCCACTCTGAATTAGTTCTGCATTTGGTTCTTGGCCAGAGATCTGATCATCGAATCAGCCTGTCAGCAAGTGTCGCTCACTGCCTCTGCTACTGCAGCAATATGGCAAACAGTCAAGGCAACACACCCCAAGACTCCAGCACCTTTATGGTTCAGTCAGAAGTGCAAAATGGGCCTTAAGTTCCCATCTTAAGGTGGCAGTGGAGCTTCTCTAGTGCAGTGGTAGCTGCCTTTAATGTGGAACGAAAGTGTATAGTGACTGCTGCAGGTAAACCAAACAGTTGAAGGCTGACCTAGACTTTTCCCAAGGAAATTTCACATGTTTCAACTTCTCAGCATCCTATAACTGAGGCACGATGTTTCTCCCTCTCCCACATCTTCAGACTCACTCTGGCTCTCAGTCTTCCCTCCCCCGGCTTTGAGAAGTGAAAAAAGAAACTCAAACAGGTTAAGAAATTTCTTTGAAGCAGACTTCCCTGCTAGAAATTGGCAAGTTGACTAAAGACTACAAAAAGAAAGCCCTCTCAGCTGCAGATAAATAGAAGAAATGTTTATGATCTACTTTGTTTTCTTAAATATATATTTACTATTTTTCCTTATTTTACATATCGATCCCAGTTCCCTCTCCCTCCCTCCCATTCCCTTCCACCCCCTTCCATGGCAACCCTCCTGACTACACAGGGAGGGTGATGCCTTCCAGGAGGGATCATCAGCATCTGTCAAATCATTTGGAGTAGGGACTAGGCCTTCCCTCTTGCCTCTAGATTAAGGGAGTATCCCTCCATGGGAAATGTGCTCCCAAGGTCCTTTTGTGCACCAGGGATACATCCTGGTTCCACTGTCCGAGGTCCCTTAGACTGCCCAGGCCTTCTAGCTGAGACCCATGTTCAGGAGGTCTGAGTTGGTATAATGCTGGATTCCCAGCTATCAGTCTGGGGGTCCATGATCTACTTTGTAACTTAGAATAAAACTCACTAGGTTAACACAGAGCTAAGATATCACACAATTTAATCAAACAGTGGGGCAAGAGCACTTTTTTTTTCTTAGAAGTGTCAGTGATATCCACATAGGCTGGCAGGCAACAGCTCTTTAAATCCAGTGAATCTAAATCCCCGACACTACAATTGTTTTGAAATCAAGGAGGCCAAGCTACCATATATTTAGAGGACAACTAACTTAGATGTGTTTGTAGAGTGGTTTAAGAATGGTAGCAAGCATTTTATAATGTTTTATAAAGTACCATGACCATAGTACATTTTAGCTAAAATTTGGGCCTACACAATTTTAAGTTCATAATATCTGTGCAATCAAGTTTAAGTCACTGAAAAATTATTTCCTGTCATTATTTTATAATTAATAATCCATTGTGACTAAAAGCTACCTGTGCCTACATAGGAAGTAAGCCAAATTAAATATATATTTACATTTATCTCTATTAAAAATACTGTTTCCCATTCTCTGCAAATTCTTAGTATGCTGGTTATTTAGGCCCTACCAAAAAAAAATCTAAGCCATAATCTAATCAATCGCAACCTAAAAGTTCAAAGACTGAGGAGGAAAAGCTGAACCATAGCAATATCTTCCTAATTTACTGTTACCCATTTTCACTTCCTATTACCTGTTCCCTCCTAGCTTTAATCAAACTTTTGATGTATTTATAAACTATCTAAGAAGAAAGATTCTTCTACAACCCACAGAATTACAAATGGCAATTTTTTTTTTTTTTTTTGAGATAGGGTTTCTCTGTGTGGTTTTGGAGCCAGTCCTGGTACTCACTGTGTAGACTGGGCTGGCCTTGAACTCATAGAGATCCACCTGCCTCTGCCTCCCGAGTGTTGTGATTAAAGGCATACTCAAGGGACATGTCAAGCTTTGGGGCCTTGATGCCATGAATGATAACTGTAATAATTTGTCAATAGTATAGCTCTCTATGGACTTCTACTTTTGTATTTTGGGGTGAGGGACAATGCTGAGAATTGAACCCAGGCTTCTGAACATGCTTAGCAACTACTCTACCACTGAGCCACATTTCTAGCTTACCTTTTTCTATTTTACTATTTCTTATGTTTCTATCAAAATATCTCAAATTTATTATAATCCAATAAAGCAAATATTGTTCAAGCTCAATACAAACAAAGTCCTATATCAAAAGTAGGTAAGACACAGCCCCTATGCTTAGGGGAAATTACAATGCTGCTATGACCATAAAACACAAAGGGTGTAACATTGTGAGATAATTAAACCAGTAAGTATGGAGGTAAAATATAGACTGCCTGAAGAAGGCTTTAGAAAGGACATAAAACTTAGGACTATGCCTGTGGTAAATGGCAAAAATACTGCAGTGTCTGAATTCCTGTACCAGAAATAGCATCAGGGGTAAGATTAATACCTACAGGATGCACCAAGAATCTTAACCTGGCTACAATGAACTGACTGGGTTATTTATTTAGTTAGAAATTTAAATTCAATTACATAATTTTCCCTTTCCTCCTTCTAACCCCTCAAATACACCTTTCTTTCCTCTCTCTCTTTCTCAAACAGGTTTTTATTTTTAAATAGTAGTAGTAGTAGTCGTAGTAGTAGTAATAGTAGTAGTAGTAGTATTTGGTTTTTTGAGACAGGATTTCACTGTATTGCTTTGAAGCCTGTCCTAGAACTATCTCTGTAGACCAGGCTGGCCTCGAACTCACAGAGATCCACCTGTCTCTGCCTCCTGAGTGCTGGGATTAAAAACATGTACCACAAACACCCGGCTCAGACAAGTTTATTTTTAACTCTTCCACCCATCAATAACTAGCATATTGTCTCATACACATCATGAACACAAAAATGACCATTAAATACTCTAACATAAACAAACATTGGGGATGTCTGCCTCAAAGTCTCTTCCAGCTTGAATTCATAAGTTCTTTGCAGAGTCCCAGTAACTACTCCAAACTCCCATGTCAAATCCCAATAGGGAGAAATATAGACCAGAGAACTGAAAGTTCATCCTAGCTTTGACTTTGGCTTTCAACCAGGTGCTTTCTTTCTAACAAGTTACCAAATATCAGCATATCTTGGTTTCTTTGTATACAAAATGCCCTAAGATAATGAATGATAGGGGTATTTTTCCAAATATGGTTCAATGACAAAAATGAAAGCAACTTTAGAATTCAAGTTAACATTCAAAAGGTTTTGCTTAAAGTGCATTCAATTCAGAAATAGAAATCCATTACACAACTGAATGCATGTAGAAAAGTGTAGCGCTAATTGCTTCCTACTCTCTATACAACAAAGGGCAAAGTCCTTTGGTGTAATCTAGTTCCAGGCATGCCACTAGCAGTTCATGGCAGCAACTGTATGCTTCAGAGTGAATTCTGGGAATAAAGTAGCATTTAAGAAGTATTTGCTTGATCATACTACTTTTTATTAGCCTGCCTTCATTAAATCTGTTGATTATTACAATCAAAAGCTAAGTATTGGGTAGTAGTAGCACATACCTTTAATCCAAGCACTCAGGAGGTAAAGTTAGTCAGGTCTCTGTGAGTTCAAGGACAGCCTAGTCTACAGGGTGCGTTCCAGGACAGGCTCCAAAGCTACACAGAGAAACCCTGTCTCAAAAAAAACAACAACAACAACAACAAAGCTACGTACCAAAATAAAAATTGACATTAAGTTCAGAATGTAATACAAGTACTCCACTACTGTGTCCTAAAACCATTTGTACAACAGGTAGTTAATCATAATGCAAACCATTTTTCTACAAATAAATATATACATTTAGTATACATAAATATGCATCATATATATATATGCAATATATGTGTCATATATAAAATACAAACGCCTTACAGCTGCTTTTACCCCTTACCTCAATGTCATCTGGGTTTCTAGCCATGTGAACACCTATGTAGTACGATTCAAGTACTGATGAGAAAAACTTTTCTAGCATGATCAAAATACCTGAGAGACATAATCATAGTACTCAGCCCTACAAATGAGATTGATTCACAAGTCAGAGTGCCAATTTGTTGGTCTTTAGTAAGGAAATGCAACCGCCATAAAGCTTGGCACATTCGTTGCAAGTACTGACAAATCCTCATGCCTAGAAAAATCCAGGGGAGGAATAAAGGAAGCCATTTAATCCAGTTAGATAAATACAGACATCATAAGTACATTAATCCATATTACAATCGCGGTCCTAAAACATCCTCAAATTACATTTACTTTTACCTTTCAGAATACTTCAGAGATTGGGAGAGGGCTCTTGTTTAAACATAGTTTGCACTGCAACTGTCTTATTCGCTGTGTCCCACCTCCTGCTAGCGCATCGTGGTTGGTTTCCCTTTCAATAAACAGAATGTCATTCTTTTTATTTTAATGCTTGTGGAATGAATATATTCCAAACATTTGAGGTCCCACTTTAACAGAACTGGCGAAAAAGAAGTTGAGATACAGACTTAAGAAGTCTCTAGGCCACTTTAGGTTTGAGTTATCTGTTTAAATTTTGTTTCTTTGATTACTTGGGTTTTGAGTTTTTATTTTTCATCAATTCCCAGTCTATAAAAAGGAGTAGAGACTATAATTTGGCATAACAATTTTAAAGCCTAAGACTGAATAAGCTTTCTCATCTTTCAGATCAGCAGCCTTTGTTCTGGCATAGGATTATGCTTGTGCTGTCTTGAACTAAAACAGGCTAAATGAAGATGAGCTAACAATAACAATACTCAAACAGCTCTGACACAGCCTATGTTCTTGTTCCAATGTTCCTAGGAAGTCTCTGGGTTTTGTGCAGTATTAAGAGCTGCTTTCCATTCCAAGCTGATTAACATTTATGCTTAATCTTAACTTGAATTTTTATTTAATATAAATTATCTCCTTGATAGCAGATAGTTTCCCTTCCAACATTGAGGAGTCCAAATACTAAGAGTAAGAGGTGAAGAGCATGACTGAGAACTATCGGTGAGCAATAGCCACGGTGTTTCAAGGGATTCAAAATTATTGTTAATTGGCACAGAATAGTCTAAGTCCTTACAAAATGTTTAAAAGCATGTAGATTTTTTATAACAACATATTTCTAGCATTCATTTGATGGGTAGAATTACCCACCACCATCACCACATACCCACAATTAGGCGCTCATCAAGGTTTCTGTAGCCTTTCGCATTTCCCTTCTGTTTAAGTATTACATACAGCTTTGATCTGACTACTATGTGCAGTGAGACACACAGTATCTTCAGCTCTGATTGCCACCACCTAAGGTTCTTCAGAACTTCATAATGTCCTGTTTTTGCAGTCCAACTATCCAAGAGAAGAGCTGCCTATCTTCTTTAAAAATGAAGCTTTTGCAAAAGCAACATCTGAAAGCTGTCACCAGTGCAGTCTCAGCATACCATGAGCTGTCAACAGCAATGAAAATTCAGCTAACCATATCCTTGGAAATACAAAGAGGAAAGAAATTACTTATTGGAATGACGAGATAGGCATGCCATTCTGTCTTCTATTATTATAGCAGAAAGCCATGAAATCATAGCTACAGCTTGACTTTATATGGATAAAACCTTATGAAAGATGGGTTATCTTGCTCCAAACAATCAATATGCATTTTTATTACATACTTTTATAAACGCAAACACTGGGATGAGGATTTGAGGTCACAGTGCTTAGGAAAATAATAACTGGTTTTTCTTCTCCTGTCCAAGAGGATTTCACTAGAAACACAAGATTCCTACATGTTGAAATGTACGATATTAAAATATTGATGGTTATATTATTGGTACAGATAATAGGCATAATTATACAAGTACAAAATGAGAGGAGTGAGGGATTAGACAGTCAAAATCACTATCAGAAGATAAAACCTGAATTCATTCTTGTATAAGTAAGAAAAAATAAGACTTTTATTTCTACAGTGTTTTCAGTTTATAAAACACTCATATTTGTTGGCCTTCCTATTAGTTTGTATACTCATCCAACAAATATTAGTGAGTGGTTGCTCTATCAAAAGAATAACAAACCAGAATCCCTGCTCTCCCTGACCTCAGACTTACAAGATCAACACCACCACAGTATTTTTCATGTCACAGTAATAAGCTATATGGAGACGAATAGGGCACATGAGACTTGCTCAAAGTGGGTCTTCACTGAGCTACACCTTCACAGAATATGTTACCTAGAACTTGCCACTGCCCAGCAGAAATACAGGAAGTATCTGTTGAAGGGACTGAGCCCTGAGTCCCAGCCCGCGCCCCCCCCCCACTTCCCTTTCTATTTTGGCCCTAGCCTAGCTACCCCACCCCTGTTGGCAGCCCTCCAACAGCACACACACAGACCATCATTTACTAGAAAGGTAAAGGAAGTCTAAGGAAGCGTTGAACCCCAGACAATTATAAAAATGCATCCAGCTACTGATTTAATCTTTTGATCTCTTCTGTTTTTGATTTTAAAACATACATCATCAGCCTCACCCAGGCTCATAGTCAAACACATCATTGGGTCTTCAGATTCTTATCAGCCTCAGACTTAGCCAGTTTTGAACTCATGGTCCTCTGCAGTTTTTAAATATTTTCAAGTATTTTTTTCAAGTATTTTTAATTCCTGAACATTGTTACCCTCATTCTACTCCAAAAATATGGCTCGTGCTCTACCTCCTAAACACCCACCTTTAGAAGCTAAACACTCTAATATGAAAAAGCACTCAAAACTTTAGTTATCCCTCTGAAACTGACCAGTTAGGAGGAAAAGTAGAAAAACTGAATAAAGAACACTCACTCTCATTATTGGGCTCATTATCTGCCTAAGTAGGTAGTCACGTAAACAAGAGTACTGCCAGAAAAGAATAATTATCACACAGTCATAGATGGTGTACATGAACATGTACATGGATACATTCATAGGGGACAACTTCAAACTGAACCTTGAAGTATAAGCAATGATGTCTCAAGCTCCCAGGATCATCTCTGGCCATGTGTAAATACAAAAAGATATAGTGTTCAAGTGTCTTCAAGTAGACCAGGAATAAAGAGATAAGGATACTGAATTGAGGTGATAAAACAGAACCAAGTATTTCAAAATAAGACTCAACAGGACTTGATGAAAGATAAGGGTGGGGTGGGGTGAAATATGACTACTAGATTCTATGCACTCATAATTAGAAAGCAACTTGTACAATAAAGAAAAAAAAGACAACAGAAGTCACTTTGGGAGGTAACTTGAGCAGTAAGATGGTTGAAGTTTCTAAAAAATCAAATGATCTGTGCATAGAAGTTGAATAGGCAGCTGAAAATGGGAGAGCAAAATTTAAGCAAGTAGTTTGCTGGTTAGAGATTTCTGTCATCCATATGAAAGTTGATAAACACTGCAGAAGAAAAACAAAGAACAGAAAACTGAGCCAGGCATAGTGGTGCACACCTGTAATTCCAAGACTCAGAATGCTAAGATAGAGTCCAGCCTGGGCTACACAGTGAGACTGTCTCAAAAACAAAACAAAAAGAACAGAGATCTTGACCACAATGACAACCTCAATAGACCATCTGCAAAATCCATTGATGATGAGATTAAGAGAAACAATAAGGATGGATGCGGTAGTGTGGAAGCAGAATTTCTCTGGTTGTCATTGATTCTGGTCCAATGCATGCTGGCTTTCTCATTAGCTGCCTGTCTGCCTGCCTGTTTGCTTGCTTGCTTGCTCGCTCGCTCGTTTGCTCGCTTGCTTGCTCGCTCACTTGCTTGTTGAAACAGGATATTGGGTTAATAATTAAGACAAAGGTGGGGCAAGGCGGTTGTGAGACCTGGTGGGAAAGAAACTACGGAAACAGGGTATTATTCAGAACCCCTGACTAGCCCGGAACACTATATATACCAACCTTTCTTTCCTGAATTCTGGGGATGAAAGGTGTGTGCCACTCTGTTGGACAAATTGTGTGTTCTTGAGCAAGTCATCACCACACTATTTCCAACTCCGGGCTTCAGTTTTGGTACATGTTCTACTGAAACATGATCTCAAAGACCCCTCCAACTCAAACTAGTGACAATTCTTAAAATAATGAAGGACAATTGTCTGTACATGAATTACTAATATACGTTTCTTTTGAAAGCATGGCACTGAATCTTACCAGCCATTCATTGTGTTTCTTCTGTAAATGCAAAGGATTTTACTAACCACTCAAGAAAGAAACTGGGGAAGTAGAATGAGAAATTAAATAGCTGAAAGAGGAAATGTGAAGATGCAATCCCTGTTTCTAAGGAACTTGCAATATAGTTGAACCTACTGGCCTCACTTTCAGCTACAGTAAACCATAATTCATCTGCCACACTTAGACAGTTTTTCTTTTTCTTTTGTCAATATTCCTTTTTCAGTCTACATCCTGTTTTGTAAATTTCTCATTACCTACAAGATGAACTCAACTTTTCTAGAATAGTATACAGGACCTTTATTAACTTTCTGTGACCTAGTTCCTACATTATTCCCCACATTGATTTCTCACCTTTCATCCTCATACTCCCGTCAAGCACAGATGCCCACACTTCCAAATATACACACATACATACAAATAACCTGTCATCTTACATTTCAACTCAGTCAAATTTCCAGATCCCCTAAACATGCCAGGCCTTTTCACACAGCTGCACCTCACTCATCCTCATTGCTTGCCCTCCCATTCTCTTTTAGAAGGCCTTTTCTAACATACATTCACTTCTCATTAAGTATTTTATTATGTTTCATTTTCTTTATGGGGGGGTGGTCTTCTAAGACAGGTACTTCCTATGTAGCCCAGGTTGGCCTAGAAGTCACTCTGTAGCCAACGCTGGAGTTGAACTCAACAATCCTCCATACTTTTTCAAGTTTTCGGATTTTGGGCATAAACCACTATACCCTGTTTATCTATGTATCTATATATTTCCATTGCAGCAGCTGCAGTGATACTTGTTAATACATCTGTATCGTTCTCTAGATTATAGAAAAGTCTTCATAGGAAGAGTTTATATATTGTTTTCAAAGGCATAACAGAGAGTATAGATATATTAAATGGCTAATAAAGTGCCTTTTAATATAACTAGCGTATCACCACAAAGGAGTATGCTATGAAGGATATGGAGGATATGATGTAACAGATTGGCTTAAAGATGGTTTGAATTACATCTGATATGGATGAGGACAAAGAATACTTCACGTATGACAATGTGGCATGAGCAAAGGACAAGAAATCAAAAGACAAATGGAGCTAGTCATAAGGCCATGTTTATAAGCTGTCTATATAACAAACAATGAGGAAGTGACTACAAGGTTAAAATGAAATATTTTTGTACTACTGAATAGTTATTCAAATTGAATTGAGAGCTCATTGGACACCCTTGAAAGCATAAGTGCTGGCTTTGTCTTATGCACAAGTGCTTAGTGAAACACCTTGAGGCATCTGAAACATAACCGTGTGCTGTCATGGAGGCTCACCAGACTATTATCATGTCCAGGTTTACAGACTAATTCTTTATGCTACTTCCAGCAATGGTTTTGTCTTTCTGGGACATAAAGAAAATGGGATTTCATTAGATTTTCTCTGGATGCTCTTCTATCTCTCATCATGAGTAAAAGCAAATTCATTGCAAACATTTTTAATTGAAAATAGATTCTTCTCTCATACAATTCATCTCAAACATAGTTTCCCTTTCCTCCACTTTTACCCATCCCCCACTTCCCCAGATCCACTCTTCATCTGTCTCCCATCATAAAAGAGCATGCCTCTGAGAGACAGCAACCAAATACAACAAAGCAAGATACACTAAGACATGGCAGAAGCCTTCATGTTGAGGTGGGACAAGGCAAACCAACAGGAGAAAGAGTACTAAGAGCAGGCAAAAAAAGAGTCAGAGACACATGCAGTCCCATTGTTAAGAGTCCCACCATACACCAAGTTACCAGGCACAACATATACACAGAGGACCTGGCCCCATGCTTGCCGATTCAGTCTCTGTGGGCCCATATGAGTGCTGCTTAGTTGAGTCAGTGGGCCATGTTCTCTTGGTGTCCTCCATCCCCTCTGACTATTATAATGTTCCTCCCTGTCTTCCACAGAATTCCCTACACTCCTGGGGAAAGAACTTGATGGAAACATCCTATTTAGACTCTCTGTCCACATAATTCCAAACAAACATTTTTAATTGTCAGTTGTTTTGGAGTTTTTGGTTGTTTGTTTGTTTGGTTGGTTGGTTGGTTGCTTGGTTGGTTGGTTGAGGTTTATTTGGTTTTTTTCGAGACAGGGTTTCTCTGTGGATTTGAAAGCTGCCCTGGAACTAGCTCTTGTAGACCAGGCTGGTCTCGAACTCACAGAGATCTGAATGCCTCTGCCTCCCAAATACTGGGATTAAAGGTGTCTGTCACCATCATCTGGCTAATTGTCAGTTTTTAAATTACCACATAAAGTGTTAAATATTATTATGACAATTTGGAACAAACTGTAATTTAATAATCCTCCTTTCCCCCCATCTATCTCTCCCACCCTACTGTTACTCTGAGACCCCACTTGTAACTCCCCCACTCCAGTCTCTTTTTCTCTTTCACGGACACCAAATCGTTTCTTACAGCCTCTTTTAGTAGCTTCTTTTTTACTCAGTAGTTGAGATTCTTTCCAATATTCTAACATGTGTTTCAGTTTCATTGGCTTGTTTAGTGTTCTCATTCATCTTGCTGTGTGTGGAAACATAGTTTTCATCCATTTTCTTTTTATTTAAAATTGTTTTCACACAATATTTTCAGATCTTATTCTTCCCTCTCCCATAACTCCTCCTAGATCCTTTCCACTCACTTTAATGTTTTCTTGTGGGGGGGTGTAAGAAAATACCAAAGCAAAACAGGAAGCTCACTAAAAACAAAACAAAGTCTGTTTTGTGCTGGCCAACTACTCCTGGACATGGGGCCTGCTCCAGAGATGGTTGACATCCCAGTGACATCAATTCCAAACAGCTCTTCATTAAGGCTGGCAACCTCCCTTTCCGGGGATGGGACTTTTTCTGGTTTGAACTGTGCAGGTCCTGTGTATGCTGCCATAGTCTCTGTGAGTTCATATGTGTGTCAGTCCTGTTGTGTCTCGAAAAAGCTGTGTCCTTGGAGTCATCCACCACCTCTGGCTCTTACACTCTTATAATGCCTTCTGCATAGGTCTTTAAGCCTTGAAAATGAGGGTTTGATGAATACATACTATTTAAGGCTGAGTGTCCCAAAGTCTCTCACCCTTTGTCGCTGTCCAGTTGTGTATCTCTTTGTTAATTGTCATTCACTGAAAATTAAGTTTCTCTCATGAACACTGAGCAACGCACTGGTCTATGGCTATAGCAACATGCCATTAGGGATCATTTTATTGCTATGTCCCTTATGTCTCATTCTATGATAGTGACTATGATAGTGACTGGTCTTGGATTCTCATGAAATCCTGACACTCTCAAGTTACTCTTTGCGTAGGATTTTATAATAGACTATGCATTAGAGAAGCAAATTTGAAACTAACACATATATAGTTCTTTCAAAATTTATCACTGAGGAGACTTATACTCTTGCTATAGACTATCAAGAGATTCTGAGGTAGAAGAAAGTGTGAGTGTGATGATTATGGTCTTAATCACAACTAAATTTGCATTTCTGATTTATGAACAAGTTGAAGTTTGCATTCCATACCTACCCTCCTCCTTCTCATCCTCCTTCCCCTCTCTCTTCTCCCTCTCAGCTTCCCCCTCCTTTTCTCCACTCCACTATCCTTCTTACTTTTCCTTCCCATCCTCCTTCCTCTAATTAGCACATTCTTGACTGGTATTTAACGAACTGGATAAATGTATTTGCTAGAAGCCTTAGTAACATCGCCTAATTCATTTAAGTTTTTCAAAGTTATTCAGAGTTCTAACTCCACCCACCAGTTGATAACATCTGGATAATTCCATTTCTTTTCTTTTATCCAAGATATGAATAGCACAGAGGTAGATAGGGATAACCCAATTGCTGTGTTATTCCTGGACCAATAAGAACCACGTGCCATATTCAAGTGTGATTCCTGCTACCAATTCAATGACAAACAAAAACATTAAGATGGATAATATATACTGCCTCTCCTAAATAGATTCAGTTAAACTAAATAAAACACATAGATAGACATAAAACTTCTTTTTACTATGCTATATAGTTGTACTATATGTGTGTGTGCTTTGTTATGCAGAGGAGGAATTTTAAACCAAGATAATTGGTTTGTCTGTTTAAGACTAATTTCTAATTAAGATGCTTTAGCTTTAGTATAAACTTATCATGAGACTATGTATAAACATCTTTCTAGAATAAAGCCGAATATAGAGAGTCAGTATCAACCCCTAGCCATTAAAAACTTATATGGATCTCAATACATTTAGTAAAATTAATTAAATTAGCAGTTTGGATTAATTTAGATAAGCTTCAACAGGCATTTCATCTTATTCTGCTTATGATTAGACCAGATGTTTTTAATTATGAGGGCAAAGCCAATTCAGTCTAATGCATGTTAATTCAATTTATAACTTTCATGTGCCATTTATTTACAAAGCCACAGGGCTAACTTCCAATCTACCCTATCCACTAAGAACAGCTAACTGATTAAGTGTACATGAGAGACATATTACTTGTACTACTGTTTTAGCTACACTTGGGGACATACAGTACAGTTCGATACTTCAGATCAACAGTGACCAACAACAAGCAGGGATGGTGAGCTTCCATCTTAGGTTCTTCTTTGGTGGAATCTTGTTACTTTTTCCAATACTTCCTTTAACACCACAAAACCCTGCCTTCACCTTGTAACCTTCAGCAACATTCTCAGGTTTTGCTATTATTTGGGCTCCTTTGTCATATTTTTAAATGTTTATTTTTAATGACTGATTTTAAATATTATTACATTGTCAAAGGGTGTTTTAGTGATTCTCCTCCCACTCATCTCCCTCACCACCCCTTTGCTAATCCTAGCCCCTCCTCCCTGTCTCTTTTCTCCTTTAATGTTTCATGTGTCCTTTTGCCAATCCCCCCTTCTTCCTCATCACCTATTTGTATCACTCTTGATTTCCTTCCTAGTTTCTTAGACTTTACCCAACTACTACTCATTTATACAAACACACACACACACACACACACACACTCGCACGCACGCATGCACGCACACACTGGGGGGGGAGAGAGACATACCTTTGTCTTTGGTTTTGTTATCTCAATTTTTGCATAAGTGACAACAGGGTAGCAGAAATATTGAGCAACTTTCTCAAGATCACACAGCTAAGTATAGATGCATCAATGATCCAAATGTAGAATTTTCCTCTTCAAAAACTACTATATTTTTTACCTCTATGCCTAGTTTTCTTACCCACTTAGAAAATCAAGGTTTGTTTTCTATTTTCTTGAAAAAAAAATAGTGGTTTGTCTTATCTGTAAGAAGTAGTCTTCATACTACGTACCTGACAAAGAAGATACAATGATCAAAAAGGTGGTTTTTCCAGGGCTAGACTCATCCATTGCACTCCGGATGTTCTACCCCCCTGTGATTTCCCCAGTGTTGGAAACTCAACTGCATAATTTGTGGTATTAGGTGACTGTATTGGCATTCTTCCCAGTTAGGATAAAAAAGAACAAGGAGCTTATTATAAATAATAATATAGACTATAACTGAAAACTTCCATTGACAAAATAATGGGTAACTAAAAGACAGTATAACCATGAAATGAAGTAAATTTCAGCCTTAGAAAAGAAGGAACTTTTAACAGCATGGGCATATACTGAGGGCATTATGCTAAGCAAAGTAAGCTAGTTGTAGAAAAACACTGTATCATTCCACTTACACAAATTACCAAAACAGTCACACTCACAGCATAGAAGAATAAAAGGCAGTTGTCGTGGAATGGGGTACAAGAAGCTACTAGTCAACAAATGTATTGTTTCAATCGAGCAAGGTGAATACATCACATGATCACTTTTTAACACAAAAATATTTATTTTGATTGTATTTATTTCATCAAAAACAGTCTTGCTTTCTTATAAGAACCATATTCAAAGGTAGTCAGATACAGCTGACAACCAGCAAAGATGTCCGAGGGAACTTTGATCACTCTGGAAAAAAGAGCAAGTTTGCTTGCTTCTAAGCATGTGAACTCAAAACTTATCTAAAAACAATGACCTGATTCTGCACTTTGGATCCCAGAAGATTAAGAAATTTTCCAAAAACACACAGGAAATAACAGTTGTCTTAAGTGAAATTTTGGATCTTTACATCACTGATTCCACTTAGTTTAAATAAAACAAATTTAAAAACTTTTTTTTTTAACTTGGGAAGAAAGTGACTCGTTTATCTAGGTTTTAAAGGCCCAAGAACAAATATTGTCCACATTAAGGAAAAGACATACTTTCCCAGCAACCCAAGCTTCTTTCTTATAAACTGTGCAAAGTATATTTCAAGCAACTTCTAAGATCTTGGTAGATAAATAACTGGTCCTAGAACCCTGGAGCCATGTTATCAAGCAAGATGGGCATCTGATACAGATTATAAAAAGGAACAAACAACAATAACTTCAGGGCTTGATGAATTCCAAAGCTAATTGTTTCTCCTTGCCTCGGTATTCCCAAATGTGAAACTGGGCTGACAATGACATTTACTTTGCAGAATTATCTTCAAGGTTATAGAGTGAATGTATGTAATTGTTCAGTGTATAGAGAAAGACAACCTATATGTATGAGTTATTAAAGCTATTTTCATACTGTCAGAACCAGAAGTGTAACTTTGAAAGGGGTAAGCACAGAGAGGGGATCTGTGAGCCCTGGAAAGTAGAGCAACTTCTCATCATAATAGTTATCACTTAGTTTAGAAAACAGCATCATAGAACTAATGTGCTGCCTTTAGAAAACTGGTACATTGTAAATACAGCCAAGACTGCAAACAATTTATGTCCGTGTTCTTCATTGCAGTTATAAATCACTTATATTACATGCTCTCAAGAAAAAAAAAATAGCCCTGATCTTTACAGATGCATTGAGTGATAAATTAGAAGGGACTTTAGAGGTCATAAAATCTAACCCTATTGTATTGCAAATAAGTAACGTTTTGACAGAGAGGAAGTGATTTTCCAAAGATCACTTAATTAATCACCCACCAGAGCCTGAGGTATGATCTGGTTCTGCAGGCACCCCGTCCTTCAAATTTCCAATTGTGGTCTTTCTCCGTACAAGAATTCCCTCTCACTTTAAACACACATAATAAAATTGTACAGAAAAGGTATTAACTCAAATCAACCAATATTTAAAATGTACTATCTACTATGCCCAGCAGGAAATATAAAATTAATAAAATTTGCTTGCTGCTCTGTGCTAGTGGAACTCAAGCAAAAATAATGAGAATTATATTGAGTGATCACAGATGAGAATGACAAAGCAATAAATAAAAATCATCAAAAAAGGCACGAACAACATATCACATCACACCCACATCAAAGTAGAGAAATATTAAATTGGGTTAAGATGGTCTATGAGTTTTTGTTTTACTAAAAACAAAAAAAGCAACCATTTCATTGAGTAGAAAATACCTTTCTGGGAACCACTTAAGTCAAAATAATACATAATTGACTCATACATACATACATACATACATACATACATACATACAAACATGTGTGTGCATGCAGACATATACAAAACTGTAAGCATGTAAGTTGGGCCCTTGTATTCTTACAATATTTCTGAACTCTCTTATTTACTCTGTTAATTCATTCTGTTATTTGCTTTTAATGTATTTAAAGTCTAACAAACAATTACTCTCTCGCTTGTAGGAAAATGCCCTTTCCTATATAAGAATAGAGGTTCTATAAATTTTATTGACTGAACATGAGACAGTTAAAAAAATTAAATGATCTGAATTGGAATCATATATTCAGGGCTGGGAAGTATGGCTCATTGGGTAAGAGCACTTATACAACAGTCAGAACCTGAGTTCAAATCCACTGCACCCATGTAAAAAACCCAGGCATAGCCACACATGCCTATAACCCCAGCACTGGAGGTAGAGGGATAAAGATTTCCTGAGCTTGATGGCCAGTCAATGTAGTCAAAGACACCCCCGGGTTCAATAAGAGACCCAGACATAAGAGAATAAAGCAGAGATTGATAGAGGACTCCTGCATACACCACATACAGCATATGCATATACTACACATGCACACACACACTCACAGAGAGGGAGAGAGAGAGAGAGAGAGAGAGAGAGAGAGAGAGAGAGAGAGAGAGAGAGAGATTGTTGGTGAAGTTGCTGGTAGAAAACGTGCCTAGCATTGGTAAGGGCCTGGGTTTAATACCCAACACACACACACATACACACAAAAATCACATAACTATCCTTTTACTGCAACACCTTTTCTGTATATGGTTAAAAATGGTAGCTTGTAATATTGGCAGAAACTACTATCAGAAACAAGAGTCTGCAAGCAAACTAAAAGAGAAAGAGCTGCAAGTTGTGGGGTCACTGAGTACCGATGCCTGCTATATGCAAAGCAAAAAAGTCTGAGGTAATTCCAGTCCTTTTAAATTCTGGGGTTCAAAGGAACACAGATTGCCCCACACTGGTAACTTGGGGGGGGGAACTACCCTATGTCCCAGACAATGTGACACTTACTCATATGTGCATATACAGGTTAGGCAAGATTATAATTGGACAACCAGCACAGAAATGAATAACTCCTTAGTATACTAAATTTGTAAGGCTGCACTTCTCAGATATGCATTTTTGAAATTCACCAGCTTTCTTTTTGCAAAACTCTAAGGAGAAACTCCAGTTTTGTTTAAAAAATCTATGACAGTGGCAAAATTAATTTTCTTTCAAGATCAGATGAGTAGAATCACATAATTTTATGATGGAAAATATTTTATATGTTTAACATTCATTTAGTGTATCTTTATCAGTATGTTAAGACATGAGAAAAGCAACTAAGGAAAAAAAAAAAACAGTTACTGCCAGTTTTTTAACAAAAGTTTTAGAGCCAGCTGTGAGTAACTCTCAATCAGCAACAGACTCTTGACCAGACTATAGCAGTTTCCAAGGGTTGCCTCCTTACCTGCAGAAAGAGAATAATGAAAGCTGGAGACTCTGTGAAACGTGGTTGTCTAAGAACAGGGTGAACACATTTTATATCTTTGAATTTCCTTTATTTTCTTTTTACTTGCATTTTTTTTTTTTGTCAGTAGATTTCCTTTGGAAAGTTCCAGACCGTGTCTACTTTATAAAAATAAACTGGAAGAAGGTGTTTATTTTATTAACACTGGGACCACACATAAAGAAAAAGTGACAGACTGGGGAATCTTACTGGCAGACAAGAATGAGGAAAGCGATAACACAGCAAAGATTGAGAAGTGCCAAGGGTGCTACTGCGTCAGGAAAGCCTTCCTTTATTAGTTTATGACATATTTGCTGTATCTCATTGATTCACAACAGTACTTTGGCTGGAAGGACACACCCTTGAAGTTTACATATTCAAGATTCTAAAACTATTGCTCTCCAGAACTATATATGTGAAGTTAGTGACCAAATCCAAAAAGTCCTATTATGAGTCTGAGGATCTAGTTCAAGCTCCGTTAAGTCAGTCTTCTTTCAAATAATATTATTCTCCAAGTTAAGAAAAATTTTGTTTGATATTCTAACTCCTATTCCTAGCAAACTAAGTCCTTGGGTGAGAATTTCCAAATTATTCCATCTTTGAACTTTATAATTAAATCTTATAGAGAAAATATAATTTCATAGGAAAAAAATATTTTATAACTTTATATTCATCTTTAGGTGAAAAAGCTGAATGCAGACATCAGCAAACATCTGTAACCACTCATGGTCCCAATTCCGAGTCCCTCTCCCCTTGGGAATGTAAAAAGGGATGAAGGGAAAACAAGGAGTCATGGAAGCCAATGGGCAGCCCTAAATCTGTCAGTATAGCTTTGATGTGCCATCACACTCTAGACCTGTACTTAAGGCTGCTAAGTTCCCATGACCCTTCCGGAATGCTTTTGAGGTCACTAACTCCTTTTTGCAATCTATGATTTCAGCTTGAGTGTACTCTGACGTTGCAACATAAGAACAGAGGCCACAGTAAGAAGGAAACTTTGTGAAGGTACTGCAGTGCCAGAAAGAGGTATGGCTCCAGTTTCAGAATGAACCCTGTTCAATTTGCAATTTTCTCAAGGAAATAATGTTCTTCATCATCTGTGCTGAAATAAAGCCGACACCATTTGTGCCTACTGCTTTCTTTCATTAATCAATTCGTAATTCATTTGCTTTGTGCTAAGGTGTCTTTTATTAGACTTATCACAGCCTCTCCAAACAATTGAGTTATTACTCCTCAGCACTCACTTCCTTCCCCAACTGTGAGCTGTTTGAAGGCAGGACTTGGTTCTTAAGAAATGATTGGCTTCCAAAGGAACTTTCTGTATCCATCTCCTAGGGGGTCACATCATTAGGAAAATCACAGTAAATTATACAAAACCTAATTAAATACTGCTCAGACATTTTATGTCATTATACATGAAATGGCTACTTTACACTAAATGATCTCTACCCCTTTAAAATCTAGTTCTTGTTCAAAGATTCTACAATTTTTATGTCTTAATATAATTAATTGTTTTTGTGTGTAAATAAAAATAAAACCAGAAAACTGAAATTTATAAGGAAGTTTATTCTACTTCAAAGAGCGCTGTGGGTTATTCATTTATTTGTGTACTTTTAATCGTTATGGCTCTATTTGGCATTTTTTTGTTTGAGCAGCTTAGAATTTCAAACTTATTTGTAATTTGCAATGTACGAACAAATAATTTGTGTATCAACAGTATGGGTATTTTTAACCCTTACAATTAAGCTTTATAATTTGGTATCTTAGTACTTTAGGAAGCAATTTGTCTACATCAACTTCTTTAGTTTATGAGGTTGAAAAGACTTTAAATTGTAGTGCAATGAGATGGCCATGCTAAGTTGTTTCAAATGGAAAAATGTACTTTCAAATGATAAAGTTTTTATCATTCCAGTTAACACTGAGCATTTATGGACCAAAATGAGTAACGGGTCCCTTATGAGGTGCTGCCTTATTTATCAACCAGAGAGTCCAGAAGAAAAGATAACACATAGCTGATGTGCCAAACAGAATGAAAATTCTCTACTAGTTCTACCAAGATAGAAATATCTTTGGATGGACAATGAGAAAAGGCATAATCAAGAAGGTGCAATTCAGTCCGAACAATAAAACAGGACAGAAATTGGGTGGTGGGTATGGTTTTTATTTGGTCTGTGTATTGATTGAGCCAAGGTCTCCCTGTGTCCCAACCTTATTTCAAATCCACAATCTTCCTGCATCCGCTGGAATTACAGAAATTTACCACCAAGATGGGCTTGAGAGGGAGCTACTAACTAACTTCCTAGAGGCAATCATTTCACAGTATTTACAGATATCAAATTATCATTTGTGGTGTTGTATATCCTATTATAGACACATTTTTAAAAGCATGTTATGTTGATGTCTCAAATATTGTGAATAAAACTAGAAAGGGGAAAGTTATCTCAAAAATCTCAATAGCACCATCTAGTGCTTCATAGCATAAAATGGCTCAGTTTAAAGAAAATACCTAAAACAGTATCAACAAAAAAGATTAGATTAATTTGGGGAAGTTTCCTTTCCTTTACCCAAATTCAGAGAACCCACAGGAAAAGAAACCTGGAGCACAAATTGAAAACTCATGCAGACATTAGGAATGGTGGGCTGGTTTTTCTCTATAGCCTTAGAATTATTCCTCTTCATTGTTAAAAATTGTATATAAATAGTTCTTGGTGAAAATGTCATTTCAAATGCTAAAATAATATAAATAGATGGAATGGCAAGATGTATAGATAACACATCACAAACACCAGGTGAAATTGTTCCTGGCTAGAAACCTGTCAAGCTCTATCCCCCTACAGCAACTATCAGAGCTGCCTCTTTCCATATCTCTACTATGTGGACAAGATCCATCCTATTCCACACTAGTAGCTCTTGAATTCCTGAGCATTCTTCCAGATACCTTGTTTACCAGAAAGCTATATAAAAGTCAACAAACCAGTAAGAGACTACGTATTGAATTGCTTCCTTTTTGACTCGTGCGCAAAAGAACACCGAAGAAATAAATGACTATGTCTATGCTATCCCATCCCTAGCTGTTGCTAATAAGGTAGTTAGCTGCCAGAATGCCCTTGGATAGACCAAATAACAATCTTTTGCTTTGAATGAACTGTGTATGGCTAAACTCGAAGCTTTGAATACAAGTCTGAGAAGGGAATGAGAATGAACAGCTACAATTTCCTCATCTGACAAGTGTATTCCGATTAATTATACCACTTCTTTCCTCAGAGCCTTAAATTATGGAACAGATTTCTCAACTGTAAATTTCACCTCTCTGGAACTTTTTTCTCATCACTATTATAACTTTATGGTCATTATGTTTCTCCTGCTGTGGTGTTCTATGGTTCTAAATAGTTAATGCCAGATTAAGAATTTCTCCTATGAGAGTGAGTTTCACCAACACGAACTAAATTATTTTCCCTGGGTATGACATACATCCAGAAGACGTTACATAGTTCTCTTTTAGGGGAAATCAAGTATTTTGTGCAGATTTTAGGTACTAATTTTTATAAAGCAATACATTGGTAATTAGATGATTGATGATAATAGATGCATACATGCACACTCATATATGTAAAACTAGTATATTTAAAGTTATTTTATGTAAGTAAAATCATAAATTATTTGAATGGAAATTTTATAGATTAATACTACAGCAGTATGATATGAAGGGGATATTTTACCTGGGTCTTGGGAATTAAGAATTCTGTCGGGGTACATAGATGAGAAAGGAGGAAAAAGTTTGCTTCATGTCTGGAGGACCCAGCCTTCCTCCTGGGGGCAAAGTTCAACTGACTCTTTCTTCATAACCTGACAATTGCTTCCAGCTGTGGTGGATGTGCATGTGAGCAGCACTAATTGGACTCCCCGGTTATTTTTTAAAAAGAGAGAGAGAGAGAGAGAAAATGACCATGAAGTTTGAAGGGAGCCATGCTGGGAAGGGCTTGGAGAGTGAGATGGAGGCTGGGCGTGATCAATATACACTGAATATATGTATGAAATTTTCAAAGAATAATAACATTTATTCAATATTTTAATTACACATAAAAAGTATAGAGACACTGGGAAGTGAATTGATGTGCACAACAATATAAAGATCTAGTTTAATTGACAAAATCTTTTTCACTTGTTGTAGGCACAAAGCAAGCATTCCTAGAGAACATGGATGGATCTGAAAATATGACAGTATCTTCTGCCAGTAATAACACATGCCATGATACGATCGACGAGTTCCGCAATCAAGTGTACTCCACAATGTATTCTATGATCTCTGTTGTGGGTTTCTTTGGCAATAGCTTTGTGCTCTATGTCCTCATAAAAACATATCATGAGAAATCAGCCTTCCAAGTATACATGATTAATCTAGCCATAGCAGATCTACTTTGTGTATGTACATTACCTCTCCGTGTGGTCTATTATGTTCACAAAGGCAAGTGGCTCTTTGGTGACTTTTTGTGCCGCCTCAGCACCTATGCCTTATATGTTAACCTTTATTGTAGCATCTTTTTTATGACAGCCATGAGCTTTTTTCGGTGTGTTGCAATTGTTTTTCCAGTCCAGAATATTAATTTGGTTACACAGAAAAAAGCCAGGTTTGTGTGTATTGGAATTTGGATTTTTGTGATTTTGACTAGTTCTCCATTTTTAATGTCCAAATCTTACCAAGATGACAAAAACAATACTAAATGTTTTGAGCCTCCAAAGGACAATCAAACTAAAAAATATGTCTTGATCTTGCATTATGTGTCATTATGCTTTGGCTTCATTATCCCTTTTGTCATTATAATTGTCTGTTACACAATGATCATTCTGACCTTACTAAAAAATTCAATGAAGAAAAATCTGCCAAGTCGTAGAAAGGCTATAGGAATGATCATAGTTGTGACAGCTGCCTTTTTAATTAGTTTCATGCCATATCATATTCAACGAACTATCCACCTTCACTTTTTACACAGTGAAACTAGAGCCTGTGATTCTGTGCTAAGGATGCAGAAGTCAGTGGTCATAACCTTATCTCTAGCTGCATTGAATTGTTGCTTTGACCCTCTCCTATATTTCTTTTCAGGCGGAAATTTTAGGAGAAGACTGTCTACATTTAGAAAGCATTCTTTGTCCAGTATGACTTACATACCTAAGAAGAAAGCTTCCTTGCCAGAGAAAGGAGAAGAAATATGTAAAGAATAATTCAAATCCATTTCTACATGAGTTTTATTGTGATCAAAATACCAGAAGAAAAATTTGAATATCCATATCACTCTCTTAAGATGTGCATTTATGTATATGTATACAAATATATGTAATCTATCTTGTCCTATGATATGTATTTATACTTAGTTAATTGTGAGATTTAGTATTGTTTTATACTTTCTGCTTTTTTATTAGCATGTTGAAAGTAATAGCATTCATTTGCAGTGATTTTTATATTATAGTAGAAGCTTTGCTCTTAAAACAGACCATTGAAAACAGCTTGGTTGTGACGAAAATATGATATTCATCGGCAAAGTTTTGTGGAAGTTCGTTCTGTTCTTAACTCTGAATTCCAAAAGTCACATTACCTCAGGAGTAATAAATGATAATAGAGATGAAAAAAATGAAAACCGTGAATGGAGCTCTGTCTGCATCTGCCACATGTGAGCTATGTCTAGTTCATTTCTACTGCTACAACTCCTGGGGAAATAAAACAGTATGCAATGAAGAGAGGCCTCTAATGATCAGAAATAACTAGAACTCATTGGTTTCTGTTGAACATATCTGAAAACTAGCAGTACCTATACTTTTGCTCTATATTGTTTCCTCTTTCTTGAGACAAATATCAAATATATTTGTCAAATGGCATCAGGTCTCATTCTCTACATTTCTGCTTTGGCACAATCAGCATAGTGCCGGAGAAGGACACAATCCTGGAATCCAGGACACTTGCATGCTAACCTGGTCTCTATTAATAGTTATGTAACTTTAAGCAAGTTCCATAAACACAGAACCTCAGCTTTCTCAGCTGTATGAAGAGAATGGCACTTGTTTTACCTTTCTTGTGTGCATTTGCAGGATTCAAATGCGACTAGATATGCTAAAATTTTATCCTAAAATATACAGTAAGATATCATTTTAAAGTATTTAGAAGGGGCTGTTAAATATGCTGATTCGAATTTATTGTATCAATTCTCAATTTTGGAAGAATTAGAACAAAATATGGCCACAGTTAAATTCTGTCACATATAAATAATCATGTTGCTTACTTATTCTACATCCAAGCTTTTGTCTATGTTTGCATTTCACATATGTACCTATGCATACCATGTAGATATGTCACAAAACCTTCAGTCACCTGCAAACTCACAGTGAATGTATTATTCTTTTATGAATTATGTCTTAATAGCCTATACCATACAACTCACTTCTTACTACTTTTCCCAGTTTTTTTTTCCCATGCATTTCCCAGTGTTTTCTCCCAATGGGAAGTGTTCCATGTAGAATTATCAATTCTTTGAGGTTACAAATTACATCATTACATGGAGGTATCTAACATTTAATGAATTCTATATTTTATATACTGATGTGGTTTTTGAGTTTGAGGTTTTTTTTTTTTTTTTAACTTTGCTTTGTTAGGGTTTTTCCCGAAAGCATTGTTTCTTTGTCTGTTTGATTTATCAGTGGTTGCACACCTGCCCTCACAGCATCACACAATGGCACAGTTACTTGGAACATCAAAGTAGCCTCTCAAAGTAGGGACCAGAGGCACTGAGTTGCAGCCTAGACCCTGCTGAGTCCTTCCTCTGTGACAACTGAGGAAGGGAGGGAGCTTCTGGAAGGGTACTTGGGCCTGGCAGGGTGAGTTGGTACAGCACACTGGGCTGGGAAGAGGCCACCTCTCTCCAAGGACTACAGCATCAGCACCTGCTTCAACACCTTTATCTGGCTGGTCTCTCAGATTTCACCTGCCAGGAACATCTCATCTAAATTGTGTAATCCTTGTAGAAGTTGAACACCAGGTCCAGTTCATAGACATTGTGGAAACATTCATTTAACATTTCCAAGAAATTGTTTATGGCCTTAAGATAGGCCAGATTTTTATCCTTGATGTCCACACAGATGCAGAAATAGAGGCCAGTGTAGTATCAGTAGATGATCTTGAAGTTCCAGAACTCAACAAAGTCGGTGTGCTTGGCATCCCAAATGGTGACCACAGCATGCACCATCTTAATCAACTTCTGCTTCTTGTCATCATCAAAATGCATATGCCACTTGGCCAAATACATCTTGCCTGCCTAGTTCTGGATGAGAATGAGGCATATCATGGTGAGCCCTATCACTAGACTCTGTTTTAAATGCTTTACTTGTATAAATACATTAATAAATACTTTTTAGAGTAAGTACCATTACCATCCTCATTTTGCTAACAAGCTTCAGAACTAAGATTCAACTCAAGCTATTCTGATGCCAGAATCTATGTTCTTAATTTGCTAAATATCTATCTGTGCCACCACTTTCAGGTACAGAGTCTCAGGTATACATGACAAATAGATATATATAACAAACGTCTAGGAGAAAATTACTATATATAATTATGCCCTCCATTACCAATATTGCTGTGCCTTTATTTTTTAATAGAACAGGTATGTTATGCCCTTACCAAAAACAGGTGAGAGATAAATGATAGACAAATGAGAGATATGATGATGATCAACAAAAGACACTTTGAAGTATATGCTTAAGTGTATAACTTATATGAACACATGCCTGTTATTTAGTTTAAAAAATGTCATGAGAATATAGAATCACTTAGAATATTGAAATTAGAAGGAGATTCATATTTGCAATTCCTAATGGCAAAATAAGAATTGCCTATAGCATGAACATTCCAGTCTTCACACACATCCCTTTGGTCATCAGCAGCCTTTTCAAATCTTATAATCTAGCCAGATTAGTTCTCATTATACACATATTATTTCATTCATCAAGTATCGCTTCTGTATTCTTAAAAAAAACATTTCTGATCTTAAGCAAATACTCTGTGTTTTAGTTTTCAGAATAAACATAATTGGTTTCTCCTAATAGCTAGTCAATTTATCTAGGAAATTCATTGCATGCCACCATTGCTATCTTGGAAATTCAGTATTGAATACAGTCTAACTGTCCTGATTCAATGCAGAAAGTTATATTGTTGAAGATTGAATGGGAAATATTAACATCTGTTATTGCTCACTTTCTATACACTATAGGGAAAGAAAAATTATCATACCCTTTCCTGAACACCAATGATTATGTGGGTTTCATGTTTTGTTTTTAATATTCCATGCTTAAAGAATAATAATTGTAAATAACATGGGCAGACATGAATGTTAACTATTAAATACTATCGAACATACAAATAACATCTTCTATCCCATATAAAAGATTATGCTTTCTACAACTTTAAGAATGAATAATGCAAATTAACATCAACTTCTAGTTTTCTTTTTAAAATGGCTTCAAACAATTACAAAGAAAACTGCTCTCACTCTTCAAACTAGTTGTCCTTTTTTTTCCTAGTGTGAAAATTATAACTTGCCAGGAGATTTGGGCTTTTTAGGTTTTTGATCTGGAATTTAGATGCTAAAGAACTTGGGGGGGTTAATGTGATTATTTTTTATTTTAAAATAATTTTTCTCATTTTACATACTAATCCCAGCTCCCACTCCCTCCCCTCCTCCCAATCTCCCCACCTTTCCCCAACCTCACCCCATCCACTCCTAAGAGAGAGTAAGACTTCCCATGGGGAGTCAATGAAGTTTAGCATATCTCACTAAAATTTTATTTTATTGCTTTTCCTTAAACTATTCATGTATATTTTCCTATGCTTTTTTAATTATTTCTTTTGGTTTTTGACATTAGAATTACATCACTTCCCCCATCCCTTTCCTCTCTCCAAACCTTCCTGAATATTGCTCCATGCTCACTTTCACATTCATGGCCCCTATTTTCATTGTATTAATAATACACACACACACACACACACACACCTACTACTTTAAATTTGTTATACCAGCACAATCTCTTACCACATTCTAAATCTTTTCCTCGCTGATAAGTGTAGCTACCACCCCTCTTAAAACTCTCTTTGCCTTAGTTACTTTTCTGTTGGTGTAAAAGGAAAATAAAAACACCATGACCAAGGCAACTTACAAAAGAAAAAGTTTATTAGTCCATGGCCATCATGGCAGGGAGCATGGTAGCATGCAGGAAAGCATGGTGCTGGAGGGTCTATATCTGTACCTGAGAGTCTACAGCTAATGCACAAGCAGGAGGCAGAGAGAGCTAACTAGGAGTGTAATGGTCTTTTTAAAACCTCAAATCTCACACCCCAATGACACACTTCATCCAACATGGCCAGATATCTTAATCTTTCCCAAGTACCATCTAGGGACCAATATTCAAATACATGAGATTATGGGGGTTGTGCTCATTCAAACCACCACACTCTCTTTATAACAAATGTAGACCATCACAGAAAACCACAGCTTGGCACAGTGCAGAGGTCAACAGATCATGGGAAACCCAGCTCCTGCATCTATGATGTAAGAGTCAAAAATACCTGGAAGTCTACTGTAAAACAGACTCACTTAGAAATAGACACATAAACAAGACCAGAACAATGTCAATATCAATGGACAGTTAATGTGGAATGGGGGAAATTTACCAGGTCCCACCTCTAGACAAAGAACTATTGGCTTTTTTCAGGGATTATTCCCCTTATTGGATGTTCAATACAGAGCAGTCAGCCTTAAAACCATGTTTACACAAACATTAAAAGCTAACTCAGCAGGCTGAATGTACAGATATATTTGTGCATATACATACATACATACATACATACATACATGTATATGTGCATATAATGATTGTAATGTAAAAAGATGTTATCTGAGAGGGGAAATATGTGAAGGGTTTGAGGGAAGGTAGCTAGGAAGAGCTAGAAGGAGGAAAGGAAGGAAGGTAAGGATAGAAGTCTATTTCAGTTTAATAACATTAAAATAATTAATTCAAAAGACAAAAAAAACACTTTAGAAAAGGAGAACATTTACTGCTCTTGAAAAATGCCTGATTGGACCCCAGCAGCCACATTGTGGCTCACAATTATCAGTAACTCCAATTTCACAGGATTTGATGCTTCCTCTGGCCTCTGCAGGCTCCTGCACATACATGGTACCTACACATTCATTCAGGCACACATACATACACATAAAATAAAACAAATGTTTTTTTCAAAAAGAAAATAGTGATATCAAAGTAGCGGATATAAAATCAACATACAATGCCAGCAAAAGGCTAAATATGTGAAGATGCCTGCTGCCAAGCTTGATGATCTGAGTTTGAACCCAGGAATGTACATAGTAGAAAGACAGTACCAATTTTCACAAGCTGTCTTCTAACATACACATATAAGCAGTGGCACATGTATACACCCATACACAAATAAATAAATAAATGTAAATTTCAAAATCGACATGCAAAAAACAATTTCCTTAGTGAATTTAATAATGAATTTGTCTAACATTCAATTAGGGAAAAGTCTCACTCTCTATAACTTCAAAAAATAATAAAAAAAGGATAAGAAAGATGGCTCCATGTTCAGTAGTTTATATTGCTCTTCCACGGGATCCAAATTCAGTTTCCAGCACCCATGTTTGGTGGATCATAGCCACCTCCAACCCTAGCTACAGGAAATCCAGTGACCCTTCTGGCCACTATAGGCATCCAAAGTCATGTGTACATGCCCCCACCACACACACACACACAGACAGACACACACACACACATGCAAACACACACATAATTTTAAAAATTCAATATACCTTTTAAAAATAATAGAGTGAAATACTTATGATAAAAAGGATGTGATAAACCTCTACAATGAATACTCAAAGACACTGAAGAAGGAAAGAAATAAAAATACTAGAAGACAGAAAAAGCACCCATGCTCATTAATTGGAAAAATAATATGGTAGAAATGTTCATATTATGAAAGACAGCTAACAGATTCAATGAAATCCCAACAAACATTCCAATGACATTCTTTATAGAACTAGGAAAAAACTACGATTCATATGGAAGTTCAAAGTACTCCAAATAACCAAAGCAATCTAAGTGGAAAGAGCAGCATTTCATCTCAAATTATATTACAAAGACACCAAAGGGGAAATTATGGTGTAGAAACAAACATGCAGAAAAATGTAATAGAATAGAGGACTCAGAAATAAACTCACACAGATATGCCCACCTGATTTTCAATAAATGTATTTTGATACATTGGAAAATAAATAGCCCCTTCAATAAATGGTATTGGGAAAACTGGTTATCCACATATAGAAGAGTTAAACTGGATATTTTATTTCATTGTGCAGAAAATTTAATTCAAATAGATCAAACACCTAATGGAAGACCTTCAACTGTAAAACTGCTAGAGAAAAAACATTTGTAAAGCATTTCATGACACAGACATAGACATTAACTTCTGAAGTAGACTCCAACAGCATAGGAAATAGGCCCAAGAACTGACAAATGAGGTTACATGAAATCTGAGCTGCACAAAAAAGAAAAGTGAAGAGACAGCCTGCAGAACAAAAGAAAAAAAATGTCAGCTACATAGCAGAGAGGAGACTAATGTTCAGAATCCGCAAAACTTTGCTTTGCTTTGTTTGCTTGAATTGGGGAAATTTTCATCCATTATTCTTCGAATATTTTTTGTCTGTCTTTCTCCTTCAAAGACCTACATGAGTGTATCTTTGAAGTCCCTTGTGCTCCATTCATTATTCTCCACTCTTTACCTTTTTGCTCCTCAGCATTCAATAATTATTCATACTGCCTATTTATTGACTTTTTTCCTCTTTTTTACTTATTCTTCTTTTATACAATACATCCTGATCACAACCTCACAATACATCCAGATCACAACCTCCCCTTCCCCCACTCCTCCCAGCTCTCCAACCTCCGCTCTCCCCCAAATTCATTCCTCCTGTGTTTCCCTTCAGAAAAGATCCGGCCTCCCAGGGACATCAACTGAACACAGCATAGCAAGATGCAATAAGACTAGGTAATAATCCTCATATCAAGGCTAGATAAGGCAACTCAGGAGAAATGAAAGGGTTCCCAAGAGCAGGCAAAAGAGTCAGAGATGCCCCCACTTCCACTGTTAGGAGCCATACAAGAAGAAGACGCTACACATCCATTACATATATGCAGAGGACCTAGGTCAGACTCATGCATTCTGCATGATTGTTGCTTCAGTCTCCTTGAGCACCTATGAGTCCTGCTTAGTTGATTCTGAGACTGTGTTCTTTTGGTATCTTTGACCCTCTACCTCTTCCGTAGGGTTCTCAAAGCTCCACCTAATATTTGGCTGTGGGTTTCTGCATCTGCTCCCATCAGTTGGGGAAGCAAGCCTCTCTAACAACAATTGGACTAGGCACCAGTCTATGAGTAATGCACAATATCATTAGGAATTATTTCATTTTTTACAAGTCATGTTTGATTCTGCTCTAGGGCCAACCAACTGTCAGTTCCTGGACATCTAGGCAGTAGCAAGCAAGAACTTACTTTCTTGGTATGGACCTCATGTTAGACTTTTATTGCCTTTTTTTAAAAAAAAAAAAAAAAGATTCTATGGATGTTTTCAATTATGTTACAATATTTTCAGCTCCAAAACTTTATGTGATTCTTCTTTGTAATTTCTTATATCTTTGTTTATATTTCCCTTTTCTCATAACTGAATCTCCTGATTTCCTTTAATTCTGTGTGTATTTTCTTCTCTTAGTGCTTTGGAAATTTTAAGACAGTTGTTTAAAGTATAATAGCATATATGAACGTAAGTACTATAATGAAACCCATTACATTGTATGTTTATTTCAAAAATAATTTGAAAATAGGGAGAAACTTGTTTCAAATATTTGTCTTAATGCAAGCAAGAATGTGGGGAAAGATGAAACTTTACTGTTGGTGGGAATGTAAACTTGTTTAGCTCCTATGTAAATAACTATAGAGGTTCCTCAAAACACAAAATAATAGAACTACTATATGACATTCTTGGATATATACCTGAAGAACTTTATTCAACATATCACAGAAATACTTGCATATACATATTTACTGCTGCACTATTCAGAGTAGCCAAAAGTGGAAGCCACTTAGACATTCATCAACAAATAAATGGAGAAGATGGAATTTTGTGCAGCTACTAAGAAAAATTAAATCATGGCATTTTCAGGAAAGCAGATACAACTGAAAATAATTACTTTAAACAAAGCTCCGAAAGACAAATATTTTCTCCCAAGAGTAGAACATAAATTTGAAATCCCATATGTGTGTGTGTGTTTGTATATATATATATATATATATATATATATTTGTAGATGGGTCATGAGAGGAGACGAAGAAATAATAAAGGTGTGAGAAATAATGAAGGTCATAGAGTACCTACAATAAAAAAGCAGAAGCCTGAACTGAGAGAAGGAGAAGAATTAGCTGGAAGGGAGAGGTACCATGGAGTTCATCAGTGTTGGAGAGGAATGAATGAGGACAAAGTATAATAACACATATGTATGATGATGCAATTACAGTGCATAGTAACCTAATATTTTAATTTTAAAAATATAAATAACAAGAATGTTTGACTTACAGGTTTGTTGTCAGTTTTCCCTCCAAATATTTTATGGCCAGTTTATTTTCTTTTGATAATGGGCAGATTGTTCTTTTCCTTCTTTTTTGGATGCCTTATGAATTTTGGTTAATAGGAATTTGAAATCATATCCATCTTTTCCAGTTTTCACAATTTAACTAGTCAAGATAGACCTTTACTAATTAGTAAGGCATAATCTAAGCTTTGAATTCATAGTCTAAGCCTTGAAGATTAAAATCCTTAGGTCTTCACTGTGCATGTGTCTAGATGGATGGATAAAGAGATGGATGAATAGATGATAGATAGATAGATATCCATTCCATTATAATTTTAAACAACATAATTTCCAAAATTCTTGATTCTTATAGACAATTATTCATTCTCTTGTGTAACTCTGTGATCTCCTATCCAAAGTCCTTACTTTTTTCTGGAACTGAAGTGTGAGCTATACCATGTTTCACTCACTGATTTCAGTTATCTCTCAAATATTCACCAGACTGAACAGGGTATTTTGCAAATAATATCCACCCTACTTCCTCCAGTTCAAGAAAGAGAAATGTGTTGCTGCTTTCTCTTGGGTACACTATATCCTAAGGTAACATTACAGTAATGAAAAATCAGACAGTTGGAGGATTACTAGACACAGGCTCTGAAATGACATTTATATCAGGAAAATTGAAATCTGTGATCCATACTCATAGGGTTTAAACTTGGGTCAACCAAACAGTGAGGCTAGCGGATTCCTGAATATATGCTGTGGCTATTTCCTACATTCAAAAAAGCATAATGCATATAGACATACTCAGCAACTTGAAGACTCCAGAACCTCATCTACAAAAAAAAAAAAAAAAAAAAAAAAAACAGTACTGGATTTCTGGAGAGATTTCAGAGATTAATGCCATCATCAAGAACTTGGAAGAGAAAAGGTAGTGATATCCACCATACCTCCACTAAATTCATACAGTCAGCATGTGCAGAAACAGATGGACCTTGAAGAATAACAGTACAATATTGTAAGCTTAACTTGGTGATGACTGCACTGCAGCTGTTATTATACCAGCTTCAGCTGGTTTGGCTACTTCAGCCAATAAACTCATCCCCTGGAATCCAATCTGTAGCTATTTATAGGCCAAGTCTTTTTATCTTCATATCTGTTCAAAAGACCGTGAAGCACTTCATTTTACAGCCACCATGCCTAGCAATATACTTTTTTTTAAACCATCCTCCCTTAGGTGATAAATCAATTCTCTGTTTCTTTGTCATAATTTAAAGAACACTTAATTGCCTCCATATTTCCAAAGATATCACACTGGAGTTTTCCATTAGTGATATTATGTGGATTAAACTCCGACAGAAGTAATAACTAGAGTAGATATATTGTCAAGATATTTGAACGTCAGAGAATGAAGTGCAAATCTAGCCCAGATTCAGAAGTCTTCCACCATAGAAATTCTTCTGGAAAAGCAGCAGTGTGAATCTGTCCAGCTACCCATTCTAACTGCAGTCCTCTAACCAAATGAGGAAGAGTGTTCAGTAAGCACCTTTGTATTAAGAAAGCAACCTTTCTTGTTACTTGTGCTCCTTCAGACGTTTACCACAAGACTTGAAAAGCTACTGATTTTGAGTACATCCTATGACAATAAAATGCTTTACAATTGGTCATCTACCATCACAACTCCTAACACTTAGAATTTTAGAGCAAAGCCTTACTATCTTGTGCACATTACTATGCTCCATTTATGAAATAGTTTTGCACTTGTTACTGGACCATCAGCATTGTCCACAGATGTAATTTGAGCCATCCATCAGGATAAATGTTCTATGACCATCAAGCCTCATAATTACACATCTCCAGCACAAGATTTCATCATTCATATATATATATATATAATGAGAAAGCCAACCAAGTGTCCATGGTTCCCACTTCAACTGCATTGTATTTTCTCCTTCAGCCCATACCTGTAAGAGCATGTTGGCTGGAATAATCTTCATGGGTAAGTCCCTCAGCAAGTTGTTGATGAAGAGAAAATTAAGGTCTAAATAATATTAAAATGCTATGTGTATCTAAAATCACTATATGGGCAATCTCTGGAAACAGTCACGAAAGAAACCCCTCCCAGTCAGCAGAAGTTCACCTAGGAAGGGTGCCAGAGCCGACTCAGATGTATGAGTCCCAGTATAGAAACAAAAACAACAGAAATACACAAAACAAAAGCAAAGCAACATGTCTCCTCCCAAATTACCAGGTCCATAGTAATAGGCCCCAAAAAGAGTGATTCAGAAGAGCTTCCAAGCAAAGGATTGAAAAGGGTGATTATAGACATAGTTACAACTCAAAGAAAACATGAACATACTCAAAAAGAACAAAAACAAAAAAAATGAATGAAATAGGAAATCAATCCTTGATAGAAAAATGGAGTTCATAAAGAGATAGAATTGGGCCAGTGAGATGGCTTTAGTGGGTGAAGGCTTTTGTTACCATAACTGACACCCTGCCATAATTGACACCCTAAATTTAGTTCCTATGACCTACATGTTGGAAGGAGAAAACTAATACCCTCAGGTTGTCCTCTGATTCCCATACACATGCCGGGTGCATGTACACACAAACACACTCAAAAAGAAGAGGGAAAGAAAAACTAATAAAACTTCCTAAGAAAACAAACTAAAATTGCATTCGAAATTAAAAGCTCAATAACCCAAATGAAAGGCTCAACAGAAAGACTTACTAATAAATAGAATGGATCATATGGAAAATGAAGTATCAGGATAGGAATACAAGGCAGAAGAATTTGATAATTCTGTAAAAGTCAATGATAGATTTTTAAAATACATATTAAAAATGAAATAAACATGGGAGTGTTTTGAGGTGACATGAAAAGACCGAATCTATGAATTGTGGGCACAGAAGAATATCATATCAAAGACACAGAAAATATTTTCAACAAATCATACAACAAAATTCCCCAAACATAAAGAAAGCAATGCCTATCCAGGTACAAGAGGCCTATATAACAACAAACAGACAAAACCTAAGAATAAATTCCCCATGATATATTATATTTAAAATTTTAAAAATAAAGAATAAAGATAGGGTATTGAAAGCTGAAAAAGAGAAGGACCAAATTACTTTAAAGATGAACCCATCAGAATAGTAATAGCTGATTATTCAATTAAAAAAAAAACTTTTAAAGGTAGAAGTACCTGGAAAGACGTATTCCAAGTTCTGAACAACCACAATTGGTAACACAGAATGTTATACCCAGCAAAGCTATCTACTGTAATAGAAGGAAAAATAAAAACTTGCCATAACAAAAAGAAACTAATTTATACTCACTAATCCAGCTCTACAAAGGATATTGAAAGGACTACTTCAGACTTACAAGAAGGATAAACACAGCCAAGAGGCCATAGGGAAAAATAACCACACCAGGAAAATTAATCAGAAAGTGTAAAGCCTCATACTTTTTTGTTTTGTTTGTTGTTGTTGTTGTTTTCTCATTATTGTTTTGGTGTGTGTGTGTGTGTGTGTGTGCGATTTCATATACATGTCATGTTTTTCCTTAATTCTATGAAGAATGTCATTGATACTTTGATAGGGATTGTACTAGCTTTGGATTGTAGTTGACCTCAATTCAATCCCTAAGGTCCACATGGTAGAAGAAAATCTTCTTCTACAAGTTAGTCTCTAACTTCTACATGCATTCCACAGCATGTTTGTAGCAAATGGCTGATACTGGAGGATATTAGGTTAACTACTCCAATCATTAGTAGGCAAAAACCACATGTTCTTTCTTCTGTTAAACTTTAAACAGCGACTTTGAAGTGATAGCAACTTTACATGATTAATAAAGAGAAAAAGCGAGAAACATAATCTTATTCTGCCCTTGTGCTCTGTTCTTCCCCGCCATTTGGATTCTTTGAATTGCTTTGCTTTGTTTTTGAGACAAGGTCTTACCCCTGCCTGTCTGAGAACTCACTATACCCACATGGATTGATTCTCCTTGCTTTTGCTTTCCAACCACTGGGATCACAGGCATGCAATGCCATATTCAGTTTATTAAAAATTTTATTATGTCACTTTACATCTGTCCCTGTTATCCTCTCTTCACACATTGGTGTAACTCTTTAAAATCTAATCACTTTGTTTTGTTTTCATGCTGAAGATATAAATGGTTTGCATGCCATATTTACAATACTACATCATTCTGGAATTATCTATATTGTTTCACATAGCAGTGAGCTTTCTGCTTTCTTAAGTTTCTCTGTAAGTTTGTAGAGTCTTTTTAACATATCTTTTAAGACAGGAGGAGTGGAGAACTATTTTCTTAGTTTTTATTCTTTGCTAATGTTCTGAGTTGGTTGGAGTTTTGTTACTCCTTCAATACTATGGAAATTCCATACCATTGTTTCCTTCGTAGTAGGTTTCTGAAGAAAAATCTGCTCCTGGGTGAACTAAAATTGTGCTGTGTTATTTCTTTCTTTTCTCTTGATGCCTTGGAAAAATCTTTGCTTGGTTAATTCTGACTGTTGACTTAATCTTCCTGAAGCTGGGCATGTGAATCCCCTCGAGGCTTCAGGACATTTCTGTTATGATATTTTTGAGTAAAGTTTCCTCTCCTTTGGAATTAACACATCCCACTTGAACACCAACAGTCAAATATTGGTCTTTTAATGTTGTCCCACAGTTTCCACAAGCATTTTTTCATGCCTCATCACTCTTTAAGTTTCCTTCCAACTGTTGACTTTCAAATAGCTTATCCTTGAGATAACTAATGCATTCTTCATTTAAGCTGTTCTGATACTACTCAGTTTATGTATTTGATTTTATTTAATGTATTTTTGGCTTAAGGACTTGTGTTATCTTACTGTTTCCATGTCTATAAACATTCAATTTAGAGTATTAAAGCGCTTTCCTAAACTGTTTTAAATTCTCAATGGGAATGTTAGCCCATTACTGGCTTAGGTACCCTCAGTTTCTAGCACCTCATTTCTGCTGTCCGGCAGATATCATGGCTCCATTATAATCTTAATCCTTGTTACTATTCAGCACCATCTGTACACTGAAGGATTGAGCATTTGTTACCATCTCCATAATTTGACTTTTTCTTTGTTGTCTTCCAAGAAAGTCTCTGCCAGGGCTTACTTTCTTTGCATTGTAGTCATTTCCTCTATTTCAACGCTAGGTGGCACCCAGGCCCAGGTTTACCACAAATCTATTGTTCATGTGTTGCCACCATTTGGGCACTAGAAGGCAACCCCAACACAATTTTGTCCTTTTGTTTGGTTGGTTTGGTTTTAATAAACCTTATTAGATAAAATAATTTTGAAAATGAATAAAAATATCACGTACTGAAATTAACCATACTCAGTCTATACAATTCAATGAATTTCTAAACAGCTACAGCTATTCCGAAAGAAAGCTAAATTTTATATTTTCAGTATCTAATACATTCTATCAACTTGTCCACTACCAAAACACAAGAATGCATTACTTACAACTAGATAACACCTATATATCCTCTTTTATATCCTGTCTTTTACCGACATTTACTCCTTCCTCATCCACTCACATCTAGCCTTTCTTGTTCTCTTTTCTTTTTTTATAATTTTTTATTTAAATTTGAAACAAGCTAGTTTTATATATCAATCCCAGTTCCTGCACCCACCAGCACCCCCATTCTCCCTACCAAACCCCATCCCGTTTCTTTTCTGTGCCCCAGGGAGGGTGAGGACTTCCATGGGGAGTCTTCAAAGTCTGTCATATCTTTTGGAGCAGGGCCGAGTCCCTCCTCCAAGTGTTTAGGCTGAGGGAGTATCCCTCTGTGTGGAATGGGCTCCTAAAGTCCATGCTTATACTAGGGATAAATAATGATCCATGACCAAGGACCCATAGACTGCCCAGTCCTCCCAAATAACACCACATTCAGGGAGTCTGGGTTAGTCCTATGCTGGCTTCCCAGCTAACAGACTTGGGTAATGAGCTCCCCCCTTATTCAGGTCAGCATTTCTGTGGTTTTCTCCAGCCTGGTCTTCACCTCTTTGCTCATCACTCCTCCCTGTCTGCAACTGGATACCAAGAGTTCTGCTCAGTGTTTAGCTGTGGGTGTCTGCTTCTGCTTCCATCAGCTACTAGATGAAGGCTCTAGGATGGCATATAAGGTAGTCATCAATCTCATTATCAGGGAAGGGCATTTAAGGTAGTCTCTTCACTATTGCTTAGATTGCTAGTTGGGGTCATCCTTATAGATCTCTGGACATTTCCCTAGTGCCAGATTTCTCTTAAAACCTATAATGGCTCCCTCTATTATGGTATCTCTTTTCTTGCTCTACTCTATTCTTTCCCTGACTCAATCTTTCTGCTCCCTCATGCCCACCTCTCCCCTCCTCTTCCTCCTAACTCCTTCTTCCCTCTCCCATGCTCCCAATTTGCTTGGGAGCTCTTGTCCCTTTCCCTTTATCCAGGGGACCATGTGCGTCTCTCTTAGGGTCCTCCTTATTACCTAGCTTTTCTAACAGTGCAGACTGCAGGCTGGGAATGCTTTGCTCTATGTACAAAAACCATATATGAGTGAGTATATATTGTGTTTGTCTTTTTTTTTTTTTTTTTTTTTGACTGGGTTATCTCACTCAGGATGGTTTCTTCTAGTTCCATCCATTTGCCTGTGAATTTCAAGATGCCATTGCTTTTTCCCACTGAGTAGTACTTCATTGTATAAATGTACCACATTTTCTCCATCCATTCTTCAGTTGAGGAGTGTTTAGGTTGTTTCCAGGTTCTGGCTATTACAAATAATGCTGCTATGAACATGGTTGAACAGATGTCCTTACTGTATGAATGCACATCTTTTGGGTATATGCCTAAGAGTGGAATTGCTGAATCTTGAGGTAGACAGATTCCCACTCTCCTGAGGAATTGCCATACTGATTTCCAAAGTGGTTGTATGACTTTGCACTCCCACCAGCAACGGAGACATATTCCCCTCTCTCCACATCCTCTACAGCACAGACTGTCATTGGTGTTTTTTATTTTAGCCATTCTGACAGGAGTAAGATGGTATCTCAGAGTTGTTTTGATTTGCATTTCCCTGATGGCTAAGGATGTTGAGCACTGTCTTAAGTATCTTTTGCCATTTTAGATTCCTCTATTGAGAATTCTGTATTTATTTCTGTACTCCACTTTTTAATTGGATTATTTAGTGTTCTGATAACTAGCTTCTTGACTACTTTGTTTATTTTGGAAATCAGCCCTCTGTCAGATATGGGGTTGGAGAATATGTTCTCTCATTCTCTGGGCTCCCATTTTGTCTTGATGACTGTGTCCTTTGCCTTACAGAAGCTTCTCCGTTTCAGGAGGTCCTATTTATTAATTATTGTTCTCAGTGTCTGTGCTACTGGTGTTACGTTCAGAAAGTGGTCTCCTGTACCAATTGTAAAGTGGGATTATCTACTGCCTATGCTTTTGTGGGTGTAGTTGACTTCCTTGGGTTGGAGTTTTCCTTTCATGCCTTTCTGAAGGGCTGGATTAGTTGATAAGTATTGTGTAATCTGGTTTTGTCATAGAATATCTTGATTTCTCCATCTACAGTGATTGAAAGCTTTTCTGGGTATAGTACTCTGGGCTGCCATTGTCTCTTATTGTTGGAAGAATATCTATCCAGGACCTTCTGGCCTTCAGAGTTTCCATTAAGAAATTAGGTGTAATTCTGATAGGTTTGCCTGTATATGTTACTTGGCCTTTTCCTTTTGCTGCTCTTAATATTCTTTCTTTATTCTGTACATTTGGTGCTTTGATTATTATGTGAAGAGGTGAAGAGGGGACTTATTTTGTGGTCTCTCTTTGGTGTTCTGTAAGCTTCTTGTACTTTCATTGGCATGTTTTTCTTTAGGTTGGGAGAGTTTTCTTCTATGATTGTGCTGAATATATTTTCTGCACCTTTGAGTTGGGTTTCTTCACCTTCTTCTATACCTATTATTCTTAAGTTTGCCTTTTGATGGTGTCCCATATTTTCTGGATATTTTGTGTTAGGGATTTGTTGGACTTAAGATTTTCTTTGGTCGATGAATCTATTTCTCCTAGTGTATCTTCGATGCCTGAGATTCTCTCTTCCATCTCTTGTATTGTGTTAGTTATGTTTGCATCTGTAGTTCCTGACCATTTACCTAGCTTTTCTATTTCCAGCATTCCCTCAGTTTGTGTTTTCTTTATTGTCTCTATTTCAGTTTTCAGGTCATGAACTGTTTGAATTGTTTTCTTCATCTGTTTGATTGTTTTTTCTTGGCTTTCCTTGCTTTCTTTAAGAGATTTGTTGATATTTTTTTTTTGCATTTTTTTGGTTTGTTTTTTCTTCCATTTCTTTAAAGTACTTTTCCATTTCCTCTTTTAGGGTGTCTGTCATCTTCATGAAGTTGTTTTTTAGGGTTGGTCTGCTTCATCTGTGTTGGGATGTTCAATTCTTACTGGTGTGGTGTCCCTAGACTCTGGGGGTGTCATATTGATCTTTCTGTTGTTGATTTTGTTCTTATACTGTCATCTACCCATCCCTTCTTTCAATGCGTAAGACCAGGAGGGGTCTCTCCCTCTCCTGGTGAGTATGAGACCAAAGTTCTCTTCTGATGGGTGCAAGCATGTCCTATACTCCAATAACTCTCCTTGTCCAGTGGGTGGAAGTGGGACTAGGGCATTGGCAGTCTGTGGATGAGCTGGTCCACTGGGACTGGTTACCCTGGGCATGGTCCCTAGTCCTCAGGAGGCTCCAAGCAGTACAACAGAAGGCGGGCTCCTTCTGTGAGTAGAGGCAGGACCAGGACCCTGGCAGACTCTAGAAAGGCCTGTATTCCTAGACAGGCTCCTCCATACACATGTTTATCAGCCATTTGAGATTCTTCTAGAGCGAATTCTGTTTAAATGTGTGCCTTATTTTTTTTTAATTGGATTGTTTGGTTTAGTGATGTCTAGTTTCTCAAGTTCTTCATATATTTTGGATATTAGCCCTCTATCTGATGTGCATTTGCTGAAAATTTTTTCCCATCTTATCCTATTGATGGTGTCCTTTGCCTTACAGAGGCTTTTCAGTTTCATGAGGTCCCATTTATTATTATATGTGAATCTTAGTGCCTGTGTTATCAGTATTCTCAGAAAGTCTTCTCCCATGCCAATGAATTCCAGGTAGTTCTCCACTTTCTCTTCTATCAGATTCTGTGTATTTGGATTTATGTTGAGATTTTGATCCACTTAGACTTGAGTTTTGTGCAGGGTGATAGACATGGATCTATTAGCATTCTTCTACGTGCAGACATTCAGTTTGAATAACACCACTTGGTGAGGATGTTTTCTTTTTTCAGTGTATGTTTCTGACTCCTTTGTCAAAAATCAGGTGCCTATAGATGTGCGAATTTACTTCTGTGTCTTCAATTTCATTCCATTGGTTAATGTGTCTGTTTTTATGCCAATACCATGCAGTTTTATTACTTTTTTATTTTAATTAGAAACAAGCTTGTTTTACATATCAATTCAGTTCCCTCTTTCTTACCTCCTTCCATGCCCCCATCTGACCCCCTATTCCATACCCTTTCTGCTCCCCAGGGAGGACCTAGGCCTTCTTCCATGTGTCTATGCTGAGAGAGTATCTCTCTATAGAATGGGCTCCCAAAGTCCATTCTTATACTAGGATAAATACTGATCCACTACCAGAGGCCCCATAGACTTCCCAGGCCTCCTAACTGCACCCACGTGCAGGGGTGCTAGGTGGGTCCTGTGATGGTTTCTCTGCTATCAGTCTGGGGTCCATGATGTCCCCCTTGTTCAGATCAGCTATTTCTATGGGTTTCTCCAGCCTGATCTTGACCCCTTTGCTCATCACTCCTCTCTCTCTGAAACAGGATTCCAGGAGTTCAGCTCAGTGTTTAGCTGTGGGTGTCTGCGCTTCCATCAGCTACTGGATGAAGAATCTAGGATGGCATGTAAGGTAGTCATCAATATACAGTTTTTATTACTATAGCCCTGTAGTACAGCTTGAAATCCTGGATTGTGTTACCTCCAGAAGTTCTTTTGTTGTTCAGGAATGTTTTTGGTATCCTGGCTATTTTATTTTTCCATATAAAGTTGGGTATTATTCTTCCAAGGTCTGAAAAGAAGTGTGTTGGCAGAGACAGCTGACCTGAACAAGGGGAGCTAATGAGAATCCAGCATTGGACTGACTCGGACCCCCTGAACATGGGTCTCAGTTAGAAGGTCTGGTCAGTCTAAGGGACCTCTGATAGTGGAACCAGGATGTATCCCTGGTACACAAAAGGATTTTGGGAGCACATTCCTCATGGAGAGATACTCCCCTAACCTAGAGACAGGAGAGAGGGCCTAGTCCCTACTCCAAATGACCTGACAAATTTTGTTGATCTCTCCTGGAAGGCATCACCCTCCCTGTGGAGTCGGGGGGGGTGAACAGGAGGATGGTGGGTGCATGGGAGGAAGGGAGGGAGGGAGACAGGGAAGGAGGGAGGGGGAGAGAACTGGGATCAATATGTAAAATAAGAAAAATTATAAAAAGAGTTGTGTTGTAATTTTGGTGTGGAATGCACTGAATCTGTAGATTGCTTATGGTAAGATGGACATTTTTACTTATGCTTGTGGTACTTATCTATGCACATGGGAGAGCTTTCCATCTTCTGATACCTTATTCATTTTATTCCCCCTTGAGGGTTTTGTCATACAAGTCTTTCACTTGCTTGGTTAGAGTTACCCCAAAATATTTTATTTTACTTGTGGCTATTGCGAAGGGTATTGTTTCCCTGACTTCTTTCTCAGACTATTTGTCATTTTTATATAGGAGAGCTATTGTTTTTGGTTTTTGTTTGTTTGTTTGTGTTTTAGTTGATCTTGTATCCAGTCACTTGGCTGAAGGTGTTTATCTTTTGTAGGAGTTCTCTGGTAGAATTTTGGGGGTCACTTATGTAAACTATCACATCATCCACAAATAGTGAAAGTTTGACTTCTTCCTTTCCAATTTGCATCCTCTTAATCTCCTTTAGTTGCCTTATATATAACTTCAAGTACAATATTGAAAAGATATGAAGATAGAGGACAGCCTTGTCTTATTCCTGATTTTAGTTGAATTGCTTTGAGTTTCTCTCCATTAAGTTTGATGTTGGCTGTTGGTTTACTGTATATTGCTTTTATTATGTTTAGGTATGTTCTTTGTATCCCTGATCTCTCCAAGACATTTATCATAAAAGAGTGTTGGATTTTGTCAAAGGTTTTTTAAGCATTTAATGAGATTATCGTGTGTGTGTTTTTTTGTTTCAGTTTTTTTTTTTTTATACCAAATTATATTGTTGAACCATTCCTTCATTTCTGGGATGAAACCTACTTGATCATAGTGGATAATCTATTTCCTGTGTTCTTGGACTCTGGATTTCATTGAATATTTTTACATCTATATTCATAATTCTCTTCCTTTGTTGAATCTTTGTGTGGTTTGGGTATCAGAGAAACTATAACCCCATAAAGTAAATTTGGCAATGTTTCTTCCATTTATATTTTGTGGAATAATTGAGGAATATTGATGATAACTCTTCTTTGAAAGCCTGGTAGGATTCTGTGCTAAAACCATCAGGCATTTGGGGAGGGATATTTAATGAGTGTGTCTATTTCCTTAGAAGCTATAGGTCTATTTAAATTGTTCATCTTATCTTGATTTAACTTTGGCAAGTGGCATCTATCAAGAAAATTACCCATTTCTTTTAGATTTTCCAAATTTGTGGATATAGGTTTGTTTGTTTGTTGTTTAAGTATGACCTAATGATTCTTTGGATTTCCTCAGAGTCTGTTGTTATGTCTTCCTTTTCATTTCCAATTTTGTTAATTTGAATATTCTCTCTTTCTGCTGTTTAGTTAGTATTGATAAGGGTTTATCTATCTTGTTGATTTTTCCAAAGAACCAACTCTTTGTTTCATTGATTCTTTGTATTGTTATCTTTGTTTCCATTTTATTTATTCCAGTCTTCAATTTGATTATTTCATGCCATATTCTTTTTTTGGGTGTATTTGCTTCTTTATGTTCTAGAGTTTTCAGGTGTACTATTAAGTTGATAATATAAGATCTCTCCAGTTTCTTTATGAAGGCACTTAGTGATATGAGATTTCCTCATAGCACTGCTTTCCTTGTGCCCCATAATTCGGGGTATGTTGTGCATTCATTTTCATTGAATTCTAGGAAGTCTTTAATTTCTTTATTTCTGTCATAACCCAGTGGTCATTCAATAAAGAGTTGTTCAGTTCTGTGAGTTTGTAGGTTCTCTGTTGTTTCTGTTGTTGATGAAATCCAATTTTAATCTGTGGCAGTCTGATAGGATGCAGGGGTTTATTTCAATTTTTCTTGTATCTATTAATACTTGCTTTGTGACTGAATATGTGGTCAATTTTGGAGAAGTCCCATACAGTGCAAAGAAGGAGGAGGAGGGGCAGAAGAAGATTGTTTTGTGTTTGGGTGAAATTTTCTGTAGATATGTTTGTTCCATTTGTTTTAGAACAACTGTTAGTTACAGTATTTCTCTGTTTAGTTTTTTTGCTAGATGAACTGTCCATTGGTGAGAGGAGGGTATCGAAGTCTCACACTATTACATCTTTCGCCATCAGAGACTTGGACCTGCACCTACTGGGAGAGGTGAGCACTGGGCCTTCTCCTGCCCCCCTTCCCTCCTTCTTTGGAGGCCCTTGACCTGGGCATGTCTCCCTGTTCTGCCCACTGAATCGCCAAAAACCTGGGGGCAACCCCAACCATCCAGCACTACATCTGCCACCATCAGAGCTTTGGGACTGCAACCACTGGGAGAGGCCCCAACTGTACCCACAGGAGGAAGGGATAGGAAGTCTACAGTATAAGAACTCCTGTGGAGTGGGGGGGGGAATGGGATGGGAGGGGGTTGGGGGACATGGAAGGGAGTGAAGACTGGAGAGGGAACTGAGATCTATATGTAAAATAAGAAAAAAGGAAAAAAAGGAAAAAAAAGACAAACACATTTAACAACCTAAGAGTAATATGACACCACTAGAAACTAGGAATTCTATACCAGCAAGACCTGAACATCCCAATGCAGATGAAGCAGAAGAAAATGACCTTAAAAATAACTTTATGAAGATGATATATGCACTGAAAGAGGAAATTAGAAACTCCCTTAAAGAAATGGAAGAAAAGTCAAATAAAAAAAATAATGGAAGAAATGGAGGAAAAGATAAACCAAAAAAAATGCAAGAAAACAACAAATCTCTTAAAGACAGCAAGGAAAACCAAGAAAAAAGAAAAAAAAACAATTCGAACAAGTGAATGAATTCTCCCACTTCAATGTGTGAGGGTCAATGTGTGATTTAAGCTTTAGTAGTGATTTCTTTACAAATGTGGGTGCTCTTTTATTTTGGGCATAGAGGTTAAGAATTGAAATTTCATCTTTTATCTGTTGTCTGAAATTTTATCTGTTAATGAGTATGAAGTGTCTTACCAGTCTCTTTTGGTGAACTTTGATTTGAAGTTTATCCTGTTACCTATTAGAATGGCTACATGGCTATATACACTAGCTTGCTTCGTAGATTCAGTTGCTTGGAATTTTTTTTCTAACCATTTACTCTGAGGCAATGTCTAAATTTGATGTTAAAATGTTTTCTTGAATGAAACAGAATGATGAATTCTGTTTTCCCATCCATTCTGCTAATCTGTGTCTTTTCATTGAAGAATTGAGTCCACTGATAATTGAGAGAGATCAATGACCAATGATTGTCAATTCCTGTTTACTTGGTGGTGGATTTTTGGCAGCCAGCATGGACTCTGATCAAACAAACTAACTTCCTCTCTCTCTCTCTCTCTCTCTCTCTCTCTCTCTCTCTCTGTGTGTGTGTGTGTGTGTGTGTGTGTGTGTGTGTGTGTGTGTGTGTGTAACCTGACAGGGTCTCTCTATGTAGCTCTGGCTGCCTATAATTTGCTATGTAGAGCAGGCTGACCTTAAATTCAGAGATCTGCCTGTCTCTGCTATCTCTGCCCCCTGGGCATTTAATAGCAGATGCCACCATGCCCAACCTAATTTCATTTTTCTTTAGAGATGAGTAGTATTCCATGTTTAATATGGAACAAATTGTCATTACCCATTCATCTGTTAATGAACAATTAGTTATTTGCAATTCTTTGCTATTGTTTAAAAATTGTTGCAATATATATGGGGAGTAAATATCTCTGTAGTAGAGTACAGAGTTCTCTGAGTATCTGACCAGGAGTAAAATAGCTGGATAATATGCTTTGTTCCAAATCCACAGTTAGTGTGATATTCATCATTATTTGGTAGAGTACCTAAATGGGGAAACTGCCCCAACAGGCATCTACTAAGAGCAATATGGGCCCCGATACCTTAATTACAGCCACTGGCCAGTAGGCAAGAAGCTGCAGATTTCTGTACTATGCCTGTAAAATGCCAATGCAACATTATGCCAACCATGAACCAACGTTTGATGAGTACAGACCTGATTTAAGATGACAGCCTACATTGTTATGTTGTGTTGACTGCTCAGATGGAATTGTGGTCTAAGATTGCTATAGCCAATTACAGTGGATGTTTGCTGGAATAGACATCTTGTGGTCTGAGGTCACATCTATACCTACCAGCAAAGTTGTTCCAATGACTTCATTTTCAGGCACTGGTTATTGATATCTGTTAGAATTTATCATTCGCCAGCCCAACACCAAATTCCAAGGCCAAGTCCTGGGCTTTCTACCATGTCCTAAATACAGACAATATGGTTTTGCTCTCCTGTCCGACGTTGATGTGGTACAGGTAAAGATAGTCCTTCCACTATTCAAATTAACACTAATCAGAGTTGCACCTCAATCTTACAATTTCAAAGTTCTCTGTAATCTTAGGGATGCACCAAGACCCATGTTCCAGCTGATGGCAACACACAGTATCATGAGCACATATGTGTTGCCTGCCTCAAGTTGGGGGGCATATGGTGAAAATAGTTCCTTGATCACCAAGAATATGTTAAGTTGGGTCACATGTTATTTCATTGCTACAAAATGCTATACATGGCTGAGTGATATCTTCCAACAATTGAAGAGAGGTGGTATCCTAGGCCCATTCCAAGGATGACAAGTGAACCATACTGAAACACAAATAAATATATCCTAGTAGCACACAGTATTCTAGCTCCAGTTCAGATGTGGAGGCTCCATCTACAAACTCTGGTGTGGATGTAGAGGCTTATTTTCCATGTGGTATATGATCTCGCCAGAGTAATTCCTTCACTGAACACCAATATACAATCTTTTGCTAGCTTTGATGCCTGCCCTGCTCCCCAAGAATCAGAGAGCTTTTTTGCTGTAGCAAGCCTAGTCTAAGATGTGGATTCATTTTCCCCTTCCTTAAAAAAGCGAGAGGTATATCTCCACTAATAGGATTTTGGAGAGTGCTAATATAATCAATTTTTTAAACTTCCTGACTTCCTCAATGCATCTGTCTTTTTAGTATTTTTATACTAAACCCAAGATAATGATCCTTTCTCTGAATTCCTTAGCTCTCATGAAGGTGGTTTGATGTATGAATATCTATTCAAACTGATGCAACTGTGATGTGACAACTCTTAGAGGATATTACTTACCCATCATCTTCTGCCCACTTAGTCTTTGCATTTTATAAGTTTTCCTCTAATATAGTTTACCCTTCGTGGAAGCAGTATGTAGAAGAGTAAACCAAGAAAATCTTCAGTTAAATAGTAAAATTGCACAAACAGTAATTTTTTAAGAAGTGATGTCATCAAAAATTAGAGTCATAAGCTGGTAAGATGTCTTAACTACAGTTTCTATCATTTACCATGACCAAAAGCAACTTAGAGAAGAAGGGTTCATATGGGTTATGCTTTCACATCAAGGTTCATCTTCAAAGGCTATCAGGACAGGAACTCAAACAGGCAGGAACCTGGTTTGCTTCTCATGGCTTGTTCAGCCGGCCTTCTTATACCACCCAGGAGTGACACTGACTACAGTAATCTGAGTCCTCCCACATCAGTAATCAATTAAGAAACTGCACCACAGATTTGCCCACAGGCCAGTCCAGTGGGGCAGTTTCTCAATTAAGGTTCCCCATTCCAAAATGACTCTGGCTTGTGTCAAGTTGACATAAAAACTAGTCAGCAAAGTCGCTCAGCAGCTTGGTGCTTACCACCAAGGCTGATGACCTGAGTTTGATCCCCAGACCTCACATGATGGGAGTAGAGAGCTGACTCCAGAAAGTTAACCTCTGACCTGAAAATGCATGCCTAATTTCAAATGCACACCACCAAATACACACACACACACACACACACACACACACACACACACGTGAAAATTTTTGAATTTTTAAGTAAAAATTTAAAAATCAATATAACAGCCTCATTATTGAGAATAAAAAGCTATAATAACATAACAAAACTATCATAATCAACTTTTACAGAACTCTGGAATCTAGTAAAAAAAAAAAACACACTATTTCAGTCTCAGGAAAGTTTAATGAAGAAAGCCTTCGCTACATGTAATAAGGGAACACTGTGGCCAATGTTTACCTTCCTCTGTCCCATAGCTTCCTGGCAGCCATGAAGACAGCAACTCTTATTCATGAGGGCTAATTGTAACAGAAGAAACAACATGGGATTGCTCCCGAAGAATCATACTTACATATGGTTTTAGTTGTCTGGCTGCTACCTCAAGAGCTAGTAGGAAGCTCTTTTATTTCCACTGACATGAAATAATCCAAGGACTGAGTTGGCTTCCTGGGGAACCCCAGTGAAGATAATTTGAAGGCAAAATAATTGGGCTTAGTGACTGGAGCAGGAGAAACCAGTCAGGAAAAGCCAGATGCAAAAGCAAAGTCCTGGATACAAAGAGGTTTAAAAGAAAACATCACAAAGAAAGAGGAATTTCTAAAGCTATGGCATACACTAAGACATCTAGAACCTTACACTCGTACACAAAGCTGAACCCATACTTAGGAAAGTCTTCATAAAACCCTAAACTTTGCCCTCTACATGACTCTACTAGTTACTCTTTTGTTGATGTGATAAAATGTCATGACCAAAAGTGATTTGTAGAAGGAAGCACTTAATGGTTTTGAATGACTGCATAAAACTTAAGTTCAAATGGATCAAAGACCTCAACATAAATCCAGCCACACTGAACCTCTTAGAAAAGAAAGTGAGAAGTACCCTTGAACACATTGTCACAGGAGACCACTTCCTGAACATAACACTAGGAGCACAGACACTGAGATTGACAATTAATAAATGGGATTTCTTGAAACTGAGAAACTTCTGTAAGGCAAAAAACACAATCAACGAGAGAAAATGACAACCTAAAGAATGGGAAAAAATTTTCAACAACACCACATCTAAAAGAGAGTTGATATCCAAAATATACAAAGAACTCAAGAAACTAGACACCAAAACACCAGATGATCCAATTAAAAAATGGGGTGCAGATATAAATCGAGAATTTTCCACAGAGGAATCGCAAATGGCTGGAAGGCACTTAAGGGACTGCTCAACATCCTTAGCCACCAGGTAAATATAAATCAAAACAACTCTGAGATACCATCTTACACCTGTCAGAATAGCTAAGATCAAAAACACTAATGAAAGCTTATGCTGGAGAAGATGTGGAGAATGGGGAACACTTGCTAGTGGGAGTGCAAACTTATACAGTCACTCTGGAAATCAGTATGGCAGTTTCTCAGAAAACTGGGAATTAATCTACCTCAAGACCCAGCAATACCACTCTGGAGCATATATCCAAAAGATGCACACTCATACCACAAGGATATCTGTTCAACTATATTCAGAGCAGCATTATTTGTAATAGCCAAAACCTGGAAGCAACCTAGATACCCATCAGCCAAAGAATGGATGGAGAAAATGTGGTACATTTACACAATGGAGTACTACTCAGCAATAAAAAATCAATGACATCTTGAAACACAGACAAATGGATGAAACTAGAAGAAATCATCTTGAGTGAAGTAACCCAAACACAGTGAAAGAAACATGGTATATATTCACCCATAAATGAATAATTGACATAAAGCAAAGGATAACCAGCCTACAATACACAACCCCAGAGGAGCTAGGAAACTCCTTATAGAGGCCCCTTATAGAGACATACATGAACCTCCCCTCAAGAAGGAAAAATGGACAAGATCTACTGAGTAAATTGGGAGCATGGGGTAGGGGAAAGGAGGTAGAAGAGAGAGGAGGGGAGAAATTGAGGAGCACAACATGAGGAATCAGGAAAGTCGAGTTGGAGGAAGGACAGAGATGGAGAGAAAGGAAAGAGACACCTTCATAGACAGACCCATTATAAAGTTAATGAGAAACCTGGCACTAGAGAAATACCCAGGATTCCACAAGGATGACCTCCACTAAGAATCTAAACAATAGTGGAGAAGGTATCTTAAATGCCCGTCCCCTATAATGAGATTGGTTGACTACCTTAAATGCTATCATACAGCCTTCATTCATTACCTGATGTAAGCAGAAGCAGAGATTCACAGCCAAGCACTGGGCTGAACTCCTGGAGTAAAGTTGTAGAGAGGGAGGAGTGATAAGATAAGCAAAGGGGTCAAGACCATGTTGGGGAAACCCACAGAAATAGCTGACCTGAGCAAATGGGAACTCACTGATTCCAGACTGACAGCTGGGGAACATTCATAAGACCAAACTAGGCCCCCTGAAAGTAGGTGTCAGTTGGGGGTCTTGGGCAATCTATGAAGCCACTGTCAGTAGAACCAGTATTTGTCCCTAGTGAATGAATGGGCTTTGGGAGCTCATTCCTTATAGAGGGATACTCTTTCAGCCTAAATCCGCAGGGAGTGCCTAGGTCATGCCCCAAGTGATGTGACAGACTTTGATGATCCCCCATGGCAGGCCTCACCATCTCTGAGAAGTGGCTGGGGGTTTGATGGTGAGATGGTTGGGGGAGTGAGAGGATGGGAGAAAGAGGGAACTGAAATTGGTATGTAAAATGAGATTGTTTTAAAAATAAAAATAAACATTTAAAAAAAGAAGGAAGAGTTTGATTTGGCATACAACTCCAGAAGGAGCCATAATTGACTGCAGTCAATCAGAGCAGGCAACTGAGGAATCACATCACCAACCACATACCAGAAGCAGAGAAAACTGGAAGGGAGGTTAGACTATCAGTTCTCCATGTCATCCAGTGACATACTTCCTCCAGAAAGGCTCCACACCCTAAAAGTTCCATAACATTTCCAACGTGGACTACCAACTTGGAATTAAGTATTCAGATACATGAGCCTATGTGGGACATTTCTCATTCTAACCACCACCTTTCAGTGTGTGGCCCTGACTTGATAAAAATGAAAAACAAATGCTAAGACAATTTTGTAAATAGCCTAGATAAGCATTGAATGAGTATATTCCTGACATAGAACCAATCTTAAAGAATTTTTTTTTCTTTTTCTTCTTCTGGCTTTAAACTTAGAAAAGGACTTGTTCAGGCCACATATATTCTACTATCCCTTCCCATGTGATATGAAAGTAGAAAGAGGAGGCCCATGTGCAGGCCAAGCCAGTCAGAAGAACAGAGACCCCTAATGGACCAAAGGTCATACTAGCTGCCAAAAGACCAGCCCCAAACTCTGACAGAGACTCCTGCTGGAACAGAGTTCATGCCGGCTACCAGAAATACATACCACAAACCCAGATGCCTACATGCCAATGTTAAAACGCAATCAACAACAGCCAGAGCAATATGGTACCACCAGAGCCCAGCTACAGCAAGTCCTGAAGTTTCCAACATAGATGAAGCACAAGAAAACAACCTTAAAACCAGCTTTATGAAGATGATAGAGTTCCTTAAAGTGGAAATTAATAAATCTCTTAAAGAAATCCAAGAAAGTACAAACAATGGGAGGAAATGAATAAATGAGAAAACAAATAGCTGAAGGAAAAGAATAAAACTGTTCAAGACCTGAAAAATGGAAATAGAAGCTATAAAGAAAAAAACTGAGGGAATCCTGCAGATGAAAAATCTAGGTAAGTGAACAGCGACTACAAAGACAACAACCTAGATGTCCTTCAACTTAAGAATGGATAGAGAAAAGGTGATACATTTACACAATGGAATATTAGTTAGCTGTTAAAAACAGTGACATCACGAAATTTGTAGACAAATAGATGGAACTAGAAAAAAAACATCGTGAGTGATGGAATCCAGTGTTATGATAAAGCTGGAAGGGGGTCCTTTCATGGGGGACCTTGGAGGATTCCATGACAGGCAAGGGTGACCGAGGTGGGAGAGAAACACGCCAAACGGACAGAGCTTAGGTGAGAAGTTTTATTAGAAATGTGAGGGAGGTGGAGGAGAGAGAAAAGAGGTAAAGAAACATAGAGACACAGAGAGAGGACAAAAGAGAAGAGGGGAACAGGAAAAGACACGTCTGTCCCAAGGAAACAGAGGGAAGAGAGCTGGAAGAGTGGAAAGAGAAGAGACCAAAGAGAGAGAAGATCCAGAAATAGAGTTGAAAAATCTGAAAGAGAGCGTAAGTGAGTGGAGGTCTCTCTTTAAATGGGTCCTGTGCACCTGCATGCAGACTAGTACTCATGGAACCCTGGACTGATCAGGGTACTGTCTGAGTGCATTCTGCCAGGTGACAGGGACAGACCAACGTAATGCCTGAAGCCTTACACCTAGACCCAGAAAAACAATCATGATATGTACTCACTTATAAGTGGGTATTAGCTGTAAATGATAATTGTGCTGCAATCCACAGACCCAAAGAAGCTAAGTTCAAGGAGGGCTCAAGGAGAGATCCATTCATCCCTCGCAAAAAGGGAAATAGAAGAAATTTTGTGGTACACTGGGGATAAGTGTGGATGGGAACAGGACAGATCAGGTGGATGGAGAGAGTACAGGAAAGACTACTGGAATTGCGGGGGCGGGGGATTTCATTGGCAAGTTAAAAACCTGGTGCAATGGAAACTTCCAGGAATCTATGAGAGTGACCCTAGTGAAGACTCCTAGTAATGGGGGATACAAAGCCTGAACTGGCCATCTTCTGTAACCAGGCAAGACCTCAAGTGGAGGGACTGGGACATAAAACCAGCCACAAACCCTTTTTACCTTCAATTTGCCCTGCCTGCAAGATGTGCTGGGGTAAAGATGGTACAGAACATGTGGAAGTGGCCAACCAATGACTGGTTCAACTTGAGAGTGACAGCACCAGAGGGAGCCCATGCCTGACACTGCCTGGAGGGCCAGGAACCAGAGACTGGAAAGTCCAGAGACCTAGTAGGGAAGCAACTAATAAAAAAGTCAATGAAATGATACCTAATGATACTCTGCTATACTTCTAGACCAGAACCTAGCATAATTGTCATGAGAGAGTCTCCATCCAGCAATTGATAGGATCAAATAGCCATAGCCAAACATTATTGAGAGTTCCAAGAATCCTGTAGGAGAGAAGAAGGAAAGAATGTAGGAGCCAGAGGGTCAAGGACAACACAAGAAAACAGCACACAGAATCATGTAGCCAAGACTCACTCATAGTGGATCACAGAGACTGATCTGACAATCAGGGAGCCTGCATAGGTCTAATGTAGGCCCTCTGCATATATGTAATGGTTGAGTAGCTTAGTGTTTTTGTGAGATTCCTAACAATGGGGGTGGGGGCTGTCTCTGACTCATTTGCATGCTTCTGAGACCATTTCCTCCTAATGGATTGTTCTCTCTCTCTCTCTCTCTCTCTCTCTCTCTCTCTCTCTCTCTCTCTCTCTCAGCAGCCATTAGTTGGCTGTAGTTCTTCATCTAGGGGTGAAGTCTTGTAAGATGTACTCTCTCCATGTTGACACATTAATTGGTAATGTTGTTAAGAAGATCTTGTTTAGGTAAGTGTATTTTTGAGATTTCATGGGTGCAGCCACCCTATCTTATACAGAAGATGCTACCTCACAGCAGACATCCTTATCTTCTGGCTATTAAGATCTTTCTGACTCCCCTTCCATGATGTTCCCTAAGCCTTGGGTATAGGGGCTATTGTAGGTATATTAACTAGGACTAAGTTGCTCAGTTGTTCCTGCACTTTGACCCATTATAATTACCCCATATGCTTCAAAAAGAAGCTTCTGTGGTGAAGGCTTATCTGTGGCTGTGAAATAAGTATTTATCATACAGTTAGGAACTATATTCGCTTTGGAAATTGGGGGAAATAGTAAATTCTCCAAGAGTCCATGACATTACCAACCACAGGCAATTGTCTAGGTTTACAACATCAGACATGACTTCCTTTCCATTGAGCAGGTCTTAAGTCCATCTAGGCAGTTCATCTTAGTTAGGGTTTCTATTGTTGTTAAGAGACACTATAACCATGGCAACTCTTATAAAGGAAAATATTTCATTGGGGTGGCTTACAGTTTCAGAGAGTTAGTCCATTATCATATTGGTGTGACATGGTGGCAAGCAGGCAGACATGGTGCTGGAGAAGTAACTAAGAGTCTTACATTTTGACCTGTGGGCAACAGGAAGTGGTCTGAGAGTCACACTCAGTGAAGCTTGAGCAAAGGACACCACAAAGCCAACCCCCAGTGACACACTTTCTCCAATAATGCCACATTTACTCCAATAAAGCCTCGCCTTCCAATACTAGCACTCCCTAAGAGCTTATGGGGCCAATAGCATTCAAACTTCCACATCCCTCTCCCTGGTCTCTATAAGCTTATAAAAGCATTATAATGCAAAATGCATTTAATCCAACTTCAAGAGAAAAATATTTAAAATCCCAAAGTTCAAAGTCTCTTCTGAGATCCATGCAACCTCTTGACTCTAATCCTCAATAAAATCAAAATCAAAAAAAGATCACATATTTCCAATATACATTACCATTTTTTAAAAGTAGAGAAGGGATTATAGTGAGGAAATATTGGACCAAAGCAAGACCTAAAACCAGCTGGACAAACTCCAAACTCTGCATCTCAGTATCTGATGTCAAAATGCTGTTTAGATTTCCAACTCTGTTCATCTTTGTTGACTGCAACACACTTCTCTCTCTTGGGCTGCTTCCATTTCCTGTTAGCAACTCTCCTTAGCAGGTATCCTATGACTCTGGCGTCTCCAACATTTTGGGGTCTCCATAGCAAAACAGGCTTCAGCTTCACAGCTTCAGGCAATGACCTCTATAGGCCTCAATTCAGTGACACCCCTGACACATGCCTGGCCTCCGAGGCTTTCCTTAGTCACAAAGGCAAATTCCATAACCCCTTTCTTTTACCCTTAAACCCAGAAACTCATAGCTGAAGTTGATAAATTCTGTTGCTTACTGGGGATGGATAATGGCCCTCTTGTTCAAATACATCTTCACCAGCTTTCTGTTTTTGATGGTTTTCTTCACTGCCTAAATTTGGCTATCCTGGAACTTACTCTGTAGACCAGGCTGGCCTCAAACTCATAGATCCACCATCATCTCCCTTCACAGTACTGGAATTAAAGGTGTGCACCACCTCACCAGGCTCTAAGCTTTTCTTTAATTTCTTTCCCAAATTGGAAGCTTAGCTGAGTGGAATCTTGCCCTAAAGCCACCACTCCTTTTATTCCATCTCTTAATCTGTTTATGTCCTTGAACACAGGATTTAGTTCTATTCCACTTCCTAGTCGTCTTTTTCTACTCAAATTATGCATTTTATATTTCTCCTTGTTCTACTTTCTTCTTTTCATTATGAATCTTTGTAAGCATGAACACTAGTGACCACACAAAAAAGTCTGTATCAGGCAGTTTTGAGATTTACTCTGTCGACAGAATTAATCCAAATCTCTTCACTTTAGCCTCATGGAGAATCTTCAGACTAAAGCAAAAAGAGTCACAGTCTTCACCAAAATGTCACAAGAATAAGTTCTAGGCTACATACTAAAATACTTCTCCTTTGAAATCTCTTGAACCAGGACCCCACAGTTCAAATCACCCATGTTCCTTACATTTATTGCCCATTAAGCAGTGTTTAAAGCTTTCCACTGCTTTCCTAACCCAAAGAATCAAAGTACATATTCCTCCAAACAAAAACATGGTCATTCATATCACAGAAATACCCCAGTCGCGGGTACCAACTACTATCTTAAGATTTCTATTGCTGTGAAGAGATGCCATGACTATGGCAACCCTTATAAAGGAAAAACATTTAATTGGGGTCACTTACATTTTCAGAGGGTTAGTCCATTATCATCATGGTGGTACATAGTAGTGAGCAGGCAGACACAGTGCTGGAGAAGGAGCTGAGTATCCTATATCTTGAACTGCAGGCAACAGGAAGTAGTCTGAGTGTCACACTCAATGAAGCTTGAGCAAAGGAGACTGCAAAGCCCACCCCTCCCCCAGTGTTACACTTCCTCCAACAAGGCCACACCTACTCCAACAAAGCCATACCTCCTAATAGTGCCACTCCCTATGTGCTTATGGGGGCCAATTACATTCTAACTACCACAGCCATCATGTAGGTGCTAGGAACCAAGTCCTGGTCTCCTGTGAGAATAGCAAGTTCTCTTAACTACTGAGCCTATTCTCCAGCCCCTCAAAAACAAATATTTTAAGGAACTCCAGTGAATTTAAAGAAACAATTCACAAAGATCAGTGTTATAGTTTCCCACCAGCCTGGTCCCAGAGCCAAGAGACTTTCTTAGTTATAAAGCTGTTGGCCAATGGCTAGAGCTTCTTATTGACTAGCACTGTCTTAAATATTAACCACTCTCTATAGATCTAAGTATTTTCACGTGGTCTTCTCTTACCAGAGACAGTGTCCAGACATCTTACTCCTCTTCATCCTACATTTCAACTCCTCTCTACTACATTTCCCAGAATCCTCCTTGTCTCCTAGTCCTGTCTATCTTGCCTTCCTATTTGCCAACAGTGTTTTATTCATTAACCAATAAGAGAAACATGTTTATAGAATGACATCTCCCATCAGATCAGGAAAGCAGTAATTAGCAAAATAAGAGATTTCAGAGACTTAAAATATTTTTTAAATCAAAGAGAAATTCTGTAACTAGAAAGTGAAATAATGTAAATGGAAAAAATGGAATAGCATCAGTAGCAGAATCATTCAGAGGTAAGAATCTAAATTTGAAGATAAATTATTTCAAAATGCAGTTAAAAAGAAAAGGGAATGAGTAAAGTAACCAATGAGACATGATCAAAGAAGAAAACAGGAGGACAAAAGAGACAAGTAACATAATTTTGTTCCAGAAAAACTGCCAGTAGATTGTTTTCAATATTTACATTACAGTCCAAAACAGAATGCAATGACATATCAAAGTACCAAAGGAAATACCTTCTAACCAACAACTCTGTACTTAGCAAATCTGTCATTTAGGTATAAAAGAAGAGACAAAGACTTCCTCATAAAAGCAAAAACTGAGGGAGCTCATCACTGTAAGATTAGTGTTATAAGGTGATGCTAAGCAGGGGTGTTCAAAGAGCTCCAGGATGCCAATTAATGACATGAAAGTATACAAAATATGAAATTCACTGGTAAAAGTAAATACACAGTCAAATTCATGTAAATCGCTTATCTTTAAGGAAGAAGATTTGAACATAGAACTACTAAAATAACTAAAATAATTTAAAACATACACAATAAAATGAGGTAAATTATGACATCAAATATTGTAAATAAGAAAATGGAGTAACCATGTAAATTTTATGCTGTCAAAATAGTTATTATGAGCTTGCAATATTCTCTTATGCCTATATTTTTCAAGCATTTTGGTAATTAAGTAAAAACTTGTAATAGATTTTTGAAAGAACCATATCAAAGCCTACCACTATAGAAACTTTTTAATCAGGTCTTCTAAAGAAAACACCAAAAGAGTTTTCAAAACTTGTATCCACAAAACAACCAGAGAATAATTAACAAACTGACAGTTGTTTACTTGAATCTAAGTGAATTAAGTTCTCCAATTAAAAGACCTAAAGTGGCTGAATAGGTTGCTGTTAAAAGGTCACAACTGCATGCAATCTGCAAGAACTGCCTTCAATTCACATTCAAGGAGATTAAAAAATGATGTCTCATAGTAGTGGAAAACAAAAAAAAAAACAGCAAGATAGACATGTTTATAATGGATAAAGGAGATTACAATTACAAACCTGTAAAATAAACCATAGAAGCCATTAAGAAACACAGTTCATCAAGAGACTCTAACAATTAAAAGTGCTGAAAAAGATGTGAAGAAAATGTAAACCTAAACCCTACACACTATTGATGAAAATGTAAATGAGTACATCCAGTATGTAAAACAGCATGGGAATTCCTGAAAATATTAAAACCAGACTGCCAGATATCCCAGAAAATTCCACTACTGTATATCTACAGCCAAATGGAATTAATCAGTATGTTTAAAAGAGAGCTATACATCCATGTTCATTGTACTTACACAAATCTAGAAATAGAAGTAAGAAATATACAAAGAAAATATGATCTGTAGAATACTATTCAGTATTTAAAAGGGCGGACATACCAAAAAAAAAAGACAACTGCCATTTGCAACACCATGACAAAAAGTAAACTATTATTAAATGGAATCCATGGAATTCAGTAAAAACAGAAAGACACACAAGACATGTCCTCAGTAAATCTAAAGTAGTTGAACATGAACAAGTTAAGAATGATATCCACCAAAGGTGGGGGAGAAAAGAGGCTAATGGGAAAATATTGGGCAAAGAACACAAATTTTCAGTTGCATAGGAAGAATAAGTGTAAGAGATCTACCACAAACCTGGTGGCTGTGTTCCTAAGAATGTGCTGTATTTTATGACAAATCAGAAGATCACCCAGCATACACGGACCAGCCCTTGCAACTGACAAGCTCCACTATTGCAGAAGACAGAAAGAAGCTATTCTGAGGCATTGTCTCTGTGTTTAGGGTTGTTATATTGGTGGTTTACAGATTTTTCTTTGTATTGCATGTTTTCACTTTTATTCTAGTCTTAACAGATATTTTAGTTTTATTTTCAAAGGCAGTTTACAGGTTTTTCCTCTGAAGTGCATGTAATTTGCCTGTATATTTCTTTGTTTTTCTGTAAGTTCTTTATCTCTTCCTCTTTAATCTCCCTCTTCCTAGCATTCTTCTTCCATCTTCACTTATACTGGATTCTATATTCATTTTTCCATGCCCTTTTCCTTAAAGCATTTCATTATTCTTTTTATGTTTGCTTTAAATAATTTTTAACTTTAAATATTATTGTACAGTTTTCAAAGATTTAATTTTTTAAACTCTGTGTGTGTGTGTGTGTGTGTGTGTGTGTGTGTGTGTGTGTGTGTGTGTGTGGTATGTGCAGGTAGAGTCAGATCTCCTAAAGCTAGAATAGCAGGCAACTGTGAGCAACCTGGCATGGATGCTGGGATCGAAATTCAGGTCCTCTGAAAGAGCAGTTGGTGCTGTTAACTAATGAGTTATCTCTCCAAACTTTTGCCATTTTCACTTCTGTGACCATTGGTGTATCAGAGCTTGCTGTAATCAATGTAGAGTGTTTATATATTCTTTGCTCCCGCATTGCTGTTATTACAGTGTTTAACTTTCTCCGCTCTGAGTTGTACTGAGGACCGAGTTCTCAAGTGAAGGCCAATCACTGGGACCACAAAATCAGAGGAGATATCATTCAACAGATGGCCACATCACAGCAGAGAAACACAGGAGAGCACAAATAGGTAACACAGGGTGGTGTCCCTGGTACCACATTCCAAGCATATGAAACAGATAGATGTAGCCTAGTTGGCAAGAATTTTATTGAGAATCTCTGTGTTCTCACCTACCAGGAAACAGAAAGAGCCTAGATGTCCATCAACTCTTGAAGGAATAATAAAGGTGTGGAATACTTACACAGTGGAATATTATTCAGCTGTTAAGAAAAGTGAAATTGGCTTTGTGGTTGCTGCTGTTTCTGGGGCCTAGTAAATAGTCTGTGGAAAGAAGGCATGTGAAAAATGTGAGAGGAAGCCTGGTTCAGTCATCTCTCCAGACACATGGAAGCATGATACAAAAAAAAAAAACAGAGAAGGCGGGGAAGTGACAGTGGAAAAATGGCTTCAAACAAGCAAGATTTCATCCCCATGGAAAGGGTAAGTTCTCCACTTGCAGGATTTGTAGAAATGTGTGTATACCAGCCAGATTCTTATTACTGCTGGTGCTACAGAAAGGACATCTGTGCCACAGGTGGCAAAAACGGCAACAGGGCCTCTGGAACTGGAGTTATAGATAGTTGTCAGCACCCATGGGGTTCTGGGAACCAAACCCCAGTCCTCTGCAAGAGCAGTAAGTGCTCTCTACCATGGAGCCATTTCTCCAGCACCTCAGAGAACTGAATTTAAACCAGGGAAGTTGATCAGCATTCAATCAAAGTCTCTTAAGATGTTCTGAAGAACAGTGACATAAATTGTCTCCTGCCTTAAGTATTTTTCTTATGAGCATTTCACTGAACTACAATAAGTGGGAAATTTTCAAGCAAAGATATTTCTGAGCTCTGAATTCATGTTATATTTAACATTATCCTTATAGTTCTTGTCTGATCCATGTGTGAAATACTGTGTGTGTGAAATTATTCATGCTTTACTCTGGACTTAATGTCCACACTTAGAATTCCCTCCTCATTCTTCAAAAATGTCACAGTTCTTAGAATCAACAGTCCCTTAATTAATTGCAGTTTCATGAGCTATTTAAATATTTGAGGCCACTATTACTGAATGGTTCCTCAGTGATTAGTACAAATACATATTTAAGACAAGTTTGTTGTTGAAGCTAATGTGCCAACTCCTTTGACATGTGAACAAGAACCCAAGGAACACTTATTAGTCCAAATGAGTACACCAGATTTCACAGAAACACATATTATCCACATTATCTTAAATTCAAATTGTCATGAAATTGCCCAGAGAACAGTGTTTGTCCATGACTCTATCTGCCCAGGTTCTTATTTAGTGAAAATGAATCTCTACTTTCTGAAAGATCTCTTTGAAGTAGGAAACAAACTTAAAAAAAAAAAAGAACAAAAAAAGCAAACAAAAAATAAACCTCTCCATCTGCCCAGAAAGAATGCTTGGCTCTTGCTGTCTTCCCCTGCTCCCCACTCTCTCCCTCACTCCCTCCTTCTTCCTTTTTCTTCCTCTCTACCTCTGTACCCACTCTCATTTTTCCTACACTCCCTTCCCTCTCCTTTCCTCCCCTCCCTCCAATAAACAGTGTAGACTATTAGGAGACTATTTAAGTTAAGCTTTCAAGTGAATGTTTTTCTTATAGTGCTCTGTTGGTTAATATCTTTTTAAATTGGAAAATATAGAGAAGAGATAGAGAATAGTTGGATATTTTCTGTTGTGCCTTATGGCTGCATTGTGCAGTGTGTGTGGGAATAACATCAAGTGATGTTCACTAAGCACCATACCAACATGCACAGCATGGCTTCTTTTAGTGATGATGCTAATCTGGGTCACATGGTAAGACAGGGTCCACTTTCACCCTCGTGCAGTTACTGTTTTCCTTTTTGTAGTTCATAACTTGTGAAAAAGGAAATTTTAGGCCATGTTACTTCTATTCTTGTCACAACCACCTCTCCTATATTTAACATCTTTTGATGATTCTTATCAGAACAATTTTATTAAATGATTGTAAAATTGTGTCTTTTTAAACTCGATATCCCTTGTGTATTTGTTGTTTGTCTCTAATGAAGAGGTTGCTGTTATCTGTAATAAGTCTACGAAAAATGCTTATGATCTGAACCATTTAAATGTTCCTTACACATGCAGTAACTCCTTTACACATAGTACTTGAATTTGCATTTCCTAAAGATAAACACACTTTCCTTTAAAGAAAAAATGAAATCATGAAATTCACAGGTAAATGGCTAGAGCTGGAAACAATCATTCTGAGTGACATAACACAGACCCAGAAAGACAGATGTCACATGCTTTCTGTCATTTGTGGATGTTAGCTTTGAACCTTTAGATATGTGTGTTTTATTTGGAATACCCACAGAGGTCAGGTAATTAGAAAGGGGCCATGGGGAGAGAGCTTTCAAGGGAGGGAAGATAGAACACAGTGATTCAAAAAAAAAAAAAAAAAAAAAAAAAAAAAAAGAAGAGGAAAGAGGACTAATGGAACAGGAAGGGTTAACTAGGTTGGGGGGATGGGAGGGCAGGGCAGAGGAGGGAATGTGGAGAGGGGTAATTAACACTAAAAACCTTTGAAAAAGCCATATGTAAAACTAACAGCAGAAGCTTCCCAAAATATAAGCCTACATATATAAATTTTCTTTAAAGTTCTGGTGGAATTCAGCAGTGAACATGGCGAGTCCTGGGTTTTCCTTTCTTGCTTTGGTTTGCTTTCTTTGCTTGTTAAAGATCTCTTTAACTTGTAAAGACACATGTCACCAAGACTGACAACCTGAGTTTGATCCCTGAGACCTCTGTGGTGGAGAGAATACATTCCTGCAAGTTATTCTCTGACATCCACATGTGTGCCATGGAAAGTGCATGAACATGCATGCTGGCATGCGACTAAATATAATGTAATGCAATCTTAAATTTTGTTTTGTGTATATTGTCGAAATTTTGCCTATATGCATGGCTGTGCACCACCTCCATGCAGTGCCTGCAAATGCCAAAAGAATGAATGGAATTCTCTGGATCTAGAGTTCCAGATGGTTGTTAGCCATCATGTGAGTGTTTGGAATCAAACCCAGGGTCCTGGAAGAGCAACCTGTGCTCTAAACTGCTGAGCCAATTCTCCAGCATAATATAATAGCTTTGGTGTTTTGGTTTGTTTTGTTTTAAAATCCTGAACACCAATAGCTCTGGTTCCCTGAACACAACCCATGCAAGACTGAGCTATCAGTATTCCACCATATATGAGAGGGAACCTCTTCCCTAGAGAGCTATGGGCAGTTACTCAATGTTAAGGAAGGAAGTTCATGAGTCCCTACCACTCCCTTTGGAACTATTCACAGTTAACATTTGCTGAAGAAGTGGCTCATAATACCTCACCTATCTCTGAGAAATTATTGGCTGTAAACAATTGTTGTATTGTGGTGCTCATGAGGTCCCACCCCTTCCTGAGGAGCTATTGGCTGTTAAGAATTGCTGGGAAAAGACCAATGAGGTTCCACACATGCCTGAGGAGGTGCTGTAGTTAACAGTGGCTTGGAGAGGGGCTCATGAGTTGCCACTCCTCGCTGAAATGCTATTAGAAGTTGACAGTTGCTGAACATGGAGAGTCATTTTCTACAATGATGTAGCCACAGTTATTCTGTCCATTCTCATGCCAAGATAATAATCATGGTTACAAAATTATATGAAAATTGAAGGGTTACTTGTTGGGAAGAAGCTTTGTAAGAATAGAACGAGGACAATAAAAGGTAATAGGAGTGAAATAACAAAAATATGTTGCATATATACAAAATTATCAAAGAATAATAAATAAATAATAAAAAGTTTGTAATTCTAATAACCAAAATCTAAAACACATTAAGAAAATAATATACCAAGATCAAATTGGTTGATGGACAAAGCAAAATATTGATTCCATAAACAAGGTAAAATAATCCATGTACACCAAACCAGTCATACAGAAATTACTGGAAGCAATACTTTGAACTGAAGAAATATGAAAGCATAATTGAGAAACTATAGAAAGAAAATAAATGACGATATAACTACTGAAACACAAAATAGGAGTAAGAACACAAACATAAATAACAAAATGACCGCAACTGACACAATCAATCAATAATAACTAAGTATTAACAGTCCCAACTTCTAACCAAAAGGCAAAGGAGTGTTGGATGGACTAAAAAAGAAAACCTATTTTTCTGTTGTTGACAAAAGTTCATTTTCGTTTTAAAGAATGTTACCACATTAAAAGTGAAAAGATGGGGAAAATGTATTCAAAGAGAATGAGACCAGGAAGTAAGCAGTAAATGGAAAGCAATAATAAAAATCAGGACATTAATTAATGAAGTAGAAACAAAGAAAACAATGCAGAAAGTCTTAAGAGCCAGTTCTTTCAGAATACAAAGAAGATTAACAAAGCCTCAGCCCAGCTAACCAAAAGGAAGAAAGAAAAGACCCAAATTAGCAGAGTCCGAGATGAACAGGGAAACCTTAAACTTTACAACAAACACCACAGAAATTCAGATTATTTAAGATAATACTGTATAAACCTGTATTCCATCATGGATGGATTTCTAGATTCATCCAAACCACCAAAATTAAATCAAGAAGAGAACAACGTAAACGATCCATAATGAACAAGGAAATTGAAACAGTAATAAAAAAACCTTCTGACAAAAACAAACAAACAAAAAAAAACATGGATTCACAGCAGAATTCTATCAGACTTTCAAAGAACTATAACTGATACCTCTTAAATTGTTTCAAAATATAGAAACAGAAGATAGAGCCTCATCTAGTAGTTGATGGAAACAGAAGCAGACAGCCACAGCTAAACACTGAGGCAAACTGGAATCCAGATTCAGAGAGGGAGGAGTGATAAGAAAATGGGAGCAAGACCAGGCTACAGGAACCCACAGACACAGCTGAACTGAACAAAGGGGGGAGCTAATGGACCGCCAGACTGATAGCTGGAAATCCAGCATTGGACTGACGCAGACCTCCTGAACATGGGTCTCAGTTAGAAGGCCTGGGCAGTCTAAGGGACCTCTGACACTGAAACCAGGATGTATCCCTGGTGCACAAAAGGACTTTAGGAGCACATCCCCATGGAGGATACTCTCTTAACCTAGAGGCAGGAGGATGGGCCTAGTCCCTATTCCAAATGACTTGTTATCCCTCCTGGAAGGCATCACCCTCCCTGTGGAGTGAGGGGGTTTGGGAGGGTGGTCAGGGGGCTTGAGAGGGATGGAGGGATGGAGAGAGGGATGAAGGGAGGGAGGGAACGGGAATCGATATGTAAAATAAGAAACAAAATAGGATTATTCAAGGCTGTATACTCAGTGAAACAGATCATGCTAGTCTTTGTACATAAAGAATAAAAAGATGAAGACCTTCAAAAAAAAAGAAAGAAAGAAAGAAAGAAAGAAAGAAAGAAAGAAAGAAAGAAAACTCCCAAGCTACTCCTACATAGACAGTGTAACCCTAATAACAAAACCAAGGAGTGATACTAGAGAATGAAAGAAAGGAAGGAAGGAAGGAAAGAAAGAAGAGGCCAATATTCCTGACGAAAATAGATGCAAAACTCCTCGATAAAATACTCAAAGTCAAACACAGGCATAACAGGCATAACAGGCATATATATATATATTTGATATATATATATATATTTGATATATATATTTGACATATATATATATCAAAAAGATCATCCATCATGATCAAGTAGGCTTTATCCCAGAAATTCAAGTAAATAAATGCAATAGATCATATAAATGAGTTTAATGATTAAAAAAAAACCACATGATCATCTCAATGGGTTCTGAAAAATTTGGTGGAATCAAATATGCCTTCATGCTAAAGATTCTGGAAAGAATAGAAATGGAGGAAATATTCCTGAACATAATAAAGACAATATATGACAAGCCCACAGCCAACACCAACCTAAATAGACAAAAAACTCTAAGCAATTCCATTCAAATCAATAATGAGACAAGATTGTTCACTATCTTCACTCCTTTTCAATATGGTGATTAAAGCACTAGCTGGGGCAATAAGACAAGAGAAAGAAATTAAATGGAGGGAAGTAGGAAAGGAAATCAAATTATTCCTATTTAAAATTATATGATATTATAGAGATGTCAAAAAATCTACCAAAAACTCCCAGAAATGACCAATAAATTCAGCAAAGTAGCAAGATATAAAGGTACAAAAAATAATAGCTTTTCTATACACCAACCAGAAGTTCTCTGAGGATAACCAATATCTGTATAAGCAGACTTAAGCCAGCTCAGCAGGAGGAAAATTTTACCTATTATTCTAAACCTAGCCAATTACCAAAGGCTGATGAGGTCATGAGCACTGGAGGAGAACCTACTATTGTCATCTTCCTAAACCAGTATAATTTCAAACTGTATCCTAAATACTTATCCTTATGCCCAAAGATAAGTGTAGCTCTTGTTCCTCTTCAAAGACACTTTATCCAGAAGAGGGAGACCATTACAAAATTCACAACTGATCAAAATGCAGAAAATAATTGACTATGGGGGTGACCAATCCCAACTGATATATCTACAACACAAGCTCCACATCTAAGGCTCAGGAAACATCACGGAAGACAGGAGATAAAGACTGTAAGGGCCAGAAATAATATCTTCTACATGTGACAGAGAAGCTGCACCCATGAAATATCAATAATATGTTCACCTAAACATGACACAACAATACCAGTTGGTATGCTGCTATGAATGTTGGCATTCTCACAAGGCCCCTAGATGAAGAGCTATAGGCAACAAGCGGATGCTGAGAGAGGAAAAACCAGTCTTCTGTAAGAATGAGCCCCCAAGTTATCCAATCCCAAATGGTCAACCTTAAACAAATATACATATGACCAACACCTCAGCAGGGTTTATATATACATGTGTGTGCGTGCGTGTGCGTGTGTGTGTGTGTGTTTAAGAGAAAGAAAAAGAGGTAATGAATTTGAAAGGAAATTGGAGAGTCACTGGAGTAGTTGCAGGTTGCAATGGTGCAGTGGGTAAAGGAAGGGGTAAATGTAAGGAGTAAGTTTTTCCTCCTGCTGTTGGTCTGGTCCCGCCACCACGCCAGCCCCAAATAACACACTGAGACTCTGTATTTGATATAATGCTGTTGGCCAGGTACTAGTTTCTTATCCGCTAACTCTGTCTTAAGTATTAACTCATTTCTGTTAATCTACGAATTTCCACGTGCTTTCATCTTACTGGAGAGCCGGCTGGCGTCCTGCTTTCTCCAGACTCTCCATCTTGACTCCTCCTTCCTACTTCCTTTTTCTTCCTTGTCTCCTAGTCCCTCCTCTCTTGCTTTTCTATTGGCCAACAGTGCTTTATTCATTAACCAGTATGAGAAACATATTTACAGAATGACATCTCTCATCATCTCCTCTTCTTTGTCTAAAATAAAAAGAAGGGTTTTAACCTTAACATAGCAAAATGTATCACGCAGCAGTTATCAAGTAAGATCACAGTTAACAACATTTAGTCCATTAACATTTAGCAAGATTTAAGAAAATATTTCATCATCTATCCTATCTTTGTGTGTCTAAAGTCTATGTAACTTATCTTTAATCCTAACTAAGGAATACTATAATCATAACTATCTGTCTTCAACTCCTTCAAAGACCACAGAAGGATAGTATATAAACTCTAGAAATGACAGAGACAACTCACTGCCTGGTCAGTCACCTGAAGTTGTTCTGTAATCTTCCATCTTCAGCCCATAGGCCATAGTGTGTCTGGCAGACTCTTCAGCAAAGCAGGAAACTTTAAACTGTCTTCTTGTATTGGCAGTTTGTCAGTCAATTTTCTCTGTGTCCTGCAGACTGTCTGGCAGACTAATCCATGAAGCAGGAACTCTGTAGCAATGTCCATTTTGAATCAGCAGTAACTTTTCCGTGGGTCCTGCATGTCCAGTTTATACAGCATAAAGTCAAACAGTCCAGATAAGAGCAGTATCTTGTCCAAATGGCTAGTCTTGTCATATTGGAAGTAAACTCCATAATGAGTTTCTCCAATGTCCATCTTCCTTTCTGACACAGGTGGTGTTGCCAGGAGCATTTATGTTTCATTGTCAAGAAAAACCTTAAACTATTTTAAATGTCATATTCTGTAGGTCTTTGAAAGGTTTGAAGAATGCCTATCTATCTCAAATACATCTTGAAAACCTAAGAAACTTGACTCTAAGTTTTGACTATCATAGGTAACTATCTATAATCCGTGTTAATTTATACATTGCATTTCTAAATGAGATTTATGAACACAATACCTAAACAAAAAGAGAAATATACATATCACAAAATTGACCTTAAATTTGTATTAATAAATGAAAATTCATTCCAATACAAAGTATTCGTATCTATACCATTTTAAGTGCAAGTTCTTATTAGCCACGTGGGCACCATATGTAAGGAAAAACCTCCCACCACTGGTCTGGTCCCGCCGCCACGCCAGCCCCAAATAATGCACAGAGACTCTGTATTTGATATAATGATGTTGGCCAGGTACTAGTTTCTTATCGGCTAACTCTATCTTAAGTATTAACCCATTTCTGTTAATCTACAAATTTCCACGTGCTTTCATCTTACTGGAGAGCCGGCTGGCGTCCTGCTCTCTCCAGACTCTCCATCTTGACTCCTCCTTCCTACTTCCTTTTTCCTCCTTGTCTCCTAGTCCATCCTCTCTTGCTTTCCTATTGGCCAACAGTGCTTTTTTCATTAACCAGTATGAGAAACATATTTACAGAATGATATCTTTCATCAGGTAGAAATTATATAAAAACAATGTTCATGTAAGAAATTCTCATCCCTCTGTAAAGCAAAGGACATAGTCAACAAGATAAAATGGCAGCCCTCTGAGTGAGAAAAGATCTTCACCAAGCCCACATCAGACAGAGGGCTGATCTCCAAAATATAAAAAGAACTTACACCAAAGCACCAAATAATTCAATTAAAAAGTTGAGTACAGAAATAAATAGAGAATTCTCAATAGCGGAATCCAAAATGGCAGGAAGGCACTTAAGAAAGTGCTCAGCATCCTTAGCCATCAGGGAAATGCAAATCAAGGCAACTCTGAGATATCATTTCACTGCTGTCAGGATGGTTAAAATCAGAAACACCAATGACAGCTTATGCTGGAGAGGATGTGAAGGAAGGGGCACACTCCTCCACTGATGGTGGAGTGCAAACTTGTACAGCCATTTTGGAGATCAGTATGGCGGTTCCTCAGTAAAATGGGAATCAGTCTACCACAAGATCCAGCAATCCCCCTGTTAGGCATATACTCAAATGATTCACATCCATGCAACAAAGACATCTGTTCAACTACATTCATAGCAGAATTAATTGTAACAGCAAGAACCTGGCAGCAACCTAGATGTCCTCAACTGAAGAATGGATTTTTTAAAAATGGGGTACATTTACACAGTGGAGTACTACGCAGCAGAAAAAAATTGAAATCTTGAAATTCGCAGGCAAATGAGTGGAACTTGAAGAAACCATCCTGAGTGAAATCACAAAAAGGAACATGGTATGTACTCACTCATATATGGACTTTAGATATACACCAAAGGATCACCAGCCAACAATTCATACCACCAGAGAAGCTAGAATACAAGGAGGGCCCTAAAAGAACCATACAAGGTCCCCCACAGAAGAAGAAAGGGACAAAATCTCCTGTGCATATTGATTAGTGAATGGAGAGAGAATTAGGAGAAAGAGAAAGGGAGAAGAGGAGGGTAGAGAAGAACATGAGATACTAGGAAGATTGAGTAGGGAGATGAATAGATGAGAGCAAGAAAAGAGATGCCATAATAGAGGGAGCCATTATAGATTTAAAGAGAAATCTGGCACTAGAGAAATGTCCAGAGACCTACAAAGATGACCCCAACTAACAATCTAAGCAATAGTGGAGAGGCTACCTTAAATGCCCTTCCCCTATAATGAGATTGATGACTACCTTAAATGCCATCATAGAGTGTTCATCTAATAGCTGATGGGAGCAGAAGCAGACACCCACAGCTTAACACTGAGCCAAACTCCTGGAGTCCAATTGTAGATAAGGAGAAGTCATGAGCAAAGGGGTCAAGACCAAGCTGCAGAGATCCACAGAGACAGCTGACCTGAACAAGGGGGAGCTTATGGACCCCCAGACTGATAGCTTCGATACCAGAATTGGACTGACCCAGACCCCCTGAACATGGGTCTCAGTTGGAGGGCCCGGGCAGTCAAAGGGACCTCTGACAGTGGAACCAGGATGCATCCCTGGTGCACCAAAGAACTTTGGGAGCACATTTTCCATGGAGAAATGCTCCCTTAATGAAGAGACAGGAGGGAGGGCCTAGGCAAATAACTTGGCAAATATTGATGGTCCCTCCTGGAAGGCCTCACCCTCCCTGTGGAGTGGGTAGGGACTGGAAGGGGGTGGGGGAGGGCATGGGAAGATGGGAAGGGGAGGGAACTGGTGTGGATATGTAAAATAAATAAATAAATAAGAAATTCTCATCCCTTTAAATAAAACAAAACAAAGAAAATAATTACTGTAAGTTAAAATTTGACAATGTTTACCACATATAGTATCCAGTGAAGTAAAAATATAAATTTTGTATATTATTGGAGTTATTATTAGCTTAAGTAGAAATTTACATCTATGAAGCCTTATGTAATCCTCTTTTAATCATTGTATTAGTCATGGTTCTTTAGAGAAACAGAACTGACAGAATGTACATATTGGATTGGTATTTCTTAGAACAGCTTACAGGCTGTGGTCCAGCTACTCAAATAATGACTGTCTCCATATGGTAAGTCCAAGTAGTTGAGTAGTTGTTCAGTCCATGAGACTGGACATGTCAGCTGGTCTTAAGTATATGTTGAAATCCAAAAGAAGTAGGCTCTAACACCAATGAAGGGATGAACTTGCAAGAGTGAGGGCAAGCTGACAAAGAGCAAGTGCTTCCTTCTTCCTTGCCCTTTACATAGGCTGCCAGGAGAAGGTGTGACCCACATCTAAAGTGGGTTTTCTCACCTCAACTTATACAGATTTACAGTGGGTCTTCCTACCTCAAATGATGCAATTAACTCAAAATTCCTCATTAGTATACCATATTTTAGTTAATTCCAAATGCAGTCAAGGTGACAACCAAGAATAATCATCACTATAGGAAACCTGTAGCTAGGCATGATGACATGCACCTGTAACCCCAGCCCTCAGGAGGCTGAAGCAGGAAGATTATGAGTTTCAACCTAGCATGTGATATACAACAAGAAGCTTTTCTGGTCAAAAATGAAAAAAAAAGATAAATATTCAATAGAGCTATTAAAACTCAACAAATCACAAAGGAAATGCCAAAAATGGACCGAAATTGAGACAGAAGTAATAGAAACAACTTTTATCTATCAATAATTATTTCCAACCCAAATGTATTAATGTCTACAGTCAAAAGATAACGGACTGTATTCTGGAGAGAGGCATGGGAGTATTGGGAGCTTGGGACTAGCCTGACAAACTCTCTTTTTAAAAAATGAAAAAAATCAAGAAGTCTGACTTTGTTTTTGAAAAGAAAAATATTACAAATATTATCAAACTCTTAGCTACACTTTTTTAACAAAGAAGGATATCAAATAAGAAATGTCAAAGAAATTATTAATGCTTACACATAAATATAAATGTATAATGAAATATACTACAGTTTACTTATGGTTTAGGTTGCATTCATTTTTTTTCCTTCGGGGGGGGGGATGGAAGGAAATGGCAAGAATCAACTCAGAAGTTTTAACATGGCAGATCCATATAACTAACAAGTCTAGAGACCTATTTTTACAATAAGGACCAATGTTAATAAAACTATCCTATACTGAAGATTCCTGCCAGAGTTAGCAGTTCATGTAACAAAAACAAAACATAGGTAAATGTGTTACTAGGCCTCATTGCAGTAAACAGTTTGCCATTTGCCTACATTTTGTAACATCACATCAAATACTTTAAATGTACACAATAGAATATTTATTGTTCAAATAGAAGACGATTGTAGATACTTCTGGGTTCAACAAATTAGAACCTAGAAGTTACCATTTCATTCTAACAAGAACAAAGCTGACCTTAAAAGTTACCATTTCTCAGATCCAGTATCCAGATGGAGGTCACAAGACAAACCACAGATCCCAAAATTGAAGAAACTGTATGACAATTTGGATAATCACAACTTTACACAAACACGTAGAAATAAAAACACATTTTCACAGATACCAGTAAGTACTGAGGTAGAAAAATCTGTACTGTGGCTAGAGCCCAGCATAGAGAAGCCTAAAACATAAAATTCCCATAGAGGAGGAGGTGTCACCCATGGTTTTATGTTGTTGTTGTTTCATCTGAGGTTTTTATTAAGAATATTGAAGAAAATTACTCTACTTCAACCAGAATGAAGTTTGTATTAATCACTTTTTAATTCATCAGAGCAATCTAGTCTTCTTAACAAAGCAAGCTTTCATATGAAACTATTTAACTAGCAGCTAAGTGGCTGTTCTTTTATCAGAGCCTAAATAATCTAGGCGAAGAGAACTACAAGAATCCAGCTGTATCTGACTATCCATGTAAAGAAAAGCCTACTTTACATGTCCCCACCTGGATGGCATTGCCCTACATGTGGAATTGGGGTGGTGGGGATGGTGGTCAGAGTGCATGTGAGGGGGCAGAGAGGGTAAAAGGGAGGGAGGGAAAGGCAACTGGGATCAACATGTAATATATATATATATATATATATATATATATATATATATATATATATATAAAGAAAAGCCTACTCACATTAAAAATCTTCACCTCTGGCCACACACCTTACCACTATAAACCCAAATAATTTCACATCATTTGGTTCATTAATATTAAGAAAATTTTTATAAGATGATATACTATAAGATAAAAAACAGCGTAAAAACAATCTTACATACAGCAAAAAAAGGATTATTATATTACAAAATATATTTTTGAGATAGTCTTACCATGTAGCCCTAGTTGGCCTGAACTTCCATGTAGATCAACCTAGCCTCAAACTCACAGAGACTGACCTGTCTCTGTCTACCAAGTGCTGGAATTATTAGGAACTTAGTGCAACTATAATTAATATTTAAGGTCTCTAATGAACAAAAGTAACAGACAACATGCAAGAATACGTGATAATAGTAAGCAAAGATACACAAATCTAGAAAGAATTAAGAAAAATTAATAGAAAAGAAAAACCCTAGTAAAAATGAAATAATGTCTTGAAGGTTGTCATCAATTTTTATTGTCATTTGGGAAGGGGGAATCTCAATTAAGAAATTGCCCAAATCAGAATGGCCTATGGTAATGTCTGTGAGGAATTAACTTGATTGATGATAGATTTGGAGGGGCCCAGCCCACTGTAGGAATCACCATTCCCTAAAAAGGTGGCTCTGAACTGTATAAGAAAGCTAGCAGAGCATGAACCAGATAGCAAGCGAGCAAGCAGCTTTCCTCAATATTTCCTGCCCTAAGTTCCTGCTCTGATTTCCCTTAATGATGGGTTATAACCAAAACTACAAGCCAAGTAAACATATCCCTCCTGCAAATTGCTTTTGGTCATTTTACCATGGTATTTATCAAAGCAACAGAATGAAACTAAAACATCAGCATTTATTAGTAGACTAGATGTGCCTGTGGAAAGAACCCGCCAGCTTGAAGATATCTTATTAGAAATGTCAAAACTGAATCAAAGATAGAAATACTAGGGGGGAAAAACCAACAAAACAACCAAAAACTATGGGACAATTACTAAATGTAAAACAGGTAGAGTCCAGGATACAGCTGTGTTAGAATACTGGCTTCACATGTATGAGGCCAAGGGTTTGATCCAGAGTACCACAAAAAGTGTAATATTCATGAAATTTAACAACTAAAACGTATCTCTAGGCTGGAGGTTGTGTGGACGGAACTTTCTGTCCCACCCTGTTCTGCTTCCGTTTATTCCCAAATAAATACACAGAGGCTTATATTAACTATAAACTGTTTGGCTGGTGACACAGGCTTCTTATTGGATAGCTCTCTCTTAATTATTAACCCATTTCTGCTAATCTGTGTATCTCTATGTGGTCTTAGCTTACTGTTGATGCCCCAATCTTTTGCTTCCTTGACAGCTACATACTGTCTCCTTGACTCCGCCTACTACCTTTCTCTATCCCTGTTTGGATTTCCCTCCCAGCTGAATCCTGCTTGTCCATTGGATCAGAGTTTGATTCCCAGCATCTGTATCTGGCAACTCACAACTGTGTGTGATTCCTGTTCGGGGCTGTGGTGGTTTGAAAGAAAGAGACCCCCAAAGGGAGTGACACTATTAAGAAGTGTGGCCTTGGTGGAGTAGGTGTGGTCTTGTTGGAGGAAGTGTGTCACTATGGAGGTAGACTTTGAAGTCTCATATATTCTCAGTGTCTCAGACTACTTCCTGATGCCTGCAAGATGTAGGATTAGCAGCTACTTCTCCAGTACTATGTGTGCCTGCACATCACCTTGTCACACCATGAAGATAATGGACTGAACTGTAATCGAGCCACCACAATTAAATGTTTCCCTGCTTCAAGTAATGTGATAGACTTTATTTCCCATGGGATGTCTCACCCTCTCTGAGGAGTGCATGGGGGTGAAGTGGGGAGAAGGTGGGTGAGCAGAAGGATGTGAGGGAGAGGAATACTGTGATTGATATGTAAAATAAGATTGTTTTAAAAATAAAAAGTTAAAAAATGTTTTATTTCATAAGAGTTGCCATGGTCATGGTGTCTCCACAGCAATAGAAACCCTAAGATAAGGAGGAATGTTTTTCTATTGATTCTTATTGATTCTAATACACTCCAGGCCAGCATGGGCAACTTAGTGATTTCAAGAACAATCTTATCTACATAGCAATACATACTTTCAAAATTAAACTGTAAGAATAACAACAATGTCATCAATTTTCTGACCCTGTGTTTGTACATGTCCTGGTTACATTTCCTTTACTTTAATAAATACCCTGACAAAAAGTAACATGACTTATGTATGAATCCAGGTTACAGGGAAGTCACATAGGCAAGACAGCTGGTCTCAGCACATCTGCATCCCCAGTTAGGAGCAGGAAAAAATACACCCAAGATGCCTTTTTGCTTGCTCTCAGCTAGTGTTCTTCATCTTAAATAGTTCAGGGTTCAGCCTATGAAATACCACTGCACACATTCAGGATGGTTTTTCCATCCTACCTTATTTAAAGCAATAGAGGCAACTGTCCACAGATATGCCAACATTTCAACCTGATGTAGGTAATCCTTTATCCGGTTCTCTTTCCAGATGATACTAGATTGTGACAAGATGACATTTAAAACTAACCATCACAGTATATATATGTGCTCATATATAAACAAAATGAAAGACAGCAATGAAATAAAGAACAGGAAGAAATTAGGATAACTTAATAGAAATGAAGGATAACTAATATGACAAGAATAGAGCAAAAATGAGATTATTAAAGATGCAGTTTTAGATGGAGTGGTGGTACAAGCCTTTAATTCCAGAATTTTGGAGGCAGAGGCAGCAGATCTCTGAGTTTGAGGCCAGTCTGGTCCACAGAGAGAGTGCCAAGACTATACAGAGAAACAGTCTCAAAAAAGAAAATGAGATGAAAATGCAGTTAAAACCACAAAGGCCAGTGATTTTCTATGCTTGCAGTATGAATGAAGTACATGTAAAAGGACAACAGTTTGAAACTAGCCTGGACTACATAAAAAGCACACAGTCAGCCTCAGCCACATATTAAGACCCTGTCACAAAACACTGAAATCTTGGTATATATATGTATCTTGGTGGTATAGTAGTATCCTAACTTTGCAAAGCAGATGAAGATGCTTGCCACCAAACCAGAAGACCTGAGTTTAATCCCCAGAGTCCATACTGGAGAAGGATAGAACCAACTCCTGTAGGTAGTCCTCTTAATACTACATGCCCACCATAGCATGTACACATGTGTACACACATACACAGATATTGTAGCACAATTAATAATAACCCAGTGCCAAATATCAGGGGAAATGCTGAATGGCCAAGGAAGTAAAGGAGCCAGCTACTAGAAAGACTTCTTACCTCTACCAAGACTCAGACCAAATGGTTCATCCTATCCCTACAAATACTCAGACTAAATGCTCTGAAGTCTGTCTCCTCCTGCCTTATATTCCTCTCTCCACCCAGTCATATCACTCCTATCTCCACATCCCTAGTGCTGGCATTAAAGGCATGAGCTCTGTTTCTCTTTTAGACTTACTGAGTCTTGTGTAGTAGCCCAGGGTGGCCTTGAACTCACAGAGATCTGTCTATCTCTGTCTCTAGAGTGCTAGGATTAAAGATGTGTGCCACCACTCTCTGGCCTCTAGTGACTTAGCTCTGTATTCTGATCTTCAAGCAAGCTTTATTTGTTAAAACACAAACAAAACATCACTATAATACATAAATGTAATAAAATTTTATAAAAATAATAACTATAAAACCAATTCTAACAATAAACCTTAACTCTTAAATGTCAGTGATCTAAAGCACTAATTTGAAAATATCAGAGAGGATCAAGACTTACTTTAAGTATAATAATACATATAGAGTAAAACTGAATTAATGAAAGCAGGGTATGGTGGTGCACACCTTTCATCATAGCACACAAGAGGCAGAGGCAAACAGATCTCTGTGAATTTGAGGCCAGCCTGGACTACATAGAGAGCTCTTGGTCAGCCAGAGCTACATAGTAAGAACTTCTCTTGAAAAATACCTAAATTAATGGAGAAAATATGCTTAATGTGTGATAACTATTCTTGATTATCATGACCATACTGAGAAGTTCTTCAGAGGTTAGTAATGCACTCCTCTGGCTATGTCTGTGAGGGAAAGTTAATTAAGAGAGCATCCACCCTGAATGTGGATGGCAGCATTCCTTCTGTGAGCCGCCCTGCTCTGCCATACCCTTCTCACCAGATAGAAAGAAACCACTGAGGTTATGAACCAAAATGAATAAACCAAAGCATTTTCCCTTTAAATTACTTTTCTTGGGTACTCATTGCAGTGATGGAATTCTAACTAATACATTTGCTTACCCTAGCCAATAGGATTCAAGAATAGTATAGTCCCCTCCTAATCTTCAGGAGTTATAAACCAAGACCCTCCCTCCCTGGGTGCCTAATCCAGTAGTACCAAACACTATATATTATAAATTTCTTCCTACATACACACCTCTGATAGTTACTGTATGAGTTAGACACAATAGTAGATTAATAACTTATTATAGATCCCAGCAAGGTTAGCATACAACAATTTACTTTCCTCATTAAGTCAAGACCTTTCACCTATTCACTGAAAGGAAACAAACACTTCGCAGCTTCTATTTGACATATTGGAATAGCAAGCCAACATTGTTACTTCTGTGCTTTAGAGCCATAACTACGTGAAATAAAGATTTCTTGTACACAAGCACAACGCCACAACAAGCTGAAAATGAAACATATACTAAATGACTAATGGGAAAATAGCATATAGAGTATAGATACACTGGGCAAAGAGATGATTCATGTCCCAGGAAGAACAGAACAAGGTAGTGCAAGTAGCATCACATTATTAAGAACAACATGTAGTTAAAACTAAAATTTTCTTTGTGGAATTTTCAGTTTAATGTTTTTGTACTGCCATTATCAATGAATAACTAAAACTATGGTAAAAAGAAACTACAGATAAAAGGAGAATATTATTTAGTTATATTAATTCCAGAGGAAGCAAGTTTAGCTGTAAGGAAAGCCATTGAGGATTTAAAGTATACTTACCAGGCCACAATAGATACAGAAAAGACTGATTAATTGGCAGAAGCAGAAACTCAGTGGGCAGTTTGTGAGAGAGAAAAATTACTCTCTGAAAAGGAATGGAATTCTTTTATACAGTTAAAGAAAATTACTTAGTCTTACGTCATATGCCTTTTGTGTTGGTTTATACTGGATATATAAGCAAGAATCTCACTATCTTAAGTAGTAAACTGTATAGCAGCAGTTGTTGGGGGTTGGCCATTTAGAATAAGGCACCATGGATCCTTAAGAATTGTTAGTCTTTAAAACAGGACATAGTCATATGTCTTTAATCCCTGCACTCGGGAGGCATTATATAATGACAACATGGTCAATATACTTTAGCTTATTTGCACCTAATAATCTACCACCAAAATATCTGAGGCATCTGAAAGGAGAAACAGATGAATTCATAATTATTTTTGGAGTACTCTATACAGAAAGAAGTACAGAAAGATTAAGTAATCAGACAATCAATATGCACATTTTTTTTTTAAATTTAACAGCACCATTATTTAGCTAGCTATGTTGGATCATCTACACACTCTTCATACAACTTCAGAATACACATTCTTCCAACTCATTCAGAACATTCATCAAGATAGACGGCATACCAGGTTGTAAAAGGTTTTTAATTAGTAACAGAATCACAATATGCAAGTTATCAGACCATGGTCGTATTAAAATACAAATCATTAGAAGAATTAAGGCTTAAAATCTCCAAATATATAGGTTTTTTAATTTTTATGTATTTATTCTTCTCTCATACAATACATCCCAATGGGCAGCCTGGGAAATTAGTAAATCTCACTTCTAAGAATGAATGTGAAGCCATTTCCAGAGAAGATACACCCTTCATATGGATAACATCAATGTGCAGGTCCTTGGGCCCAATTGGAATAAAAGGGAATAGAAGAAAAAGCAAGCTAGCACCTCATACTCATTCATGTTCATCCACTCTCACATTCATTCTCTCTCGTTCATTTCCTGCCTTCCTCCTTATAGGCCATCAATTACTCTGGTACCATGCTGCCAATTAGTCTGCTCTGCCATACTCTTCACATAAAGGGCCAAATCTCATGAAACCATGAGCTAAAATAAGTCTGCCCTTCCCTTTTTTTAAGTTGTGAGTTCAAGTAACCTATGGCAGCAATGAAAAAGTAATAAATACAGATTTTTATTGTCTTCATACCTCAGTAAAACTAAAAACATTCTATCACCCTCCCTGTGGAGTAGGGGAATGGGATGGGATGGGGGGGCATGGGATGGTGGGAAAAAGGGAGGGAGGAAGAGGGAACTGGAATTGATATGTAAAAGGAGAATAAATAAATAACATTGAGATAATCCCAAATAATAATAACTTCAGTTTGTAATTTTCCTATTCCTTTATAAATTGCCTTTCATTGGGCTATAAATACTTTCAAATATGGATTAATTAGATTATGATATGCTTTTTAAAGCAACTACTATTAAGTGCAATAAGAGCCCTGAATTTAGTTGTCACAAATAACAATTTGTATTAAATCTGCTACATGAAGTCTCCTCCAGATTCAACCTGCCCCATCTTTACCATGGCTTTGTTCCTTTTTGTAGTAACCACACTGCTGCAGTGAAAATCTTAAGCAAGCTGTTGAAAGCCTAGCATGGGCTCACATCTGTAATCCTACCACTCTAGAGACAGAGGCAGGAGGATTATGGGGAGTTTATCGCCAGGCTGGGCTGCACAGTAAATTCCAGGCCACGCTAGTTTACAGTATAAGACTTTGTCTCAAAAGACGAAGCCAAAAAGTTGTTACAAATGTTTTTTTTAAACAAACATAAGGGAAAATTAAAAAATCCAGTAATGGCCCATGCCTTTAATCCATAAGCAGGCAGATTTCTGTGAGTTCAAAGCCAGCCTGATCTACAAAGTGAGTCCTTGACAGCCAAGACTTTTACTCAGAGGAAACCTGGAGAGAGAGAGAGAGAGAGAGAGAGAGAGAGAGAGAGAGAGAGAGAGAGAGAGAGAAGAAATGCTAAACAATGCTTATTTGTTCTTTGGTTGCATGTTTACACTTAAGAATTGCCTTGCTTTTTTATTCTGTAGTTTGATAGTAATATTGGAGTGTTCTTTAACTCTCATTTGCCACAAAATTTCTGTCGATAAGGTTGCTGTTTATAAAATTGTTCGGAATAAGGCTCACATTTCCAAAAGTCCAACCAAAGTCCCATTAAAAAGAGGCATGTGCATCTATTTGTAGGATGTCACTATTTCCTAAGATTGAGTACTGCCAGCCTCTAAGAGTTTTTGGCTATTGAGTTACTTAGGCTTAACTTGGCCACTAAGCTTTGCCAAGGGTATTTTCAATATATGATCTCTACACACCAGTTTTTGAAATTCTGTTTCTTGGTTGCCCAGACCTAGATTACATTCCTTGAAGTAGTATGCCCTGGTGCATTAAGTTATCTATCTCTCTATGAGCTTTCAAATGCCTATACAAAGAAACCATCTCAGGTCACGTATACCAACCAAAACAATGCTCAGCAAGCCACTAAGCAGAATCTCTTACTTTTACTATTGAGTCAGTTAAACCAGATCATGAAAGAGATAGAAATCTTAGTAAAACTGACACAGCCCTAGCTGCTCAAAAAGATCTTCTTTGAACTGTGGCAGCCCTCCCCAGTCCTCAACGAGACACACTGAAGTGTTACAAATGGAAACTTGGGCCTCTGTGCCATACACATTGTGATGTACAACTGGAGGACAACACAAAGCTGATAGTCAGGAGAGCCCTCTTGCCACTAGAGAGAAAACCCCTTTACCCACTGGCCTTCACTACTCCCGTCAGTAAGATATTTGAATGATTTGATGACTTACACATTCTATCCTCTGAGTTACAACAATCAAGTCATTTTCTTTCCAATCGTTGACTCTGTAGTCTCTTCCAGCCACTTCTTGTTTCTGCCCCCTGCATCTTATAGATTGGTTCCTATGGGAATTTAAATCTTAAGGTCCCATTAACTTCCCTGCTAGCTTCCGGTTCCTAATTTTCAGGTCCCGCCCAACTCTCTGGGAGCTCACTTTGTTCTTTATTGTTGTCTCTTTTTCCACTAGTCTTACCTTGGTCTGAGACAGGTAGTTCCCACTCCATTCCGCAGAGCTGTCTTGCTTGTCTGATGTCTTCAGTCCTTGCTGCCCCCACACATAGTCTCCCAGTCCCCCAGACTGCCTGTTTAGGAAGTGAGGAATGTATCTCTTTCTATCTGATGCCAGCATCAAAGAGCTCTAAAATATAAGGCAGCTGAACTGAATTGAATTGACTGAACTTCTCTCTGAGAATCACCATATCCCAATCTGGGCTCCTGGCACTTATCTCCTGTCAGACATTAGCATCTCTACAACTCTTAAGGGCAGTTTGTTTACTCTAGCCCTAGCCAGGCTGGGGAAATTTTCAAATCCTCTTATTGGAGATGACAGGGATGGGGGTAGAGGCTGACAGAGAAGAGGGAGCCTGGCCACACCGTTCTTTGTGAGTTATAGTATTTTATAAGTGCCCTGCCCTTTCCCCTCACAAATCCTTTTGTTAGAGAACGTTTGTGTCCAATCCTATGATTCAGCAATTTCCTCTTCTGGACCCTTTCACTTTGGGGCCGCAGCTGCCACAGACCCTTATGAAACAGAATCCACACAATAAAATGGCCAAGGAGATAGGTTTGCAAATTGGGAGTGCTAATCTCTCAAGAGAACGGAAGAAAAGGTTGGCCGGTCCCACGATTGCGCAAATGAGTGAATAGGGTAGTATACAAAGAGGTAAAAGGCCCTCATATGAAAGAACTCAGAGCAATGGCTTTCCATTCCCGGGCTTGGGGGGGGTGGGGGGAGACACGCACTGAGTCAATGTCCTTTGATGTCCATCGATGAGTTTTAACCCCCTTTCAGAAAGCAGGCTACAGAGGCTGGCAGCTGTGTGGGACAGATCTGGGAACGGCTAAGGACCGCCTGGGGTGTCTCAGTAGCCTCAAAACTATCTAGATTTGGGAACGGGAACCTCTCTCAACGGACCTTGGCCAAGAAAATGAGAGCTGCTGCACAGTCACTAGTGAGTTTTCGGGCTCAGATTAAGAGACCTAGTGAAGAATGCCAAAGGGACAAGAGAAGAGCAAGTAGACAAAGTTTGGTGCCTAGCATTCCTCCCCTAGGGATGGGGTGGGGTGGAGGTGGCAATGTCTTTCAGGCAGCTCCCTTGCACCCAGCCTAGCACTCTCTTGGCCTCTCTTTGCTCTGCCCAGAGCTCAAAGGCAGAGGTCATTCTGTGCCCCTTGCAGACCTCAGGCGTTGAAATCCAGGAGTGCACAGTCCACCAATCCCAGTTGTTCCTGAAATAACTTGTTGCTTGCACACTATAGCAATGAGGTCCAGGGCTTTCGGAAAAGCTCAGGGGCTTAAAGGACAGAGAAGACCCATCCGGGATAATAGGAAAGAATGGGATCTTTGTCAGCACCGGGTGAGAGGGGCGGTCAAGGAGCCATGGCCAGTCCCCGCCTCCTCCCTCCCTTTTCCCCTGACCTGGTGGCCTGGTTAGTCTGTTTGTACCCTCCTGGGGCCGTGGGCCTGTGACCCTGCTGCGTCGACAGCGGGGGGCGCAGGCCCGCAGCTACTCTTGTTTTTCTTTTCCTGTCACTTTTTTTTTCTCACCCCTCCCCTCTCAGTCTTTGGGCTCGGAACAGCTGCTGCTGTAGCTCCTAACTTTGCGCCTTTCTTCTCCCCCACAACGGCTGTTGGCGTCTTTGGAGACGCGGGCCGGCCGCCCCGCCAAGGGGGTGTAAGCAGCCCGGGTGCGCGCCGAAGGGGCACGAACCGTGCGGTGGTGACCGGATGGACTGGGGAGAGCAGCACGAGGCGGAGAGGGAGGGGCGAGGGGGCGGGGAAGGGCGGGGCCAGCAGGCCAGAGGCTGGATGTGCCTGTTGCTGGGATGCTGATGGATAGGGTTACAAGGCTGCTGGGGCCGGCTCGAGGAGGTGAGGGGATATTTTTGGAGGGAAGAGTTTCTGAGTTTGGGATCGGGAGTGGGGGGAGGGCGAAAAGGACACCAAAAGTTCCTCCGACATCTGGGTTTTCTTCTGGATTCAGACCATGTAAAAGGAGCGGTCCCCGCCAGCCGTTGTTGCCGCATGGACCTTCCAAGGCTTACCAGTGCCTCGCGACTGGCGGTCGGCCCCATAGGTCCCGCCAGCTCTGTCTTTCTTCGCTTAGCTTTCCTTGCTTGTCTTTGTATTTGCGACTGTTTTCCAGTTCAGTCTTTTATCTTTCTTAATCTTGAATTGGCCGCTGTTGCTGATTCTCCTACTATCAGAAATCAGATCGAGAAGTACCTGAATGAAGAGTGACGCTTTTGAAGAAGCATTTTTGTATCTGCTTAGCTATGCTCCTTGACTTTGCAGGAACTATACTTTTCTATGTGCAATTAGTCACAGAATTTGGAGCTCCTACTCTCTGTGAACGCTTTGCAGAAAATCTTATCTAATTCTGTCCAGGTCCCCCCCCCCTTTTTTTTTTCGTTATACATTGACTGGTAAGTGAACTAGGTGCTTACTTTATTGAGGGGAGAAATTTAGATACTTTGAGGAATGTACACAAGAGTATTGCCCTGCGCTGGGCATCATTTATTTAGCCACCTAAGGGATAAGTATTTATGGCTTAGAGTGGGGAGATTGTTTGGAAATCATTAGTGTTTTGTTTTGTTTTGTTTTGTTTTATATCTGCAATTTTTGTATTGCGCCTTGAGGGTATCGTTATTTTCGTGGATGTAAACTAACTGGCAAAGTCCTTGTGTTTCTTACCTATTTTATTATTGTTGCTATTATTGATTGCTTACTTGCTTGCTTGCTTGCTTGCTTGCTTGCTTGCTTGCTTGCTTACTTGCTTGCTTGAATGGGGTGCCTTGTGAAATACTCAGAATCAAGTTGTGAGGCTCCTTCCCCGTGGTATATATACTTGGAAATTTGTCATCCCGAATTTTGTCTATTTAACGAAAGAACAAATTAATTATTTTCAAAGGCTTTTCTTGATGCTGAATTCATTTAATAAATTAGTAATTATTTTCTCAGTACTGTGACAGATTAAAAGGGATCAAGAAACTTAAACATTGATTCAAAACTTAAACACCTGAGACGGGGAAATCAACCTTTTTGCCACCTCAGAGCTGGACTCTGGACACCCAAGTTCCCTGTACCAAAGTTGCCTGTGTCTTGCCGGGCTCTGGCGCACTCCACCCCCTCCTTTGACATTCCACATAATGAATATACTTGAAATATGACTCTTAAAGTAATAGCTGTGCCATATAGAGTGAGTAACAGAAATACCAGGGAGCTTTCATGGTTTATTTTTGTTAATGACCACCACAATTATGTTTTGTTACCTTCCTTTTTTCTGTTTGTTTGTTCTAGAAGGAACAGAAAAATTAGTTCTCAAAAACGTGTGCACATGTCTTTCTCCACAAGTGGAATATATGTTAACTTTAATCACTCATCAAGGCATAAAATGTTCACAAATAGTGGCAAATAAAAGCTAGTTTGTCGCCTGAGAATATTTTTGTTTGAGAAGTTCCTAATAACGACTTTTTCATTCAACAGTAAGTAGAAACCTGAATGGCAGAATTGTAAAGCATTGCTTTAGGTGAATTTTTTCCACCTGTTTTTGTATCCACCTCAAAGCAAGCCTGTGTTGAACTCTTTCCAGACCGATGTGGCTCCGTGCAGCTAGCTCATCACTGCTGAGTGCCACATTTTAGCAGAAGAGTAAGTACCTTTTACTGCACTGAATTATTAAGCCCTTGAAGCCCTAATTGTAAAACCAGTATCACCTCTTATTTTAAATTGCTCTCTGCTCACTAACACAATCCTGACTTTCTAGGACTTCAAATCCAGTTTTAAGCTCTAGGCAAAACTCTTTGTGCTCTGTTCCAGTAAAATTAGATTGACCAAGAAAACGAAATCTCAATTTCCTTTCAATTATATTGGAATGTGTTATAAATTGCAATTGCAATTCATAATGAAATTTATTCTGGAAATACTTGAGAAAAAGTAAATTTATGATGAACTGCTTAGACATGCAAGCTTTCACAGACTCTCAAACTATCACTCATTAGCAGTTTCATGTTTGTTCATTCAGGTTTCTTTGTTTTCCTTTGTTTTGTTGTGATTTAGAATTAGAGTTTGACACTACCACCAATATTTTCACCTCAAAATGAAAACAGATTAATCACAAATTCTCATGCTCTTGTAATTATACTAGTGAATTATAAAAGCTAAAAGACAGATTTTAAACTTTTTAAACATTCTCTCTTTATTACTTTGATGAAGTGAATCACTTTTCTGCAAAAAAAAATAATAATTTACTATGTAAAAGTTCAGATTTTTGAAATGTAAAATTTAAGATATTCTATTTTGGTCATGTTTTTCGATACTTATTGATAATTTGAGAGCATAAATTCAGTGGATTATCAAAAATTAAAGAATAAGTGACATTTAAAAATCAACCTTTTAATGATAACATCTTGTTCTATAATAAGAAAGGTTGTGCTCCCTTCATATAGGAAATCCAGTGGGGTTTTGCTGTTAAAGATAATTTTAAATAGGGATATCTGTCAAAATAGAATATGTTTTTAGAGATCTTACTCTAATAATTTGTAACATCTTAATTCTTCAAAATGTTTTTATCAAAAAGTATCATTTATTTTTTCAAAAGTAAACAACATTAAAATCCTGAATCTTGAGTCTGTCCAGGAAGGACACACACAACATATGACCTCACTGACCATTGACAAAGCTAAACAATTTCTCAATTATGAATGGCATTTGTGGTTTTGGCCTCTATTGTAGGCATTATCTTTAAAATGTAAGAAGGATATTTAATAAAGAAACTTTGGAGTTAAACAAGCCATTCTAAGACAGATCAATTAACATTCATTGCCATAGCCCATATCTAGTAGTGACAGCAAAAGAAGTTTTGTGAAGAATATTCCTGATTTTTATCATAGGACTCAGAACACCAGACTGGCATTTCATACATCCTTGGTTTCCATTAATAGCACAAAAATGGTCAATATTTTAATTACTTCCCTAGCCTCTCAAGTTTATTTATAAGCTATTTTTCCATGGGCATTTTGTATAAAAACTATATATGCTTATCTACTTGAGTGATGTTTCAATTTCTGTTTATATTTGTCTTTAAAATCATTACTTCAACTTTGAGTTTCCTCCCCACAGCATACACACCCATGAATAGGGGATGGAAAAGTACCAGGAGGATCTTGATTTTGGTATTTGCACATTGAGCCTATGTTTTCAGTCTCCTTTTCTCCTTTTAAGCATGTGTTTAAATTTTAAAAGTTAAGCATGTGTTTAAATTTTAAAAGTTAAATAATTTTTTTAAAATATAAGTCACTTGTCACATCAGCCAGAGTCAGCCACTGGTAAAGTTCAATTATATTTCTGTCCAATCTGTTTTTGTGTATGTATATATGCACAGAAAACTACTAGTTGCTGTTGGACAGATACATGCTGCACAGTTTGTTTTTGGTTTTTGTTTTGTTTTGTTTTGTATTTTGTTTGTTTGTTTGTTTTGGTGGGGTGGGGTTTGGTTTGTTTGTTTGACTGGAAGTTCTTTTTATTTTTTGTTTATGGTTTGGAGGTTGTTTTGTATTTTGAAGGAGTTATACGTGGAGTTTTTTGTTTTGTTTTGTTTTGTTTTTTGCCATGCTACCCTCAAACCTGTGATCATTCTTCCTCAACCTCTTGTGTAGCTAGGATTACAGACATGCACCACTGCCATTCTTTATCTTTCTATCCTAAAATTCTAGCTTTTAATATCAGTCTTTACTGATGCCTAAACTACTTAGGCATTGAGATTTCAAACCATTTTTCTATTTCATCTGAAGTGTTATTTCTCTTCCTTTTTTTTGAAAAGCAAGTGTTGTATCTTTTGGTTAACAATTTATGGGAAATTCTCTAATGATTCTTAAATTGTAATCAACATCTTTTCCAAATGTATTCTATGCATAAATTATTAAACATAACATTGAGTGTTACCTTTAATTGTTGTTTCCATCCACGTAAAGTAATTATAACATTAAGTCCCTGATTTCCCTTCGAACAAAGTCTCTCTGTACAGTTAAGGCTGGTATCAGACATGATTCTCTGTGTCAGCACCCTGAGTGCTAGTATGACAGGAGTGCACTGCCATGCCCAAATTCTGCATTCCCAACTTTTAAAAGTTTCCATTCCCTACAATTTAGTAGTTTCAAATTTTAAATATTTATTCTCCAATACTACCTCTTGTGCCCATTTTAGGGAAACATCTCATTGATATTATTTATATTTTTCAACCTAAACATGTGCTTTTTTCACAGAATATATTTTTTATCAAGCTTACTGGCTAACCCGTAATTAATCAAATAATTATTCAAATATTATAAGTATGGGTTTCTAGAGCTAAGCAATTTTTGAAAACAGCAATAATGGTGGGGGTGATGGCAGTGGTGATGGTGATAGTGGTGGTGATGGTGGCGATTTTTGTGTGTGGGGGGGTGTGCCTGTGTGTGTATATCTGGTCTATGTCTGACTTGGTCCTCTTCCATTGATTTTCCACATTCTCTAAGTATTACTGTAGATTCCACTGGGGATTGTGGTGAACATGTATGTAATCACTGTCACAGAAGCAGATGGGTAGTTGATAATAGTCTCTAATTTTATGAGGGAAGAAATTTAAGATGAGAGTTTTAACTATAAGCTAATATTCATGGGGTTGAGATATCTCCTCTGATTTCAGTATATAAAAGGTTAGATGTTTTAATATTCCTATGTTTTGTCATTTCTTCTACTGTGTATAGTCTATATACATATATATTTTAATCAAACTCTGTTTTACTAGATATACTGCATATGTGTATGCAGACTAACTTAAACATTTGCAAGATGATAAGAGATATTTGAGGTTTCCTTATATAAATACATAGTTCATAGATCACTTCAAGAACCATTTATCTATCATTTCAAGCACCATTGATCTCTCCCTTTTCTTACTAATTCTGAAAGTTAACATTATTATATATTTTAATATTTTGCTGTACTCAGTTTAGTATTTTGTTTTATATAAGTGACCCCATTTAACAAATAGGTTTGTGCTAAATAAGTGTAGGCTCATTAATCTGGAAACTTTGATGCATTTTAACAAATATGTAATACAGCAAAATAGCAATTCATATCCCCAGAAAGTTCAAATCCTTCTTGAATTTCAAATGCTAGTACTTAAGGGGGAAGATGAATTAAGTTAAAGTATAATGAAAGAGTAATAAGACACTAGAATTTTTTTTAGTATTGTTTTAATCTTGGAGGATTTTATACTTGTATGCAATGTATTTTGATCATAACCAACCCCTGCTCCAATCTGTCCCCAGTCCTCTCCTACCCTTTATGTTGTTCTTTCTTTTCTTTTGTTTTATAACAGAGTCCAAATCAGTACTGCCAGGAAGCCCATGGGTGTGGGGTCAACCAGTGGCCAATGGCCACACAGTCAAAGAAAACTGTCTCCCCCTCCAGCAGCAACTTTCAACTGCCAATAGCTCCTTACTATGTGTGGGGTCTCGTGAGTCCCTCCCCAACCACTGGCTGCTCTGGCTTCATGAATGCAAACACCATAAGACTGGGAATTCTTAAGGAACTTTTAGCTAGAGATGGAGAGATAAATCGGCAGTTACAGATGACCTAGGTTCAGTTCCCATCTCCTATGTCGGGGCACACAACCATCTGAAACTCCAGTTCTGGGAATCTGCCCCATCTTCTGACCTCTGTGTTCACTAGGCACTCATGCAGTGCACATACATACACAGAGGTAAAACATTCATATAAATAAACTAGAATAAATAAATCATGCTTTTAATTAAAAAATAAACTTCTAGGCAAGCAGGTAGATGGTGTTTATTTGCCACATGCACATTCATTTATAAATTTAATACTTTCTTTTAGATGTTTTACCAACATTGCTCTTTATTAATACAAGAGTATTTTCACCTGAGACCTACAGATTGGAAGGCAATTTTTAATGAGAATCATGCAAGAGTGAAAATCCAAAGTTAAGACTGCACAGCCTCATGTTGATGGATTAAGTAATAAACAAATAAATATAGATAGATTAGATAATAGGTTACAAGGTAAATTGGGTTAGAAGACAGACTGGAAAGGAACTGATCTTAAATCAGTTCTGCTTTGGCTACTAGATTATGTGGGCAGAGCAAGACTGAGAAGTCATGAAATTCTTATGCTGTCGTATTTGTAAATGCCCTTTGTCTGAGCTGGGAATGTAGCTCAATGGTAGACCACTTGCTCAATATGTGCAAGACCCTGGCTTTGACCCTCAGCACTGCAAAGAAGGAGAAGCAAGAGAGGAACAGGAGGGGGCAGCCAAGGAAGAACACAATTAAATGTCCTTCCTCAAAAGAATTTAAGCCTTGAAACTTCCAGGCAGACAGGTGGATGGCAATAGAAAATACTGTGCATTTCCCTGGTTCCACACAATATCAGGCATATGACAGTCACATGTTAAACACTCAGTACATAATACAGTATAATGTAAAGCCTACTTCATGTGCTATTGTAAGGATTAGATGGGCTTATATGTGAATAATGCTTAGAATGGTTCTTAGTATGTACTGAAGGAACTATGCACTTTCTGTTATTAATGTTGCTATTTCAACTATTTTTAATGTTTGTCTTGTGAGTGTGTGTATGTATGTATGTGTGTGTGATGTATAGGTATGTGTACATGAGTGTATTTATGTGCACACATACATAATGAGGTGCATGTGGAGACCAGAGTGTGGTGTACCTTTCTCAATCTTTCTCCACCTTATTTTATTTTTTTTATTTTTTGGATGGGTTCTGTGATTGAACCTGCAACTTCCTGGCTGATAAACTGGCTAGCCAGCAAGCCCCAGGGATCTACCTGCTCATCCACAGAATGCTGGGACCCTAAGCATGCAGTTCTGCACCTGCTTTCACATAGGAGCTGTGACTCTGATCTCATGTCATCATGCTTGTGCTATAGGCACTTTACCTATGGAGCCATCTCCCAAACCCCTTATTGTTTGTTTTCTTTGGTTAAACTTCTTGCAATACTCTGAGAAGTCATTTGTAGCAAAATAATATGGTGTACAGCAAGATGAATACAATTAGTAATATTATGCTATGTGTCTCAAAATAGAAGGAATATGAGTGTACTCATAAAGAAATTATAAAAGTTTGAAGTAATGGACATGCTAGTTCCTATCAGTTAGTTGATTTGTTACATGAATTAAAGCATCCTGTTGTAATTCATAAATATGATGTATCAATCAAAAATGCAATATATTTTTAAGCGGGGACATTTAGCAGATACTATCTAGTAAACATTACCTTACAGTGGGTGTGGACTTCAACCTCAGCCTCAGAATTAAACTGGTCTTTTGAAACAAGGACCAGGATTAACTTGAAAGGAACCTAGAGGTAAGCTCCAACTATGTCATCTGATGTTGATTGACCTCTTTGTGCCCCCTTATTTGGTGAATACCTAAAATATATTGGTAATTTTACAACTTTCCCGAGGTTGCCATCTTCAGAGTCTGTTTCCTGATCCAATTGTATTCATCAGAAAAATGTAGTTGGAATGCATTTTCAGTAGCTAATGTTAGAGAACTTTGCTGTTTTCATTTAAATAGTTTCCTCTGATAGTAGCTACTTAAATTAGCAAATACCTTGAGTGATTATTACAGAAATGCTTTTATCTATAAATTGGTAATTTTTCCTTTTTAACTTGAAGCTTGCACATCTGTTCATGTTATGCACAGGGAAAACCAGTGATCCTTAATGTAAAAATTCATGTATATATTGAACTGTATTATTTAGCAAACTTTCTTTTCTTTGGAAATAGAGCCTTATAATTTGGAACATTCTGTAATTGGGACTATTTTCCAGTGATTGCCTACTAGAGTAGGGCATTTGTAGGTGAAAATGTCCAGCCTTCATTCAACATTTCTAAAGTGCCTGTTAAGTACTCAGCAGTATAGAATACAAACAAAACAGAACTTGCCTAATAAGGGGCAAAGCAAGAATTTGACCCCAGGTCTTTTGACCATCAAACATTGCTATAAAGCAATGCATCCATCCTACCTTCTCTGACATAAAACACAAACACTAAAATATTAGCACCACCTGTTCTCATTCACCAAGATTGAATAAGCCCTACCAATTCCTTGCATAATTAATATGGATAGAAAAGAAATACAAAGTGTGCTAAAGTTAAAAGATAAATTTAAACTACAAATCTGGGGCAAGAAAAATTCTAAAGATATCTTTAAAAATATGGTCTTTCCAATCATAGCAACCAGTATTTACAAGCACCAGTTCCTAATCAGGTTACACACATAAGATGTATTTTTCTGCTTTTCAACAAAAATTGAAAATAATGTCTAAGGTTCATGTATTTCTTTTGAAATAATTCACACAGCCTAGTATAATGTCATACGTGGCTTCTGAAGCACTCTGGTTGTTGGAGCAGATACACATTCAGATACCAAAGCTGCCTATTTTAAATATCTTTATTTTTTTACAACAGAATAACATCGAATGCTTATATCAGATCATTCATTGAATTAAATTGTAACAATTACCAAAGCAGAGTGTCTCCTCCGGATCCTCTGTTGCATTTGATGTTTATGGTAAATGTGTCTAGTTACACAGTTTCGAGTTTTTCGGGTCAACATTTATATAGTGAGTGAGAAGCAAAAAGTCCTTTATTACAGCATGTAATAAGGCACTAATACTTTTTAAAATGTAACAGCATTTGAACTTCTGAGTTTGAAAATACATGAATCTGGAACCACCTTGAAATTAAAAGTATAAAAACAGCTAAGAAGCCTGGATATGTCTACTTTAACATATTCTGATCAATGTCTAAAGCTTTTTCTCCTTCTGAAAAGTACATTGTTCCTCTGTGTTTTGAAATTCCTTATTTTGGAAACAGTTAATGAATTTTGCTCATATGTAGTAAATTTATTGAAATGAATTTCAGGGGATTTGTAGTTGTACAGATGCCAGTCACCATTCTTGTGCTTTTTCTAACACAGCATTTTTCGTCTTTAGAGCTGTTTCAGTTAACGCATTACATTCATAGGCAATTACAGTACAAAGTAGTAGCAGAATAATAATAAATTTGTGAGGAAAATTGAACAGAAAAATGGAAGCTTGAGATTTTTTTTCAGGAGACTTTTGAAAAGCAAAACTATTAAAACTTCATTGAAAAAGGTACTTTACCTTATAGAGTAGTTAATTGACCTACTTAATGAGGTGGAAAATAGATTATGTTGAGTGAGAGGTATTTAATGAAGCAACCGTAGAAATTCCCTACACTAAAAAAAAAAATCCTTAGCAACCAAGCCTTTGTCAAATTGTCCTTCATTGTGTACTTATTTATCTTACTTGTACCTAAAGGATGAAAGCTGTATTTAAAGAAGTTGTTAAACTAAAGTTGTTGATAGAAAAAGTATGTGTTCTCGTTTGTTTAGTCTGCTTATGTTTGTAATAATACTAATATAACTACGGAAATTCAGTCTGGAGCTTTAACAATTTGCTGATATTTTATTGGGTATGCTCAAAAGGATAAGTGTGACCCCATTAAAATAATTGTGGTGTTATTGTTATGCTTAAATTTTGGCAGTGGTTATGTAAATAGCCATGGTGTCTTAAAATTTTTAATAACATTATTTTATTTTATGTGTGTGAATATTTTGTCTATATGTACATCTGTACACTATGTGCTTGCCTATTGCCCATGGAGGCCAGAAGATGGTGTAGAATCACTTGGATCTGGAATTACAGAAGTCATGTGGGTGTTGTGAATTGAACCAAGGTCCTCTGGAAGAACAGCCAGTGCTCTTGACCTCTGAGCTATCTCTCCAGCCCCCAAATCGTCATACTATCTTTAAGAAATTGAAGATCTAAACATTAGTTTAACAGTTAATTTTTAATTATGAAATTAATAATAAAGTTATAAGGGAAAAACTCATGCTGTAAAAGAGAATTAGATTCCTAACACAATAGAGGGAACTTAACCCATATGATTTAAAGGTTTAAAAGTCCAAAAAGGGAACTGAATCTCATATAATATTTGTAAGAGAAGCTGATACCAATTATAATTTCAGAACAAGTAAAAGTCCCTTGTCAATTTATACCGGAGTAGTTCTCTCCCTCTGTATGTCCACTATGAATATGTTGGTTATGAATGGCATCCACAAGCCAACAGATTCTAGCAGTGGTGACATAGTAAATGATGTCAATTCAAGATGACTTTTACACAAATTATTAGAAGTTCTGATGAAATTTAGTACATTATGGAGTCAAAAAGAAGAGGAGAGAAAGTGGGGGAGGGAGGGAAAGAAAGGAAATTAAGGAGAGAGAGGAGATGGAGAGGAAAGGAGAGAAAGAGAGGAGAGGGAAAAGAAGAGATAGGGGAGGGAAGAAAAAAGGAAAGAAGGGGAGAGAAGAGAGGGAGAAGGGAGGGAAAGAGAGAGAGGAGAGGTGTGGAGGGATAGTCTGTATTTAAATGATATTTTAAATTGACCAAACCAGCCATCAGAATAAACCACAAAACAATGAGTTTTGTCCTAAATTAAGCCAATACTTTGATTACAAAAGAGATTTAGAATAGTATAAGTTGCTTGGCACTCCTGCAGAGACATTTGAAAGCTCTTAAAGGGGTAGCTATTCACTATCCCTCAAACCTAAACAAATGTGTGTTTTTCCCTGCTAGATATAACCCAGATTTCTTCATGACTCCAAAAAACGGTTTTCTTTTCAAACACTTATCTCTACTTTGTGGGGAAACAATATTCAAAAATAAAAAATCTCCTAAGAGCACTTTAAAAACTTGCAAAGGAAATGATGTCGACAAATTATGACATAGAAGTGTTCTTTTTCTAAAGCGCTATGTCACAAGACCCTCATTTCAAGATTTGCCTCACTCCATAGAGGCTCTCTCTTGAGCATCTCCCTCTCTGGCTTCAAAGTAATCACGTTTGACTTTCTGGTTTTCACTTTAATGTTTGTTTTGTTGTTCAATGTCATTGATAGATTAACTATTTCGATCAGGAAAGAAATATAAGTTTAAATATTTGGTTTTAAAGTTTTACAATAGGTTTGAACTGTTTGGCTTAGTATCCAAGACAGTTAAGGCAAATTTCTGTATTTCTATCATAATTAGTGGGAACTAATTAGTTCTTACAGCTATCTTTACAATATAAAAATAATCTTATTTGTAATTAATGTCATAAATTGGAAATCAGTTGTTTGGGCTGGGTGTAAGTAGATCAAATAGCCAATGAGTTGTTTAACTAAACCCTTATTTATGTTGTTTAATGAGCTATCTTTGTCTTCACATGAATGAAGAGAAAACAATGAAGCAGAGACCACCAGCTCCACACTTGGTTCTGTCACTTATGAAGATCAATGATTACTTTATAGGATGTCTTAACATAACATTCTGCTTAAGTCAAACATTCCTAGAGTGGAAAATTAAGATGGATTTTTCTCAGAATTATCTTGTTATGTTTTGTAATTTAAAAACATGATTCTGACCACATTTAATTAATCTGTAAGTTTCTGTTTATTTGTTTGTTTGTTTTAGAGTATCAATTAATGTGAAAGTCAGTCCTTTTAGACTCAATGGAACATCAACTTGCATCTATTCTTTCTGACATACCTCCGACAGTACCAATTATCAATGGAGATCCCATGTATCATGTAAGAGAAATTTTGCTTCTTTTTGTTTACACTATAACTGGTTTAAATATTATAAAATCTGGCATTGGTTTTCATTTAGATTATTTGTCACTTGGAAAGTTTTTTCTTATTGTCGTTGCTTTTCTTTTTTTTTTTTTTTTTTCAGCATTGGTTATTTTACTTATAGGCCTTTTAAAAATCCCTCACTTAAGATCTTTAGACATTCAACATTAGCTTATCCCACATAAAATTTCCTTTTGAATTAATTTAGCTGCTTTTTAAATACTCTTTTGCACAACTTAAAAGGCATAATCCTATATTGTAAAGTTTCTACTACCTGGAAGTTCATAAAGTATATCTTTTGAAATTGTTCTTTCATGTTCATTCAGTTAGTAGTTCAATCATCTAATACTTGAAAGTATTGTATCTGAATATCAATGACTTCTATGAGTAACACTGGTTTCTAGAAAGAAAGAAAAATGTACTTCAAATTTAGCATTTGCCCATTTAATAGATTCAGTAGAAGGCCTAACTTAATATATAATTCAAAAAGATGAAAGACCTTTTGTATCTTGAATTAAAAAAGATGGTACTTTAGCAAAACAACATGGACAGAAACGATTGAGATATATGCATGCATAAAAATGTCAAAATAATGTTCATTTTTATTAGTGTATGATAAGTTTTATTTCTAAAAATAAAATGGTTTTTTAATCAGAATTACATTCTTTTAGATGGAGAATTGCATTCTGGACCCCAGTGCCATGGCAACATATTCTCATTATTCACAGACCATGATTCAGCCCAAGATATATAACACCTGGCCTTCTTGTCCCCAATACTGGACTCAAGTATGTCTGACTTTTACCTTCAGATAAGTTTTATTTGCTGGGATTTGTTTGTTTGTAGAGGTTTTGTTCTGGAGGCAGATGCAGAGGAGAATAATGTGTTTCCACCTCAATGCACCTATTTTCTATGACCTTCATTAAGCTTTACTTGGGTTGGGGAGTGACCTGCTCTTACTAAAGGGTATTGAATTTCTCCTAAGTGCCCATTGATCCAATTGTACTCTTCTCCTTAAGGATTTTGAAATCCCCATAATTAGGGGGCCTGAACATTATTCAAAAGGATAATAATGACTTTTTCCATAGAGTTGCAAGAAAGTATGTCATTAAATTATTATCTATTTCTAGATTGTATTCGTTCAAGTTAACCCTGGAGAGGTTCTTACCATAAAAGCTGATGATGGGTCCATTCAGCACATTCAAGGTTTGTTAAAGTAGAATTTGATGTGCGTTATCTTATAATCAGAGCGAGTGAGCCTAAATATTGTTGTAAAATTACTAACAATTCAGTAATATCTCCTAAAATGCTCTTGACAGGAGTTTAGTATCAATATCACAATAACTAATCTCGCTAATCTTTCTAGAAGTCATCCAAACCAACTTTTAAACATGAAAGCAAGTTAATTGCAGAATTTTGTTCAAAGAAGTACAGACATTGTAGATAGTGATTGCTACTTATAATAATACTTTTGACTTCAATATGGGAATTTAACACTTACCTTACAATATGACCTGTACTAATACTTTTAATTCAATAGTAAAATCTTTGAAGCAGTTAATGTAGTACAGGTTAATACAGAGAAATATTTATGTCTATTAAGATGTTTGACATATTTGTCAAACTGGAGAATAACAAAAGGCAATGAAAATATCTGCATATACTTTTAATTTTTGCATCAAAATATAAGGCCACAAAAGGCAAGCTAACATCAGGATATGTAGACTACTTTTTATAGAGTTCTAGCTATAATATATTTGCAACATCTGAATTATAGTGGCATATAATATGATAAAACTAAGTTCATTGAATTTATAAAGCTCAGTATAACTCATAAACAGAATGAATCATAAATACTCAAAGGCAATGTCATCACATATAATGGCCTTTCTCCTCTTTTAAAAAGATGCAAATATATACTGACTTTTACTTCATGTATGTACACAATGTATTGTGACCATACCTCCATCACCCTCTTTTACTCCCCTTCAACTTATGCCCTTCCTTTTCCCATCTAGTCTCTCTTCTGTTTTCATGCTTGGCTTTGGTGGTAAATTGAGTTTATGAGGGTTTCTTGCATGAGCATGGAAGAAGGATATTGTATAGGAGTGTGGGCATCTTAGGAATGGGTACAACACTGAAGAAAATGTATACCTCTTCCAACCACCATTAACTGCCAATAATTTCTCAGGGGGGTGTGGAGCCTTGTGAACCTCTTCCCACTAGGAACAGTTAACTGCCTATAAATATCCAAAGACATATATACATTCTAATTTAAAAAAAAAGCACGCTGTTAAAGAGTAACATCTCCTATTAACCAGTAATCTATAGCAACAAAACTAAATATATGTTATACAAATATGTATCATATATGTACAAGTGTTAAATTAATCCATTTTAGACTGTTCTACAGATGGAACCTTCTGAGAGCTCATTCTTTCACACTCCCAACAAATTTTTTTTAATCTTAGCATGCACCATCATTCCAGTAGATACCAGGTAATAATAATGTCCAGAAGAGAGGACACACATATAAAGTATTGTATATAGTACTTTTATGTGTATTTTAATTATGCATACACATTTTATTTATGTATAAAACAAATGACCTCAATTTCAAATAGTCAATAATGAAGTATATAGCTTTTTATTTATAGACTTAGCATTAACTATTTTAAATTGAGATTACTTTATTTTTATGCTAATTGTTTTATATTCAAAGGTGGTTTTGATCTGTACTGCTGTGCCAGGAATACAATAAAAAGCCAGAGGCCCAGCAAATGTACTTACCATGCCAGAATAAATGTAGAAAAGATAGATTAAATTGGAAATAGATACACAGTGAGCAGTTTGTAACAGAGAAAAATCACCCCCCTGAAAGGGAATGGGATTCTTTTATACAGTTAAAGAAAGTTACTTAGTCTGACCTCATGTGCCATTTGTGTGGGTCTGTATTTGGATACACAAGCAAGCATCTCACAATCTTAAGGAGAAAACGGTATAACACCAGTTGTTGGAGGTTAGCCATTTGGAATAAGGCATCATAGAGTTTTACAGGTTATAAAGCTTCTAAGCAAGGTGGTAGTGTCACATGCCTTTAATTCCAGCACTTGCAAGGCAGAGGCAGGCAAATCTCTGTGAGTTCGAGGCCAGCCTAGTTTACAGGGTGAGTTCCAGGACAGCCAGGGCTACACAAAGGAACTCTGTCTTAACAAAAAGAAAGAATTATTAGGCTTTAAAACAGGATATAGTCATGCCTTTAATTTCTGCATTCGGGAGGCAGAGGCAGGAGGATCTTTGTGAGTTCAAAGCTGGACTGGTCTATATAGAGAGTTCCAGGACATCCAGGGCTAAATAAAAAGACCCTGTCTCCAAAAAAAAAGAAGAATTATTAAGCTTTAAATACTTGTATAAGGCTTCACAAGGCACTGTGGTCAGGATCCAACTAGTGAGGGGGTTGATTGTCAAAATGTGGCTAGTTTACTTTTATTTTTAGATATTTTTTATCTCTAAATTTGCTCCCTGATACAGCACCAAGGTCAATTCATTGACAAGGGGCAAACATCATCTTCAGAAGGGTTAGAAAAGGGATCTTACTGATGTTGCTGATATGCCATAGTATTAAGACCATGGGCAATGCATACAAGGTTTAAGAGGAATGTTGGAGGAGAAGAAGGGAATTACTGTCTCAAGAGGTTGAAGGCCTAACTGTAATATCAAGTTGGAGATTGTGAAGTCAAAGTCATTGACTGAGGAAGATGAGCACTGATGTCAGTGATAATGGTAATGACCCTGCAAAACTACCATGAGAATTCAATGGCCTTTAATATAGAAAATACCAATTATACTGAAAGATTTAAGTAAGAAAAGACTGAGGGGGGAGGAAGGGAGGGAGAAAGAGAAGAAATGAGAGAGGGAAGGAATCAAGGAGAGATGGAGGGAGGGAGAGAGGGAGGGAGGGAGAGGAATTATGTCAGTGAATGCCAGTCCCTGTGTCCCTCCATAAGATCAAGCCCTCAGAGGTTATCTCCCTTAAATCAGATGCCTGCTCTTTTAGTCTTTAAACTTTATCCTGTTCTATCCATACTTGATTAGCATATACATGACATTTCTGTTCCAGAGTCAGGCAGGTACTCCTTTAACTACTGTAAGCATTGCTACAGATGAGTCCTTTGGAAAATTATACTGGCCCTGAAGGGCCTTCGGGGATGCTGAAATGTAGTCTAGTCCCATAGGCTAATTTGGCTAAGTATGTTAAACGTAAGAAGCCATTGTGAGTATTCTTATTCTGGTACCTATGCCTGCCATAATGACTCATCCCACTAGGAAAGGAACCAGCTGAAAAGCCCTTCTAGATCAAGAGATTCCAGAAGAGGGGACATGGAGGAGCTAGTTGAAAGGAGTAACTTGGATATCAGGAGCAGTAAAGGCATTGTTACAGGTATCAGATGAATTAGCAAGAAGACAACAAGAGACATTACTGATACATGGGAATAAGGCTGCTGAGGAATTAAAGCACATGGTGATGACTAGATAGAAAATTGAATGGTTAGGCCATTTTAAAAGGAGAAAGTTGAAGCATGAAAGAAAGGAGTAATGATGGAATACTGAGTCAAGGTAAGTGATAACTTCAGTCCAAGAATAGTTTAAGAAATCTCCTTAAGGACCACAAGATGGCTCTGCAGGAAAAAGATCTTGCCATGCAAACCTGAGAAACTGAGAAACTGAGTTTAGTTCCCAGAGCCCATGAACAAGGAGAGAACTGACTTCTGAAGTTGTCCTTCCACCTCCACCTAGGCATGCCTGCACTCATACATACACATATTATTTTCACATATGAAATACATACGTACACACACACACACACACATACATAGGAATCTCTCTGAAGAAAAAGTCTAGTATGAGTTCCATAAACTGAGTTGGGTCTTGTAGAAAGACTAGCGAGGGAATATGAGGAAAGAACTTGTAAAATGATATCACATCATCTAGAAAAGCAAGAGAGAGAGAGAACTAGCTACTCCTTGGACATAAAGGGCATTAAGGGTTTGTTTCACTTGGGTCTTGCTATAACGTGAGTCAAAGACCTCTAAGAGGCTCATGGGAGCAGACCTTTTGAGCTTATAGGGCTGGAACAATGTTCACTCTGGGCAGATGATGCCATGTGAAATACGCATTATAGGCTGGCTACTTTTTGTGACACGAGTAACACTTGATACGATCTGATTCAAACAACTTCAAGAGGTCTTTTTAAAATGAGGAATGGCCTAGTGTATGAACTGGCCTTTTGGAGCCCCTTCCCTATGGAGGGATACCTTGCTCAGCCTAGATACAGGGAGGAGGGCCTCAGTCCTGCCTCAAATAACATGGCAGACTTTGATGATCCCCCATGGGAGGCCTCAACCTCTCTGAAGAGTGGATGGGGGTGGAGTGGAGGGCAGATATGGGGAGCAGCAGGAGGCAAAGGAGAGGGAACTGGGATTGGTATGTAAAATAATATTGCTTTTAATTTAAAATTTAAAAATATGGGATGGCCTTTAAGATAGACTGAATCCCCTGGGTTAATGTGAGAAATGGTCATTAATTTATAATAAGAGTACTAGAAACTCAGCAGTATGAAAATTAGTTTATTTCATGACCTTGCAAATCTGAGCATCAGCCTAGAATGACAGATTCGCAGCTTAAACTCAGAAAATGGTCTCTATAGCCCTAACACAAGCCTCTTCCTTCCTTTCTCCTTTGGCTGAGTAACCAGAAGGATGCATACTTACACGTTGTCTAGGTGTTACATTTATCTTTGCCAATTGTTATGGATTCATCTAGACATTTTACATCATGTTTATTTTAAAACTTATTAGGTATATGACCTTATGTTTGTGGCTTGATGATTATTATTTTTCTATTTTTAACTTCTGGTTTGGGTGTGTGGGGTTAGCTTAGCAAAGTACAGGTTGTGGGGGTGCAAATGTTTAGACTAAGAACTCTAGAAGGGGTCCAGTGTTTTCTGTTTATCTGTAATTCAACCAATACTGCCCCAAGGCAGTTTTGTAAGCCAATATAAAGGAATAATATCAAAAAGGTTAGGACATATTTGAGCTAGACTTAAGTTGAACTAGACTTTCCTTGGTAGTTAAGGACATCCCTGATCACCTGCCCCAGTGATATACTGAAATAGGTAATGTGCCTTTAGATGCATCAGGTCTGCCTCAAGGGAGTACTTTGAAAGGGATGAGATAGTAGTACCACCTAGGGGTACAGGAAGGAATTCTGTTTATTAAAAACTTGAAAAGCGGTAAAGGAGTGTTGCCAGGAATCTTGGGGAATCTCAGGAGAGCCATCACATAATATTAAGGAAATGGGGGTCCATCCCTTCTTGGGGTTCTTAGTCTCATTAATAAAATAATTAAAGAACAGACACAACCAGAAGCTCAAGTGCAATTTGAGTTTAAAAGGAAAAAAAGTTCATGCAATATATTCTGATGACATTTTCTCCTCTCCCAACTTCTCCCACATACTCCCCACCTCCCCACTCACTCTTGGCTGAGTCATATTGAAACTAAAAACTGGACCTTTTAGTATTATAGAGACTGGATGAACCCAAAGCAAAGAATAATGTTCTCTATGAGGACAGTGGCTAGCTTCCCAATAAGGCCCTGCCTGTTTTAATGGGAAATGTTTCTAGCCATATGGTGAAAAGACACAACTAACTAATAGATATTTTAATCTCTTGCATGGGGGCATGCAAGTAAAACATATTTGCCAATCCCCACCCCAAATTGTGCTTCTATGCTGGACAGTGTATAAAAATGGCAGCATCAGGTACCTTCAGATTGGTCTGACAGCAAGAAAGACAAACTTTAGAAATGGATCCCAAGGTATTGATATTCCTATGAACAGAGCCTCAGTTGGAAAATAAAGGCTTAGCTCCCTAAATATGTAGACTGATGAAAACAAAGATCTTTCATGAAAGAGAGCCATTGAGTAAAATTTTAAAGGTGGGCTTGTAACTCTGGAGTGCTTGTAAAGCCCTGATAAAGCCTCTTGAGTCTCCTGTGGATGTGACAGAATGGGATTGGAAGCTAAGGCAGCCTGGATTGGAAGCCATGCTGCCTGTTAAACCTGCTGTCCTGCTCAGTGGTTTCCTAAGAAATGTCAGACTGTTTTTTTGTTTTGTTTTGCTTTTTTGAGACAGGGTCTCACTGTGTAGATAATGGTCTTTTTGATGGGCCTTGCCGTGTATAAAGATCAGCTGGTTTAGAAGCCAGATGAATTGAAGTAGGACCAAAGTCTTAGGGACATGTTTAATGGGGGCGTCCTGAACAGTGAGGAGGCCCCTTCCTCTTCAGGTCCTTCCTGAGTGTTAATTACAAAGAAAGCACAGGCAAAATCCATGTGAAAGTCATCTCCTCTCTGCTTCCAGCTAGAGAGCCCTAGTGATGGCCATTAGTTCTGGAATTATCTGGAAGGGTCTGTGAGACTCCCTACAACATACCCTGAAAGCTTTGTCCTGCCTCCATAAAGCTTCTGTTGTACTTGAACTATGTATCCTTCAGATGAGAAAGACAGGAGTCCTGTAGATCCAGTCTAGTATTGTAAATAAAGCCAATTATTTCCACACAGGTATGCTGGAGACGGTTGTCTGGCTTAGGGTTTGGAAGTAATGGATGAGGATTTGTTTGCCACTGTTTTTACAGTAAGCTCTGCAGTTTACAACAGAATAGTCTGGGAGTTGCTGGTTCTAGCTGATCCCCAGTGGAAAACTCCTAAGTTGAGATTTTTGAGGCTCTAGTGTGGTATATGACTCATCATGCTCTGGCACAGGGTTAACTGAGAGGTCTTCCAAACTAAGTGTCATGAGTGCCAATGCCCTGAGGTAAGGGCAGCAGCTCCACGCCACCAGGTTTGGAAAGATAAGCAATTGGGCACTGAGAAATCCCAAAGCCTTTGTGGATAATCACACTGCTACTCCATTTTGTTTGTGCTCATATGAAGAAAAAACGTTTTAATAAGATCTGTCACAGCTAATGCTGGGTAGGAGTAAGTGTCTGCTTTAGGAAGTCTAGGGTTCATGTCATTTCAGAGATACAGTCTAATGGTTCCTCCTCAGGTTCCCTCAAGTCTTCATAGAGAAGTTTAGCTATCAGGTCACACTGGGAAATCCAGATTCTGTAAAAATCCTACCATTCCTAAGAAAGTCTTTGGCTGTCTTGTGGCTAGAGTGCACATAGTTAAAACAAGACTGATGTAGTAACTGGAAAGATTACTTTGCTAAGTAGAAGTCACAATTAGTTGACCCTTATTTGGGAGAGAAGCCTTATAGCCACATGGAGATAGTTTTTGAAGAGTTAGGACAGTGTTTTGATCTGAACTGGATTTATCTTAGTTACAAATTAATATCTACATACTGAAGGAGGCTACTCCTAGGGAGAAAATTAAAAGAGGAAAGATCTCTGTAAAGACCTGAAAGATGGGGCTATCTCAAAAGCCCCAAGATAAGACTGCTGAGTAACTTGGGTAGAGGGATCCTGACATTTGAATGTCAGCAGAAGCTGAGAGTTTGGGTAGATAGGAATACAAAAGAAAGCATCCTTAAAAGTTTAACACTGGGAACCAGAAGATATTAGAGGGTGTCTGTTCTATGGGAATGTACGGATTTGAAACCATGGCGCATATCAGAACCACAGCCTCTTTCATAGTCCTCAAATCTTGGGATGTTCTGTAATTCCCATTTGACTTCTTTACTGCCCAGACAAGGGCATGGCATGAAGAGTTACAGGGGTGTAGTAAGTAGCCCAGTAACCCAGAATTTATCAGTGAGAGGCTATAAGTCTTTCCCTACTTCAGACTTTAAAGATATTGGAGCAATCCAGGAAAGCCTTTAGGAAAACTGTGATAGAATGGAGGTATCTCAGACTTCAGGTAGAACTTCTTATATGATGTAAACACCTACTCTGGAGAAAATATGGAGGACCTTTGAGGCTCCAGACAACAGCAAATCACACCAAGGACAGGAGATGCAGTGTTAAGAAAAGCATAGAGTCTCTGGAAACTTAAGTGGATCTGACATTTGAACATTATGTCCCTACCTAGGAGGAGAAGGGAGCAGCTAGGTAGGACAAAGATAAAAAGTGGAAAGTTGTTTGCCTTTCATACAAATTTAAAGGGTTATAAAGCAGGGTTGCCATTAACACCAGTGAGAAGAACCTGAGCCCAAAATGTTAAACCTGAGAAGGTGGACAAGACACAAAACTTCAGCCAGACATTAGTGGCCCTCACACCTTCAACCTCAGAACTCATGAGACAGAGGCCTGAGAATCTCTGTGACTTTGAGGCCAACCTGGTCTACAGAGTGAGTTCCAGGACAGAAAGGACTATATAGAAAATCCCTGTCTTGAAAAACCAAAAGACACAACATTTCACATTCTTACTGATAATAAATTATTTTCATCTCCACCAGTTCTAGAGTTGCTAAAGGCTCATTCACAAAGACAGAAAATACAAAATTCTGTACAGACTTAGGGTCTGTCTTAGGCTATTACTGTTAAAAGACACCATGACCAAGGTAACTTATAAAACAAATCTAATTTAATTTGCAGCTTGCTTATAGTTTCGAAGAGTGAGTCCATGATCATCATGGTGGGGAGCATGGGAGGAAACAGGCAAGCATAATGGTGGAGCTTACATCCCCAAATACTGAAGGCAAGAGACAGAGTGGGCCTGGCTTGGGCTTTTAAAAACACCAAACCCAGCCCCAGTGATACAACTCCTCCAACAAAGCCACAGCTACTCCAGACCACACCTCTTAATCATTCCTAACAAACCACCAACTGGGAAACAAACATTCAAATATATAAGCCTATGGGGACATTCTTGTTCAATCCACCACAGGGCCTCATCAGTCCTTAAGGAGAAGTACCTCTTTCCTTACCGGTATTCCCATAGTCCAGGAAGAAAGTGTAAGAAGAAAAGAGGCAGCCAGGTGGTGGTGGTGCATACCTTTAATCCCAGGACTCAGGAAGCAGAGGCAGGCGGATCTCTGTGAGTTCACGGCCAGCCTGGTCTACAGAGCAAGCTCCAGGACAGGCTCCAAAGCAACACAGAGAAATCCTGCCTCAAAAAAATAAAAAGAAAGGAAGGCAGGAAGGGAGGAAGGAAGGAAGGACGGACGGAAAGGAAGGAAGGAAGGAAGGAAGGAAGGAAGGAAGGAAGGAAGGAAGGACGGACGGAAAGGAAGGATGGAAGGAAGGAAGGAAGGAAGGAAGGAAGGAAGGAAGGAAGAGGCAAACCCACAGTGGTAGGGAGAGGACTGTGTCTAAATTAACCTGAGAAGGGATGTCATCAGAGAAAGGATTGAACAAACTTTGCTTACAGCCTAGAATTTTTTATCAGAGCCAAAGAAGCGAGTGAGATCAGGTTGTAAGCATGTTTAAACTAGGATTTGCAGGCATATTAGTGGTGTTGATTTCAGGAAGTCGATTATGGGGAATTGTAACTGCTGGCCACAGGAAGGCTGGTCAAGCTGGAATATAATCACAGAAAGAAGAGGTATTCAAGCTGGAATGTAGTTTATAGTGAGGAAGGGACTGTAGTACAGTGGCCTCCAAGTCTCTTAATTCAAGGTGTATGGCTACAAAAAAAGAGTGAGTAGCATTATTCTTGCTCTGTTTCCTGCAGAAGGCCATCAGTCACGGAAAAGAAGGGCCTGAAGGTGCAGGACACCTTTGACTTGTTCCTGGGCTGTTGTTACTCAAGAGATTGTGATTCCCAAGGTTGCTAGGGAGAGGCTCATCTGTACAGCCAGGTGTGTCCTGACAGAGGTCAAAATGTAGATTGGAATGGCTACAGCAGAAGAATAGAGCGAGATTGTGGGTTACAGGAATGTAAGAGTATGTACATCTGTTCAATAATTAACACGTACACACAGGCCTGGGGGCCACAAAGCCAGAAGAGGCCTGTGGTGTGTGCCAGGCAGGGGAAAGGTCAAAGCAGGATATCTGGAAAAGCTTCCTTGGATGTCTGCATTTGGTGTTTGAATGAGTGACCCAAAAGGAAATGTAGTACTCACAAGCTAAGAATATGACAAGGCTGCATAGGGGTGTCATGACAGTCTGGAGGGGACACCTCCAAGGTTAAATTGAAGGTATTGTATTTTAGATTTTTAGGATTTTAGAGAAATTGTGGGTAAGACTCAAACATCAGGTTGAGGTGGAGTTGGAGATGGATAGAAGAGGACTGTGGGTATAGAAAGTAGGACATGCATGGAGAAGGGAAGTCAGGATGGTGAACACATCCCAGGAAGCCAAGGGCTCAGGATTTGCTCTCTAATTGCTTAGAGGTGGGCAGTTCAGTTAGTCTGAGGGGTTCACCAGACTGAAGAGAAAAAGGTGTGTTGGTGTGGTAGAGTGGGGAAAGTGTAATTAACTTGCAATTGTACAGAGAGGAGTGAAGGCTGTGGAGAAAGGAAATGCAAGGACAGGCAAGGGGCTTTTTTTGACAAGTACAACTCAGCAGATAGAATGTGTGGATCACTGAATCATCCAAATATCTCTGTGAAGGCCAGCAGTGAGTAAATGGGTTTCCTCTCTAATAGCAAGATGGTCTCCTGACTGTCAGACTTGTGCTGTCCTCCACTTGTACATCAAATGTGTATTGCACAGAAAGGAGTAGAGGCCACCAAGAGTGACCTTTGGCATGGCCTCCTGAAGGGATATTGAGGGGGTTGTAGGCAGGTAAGAAATCTATGGAAATTAATTGTAGTGGCCTGATTGCTGACGTCTTTGCCTCAACTCCAGCCATCCTATGCACAAAGTCAATTTCAGGGGTTTTCTACTGGGTGTGGTGCAGTTTCCATGTTGAGGAAAACCAAGTAGATACAGGACAGGAAAACCCTATCTGCTTCCAGGAACATGTGAACATAGTCCCAACACGAGAACATGGAGGAGTTATGGAATTTCACAGGATTGGGGGTGCTACAATCAATCAACTTATCCAGGGTCCCAGGAATGGGAGTGGTATTGAGCTGCTGAAAACCCTTAAGGGCCTCATCTACTGTCTTGAAGTAATTGTGAGGTGTGTGTGAGTCACAAGCAGGGTGCTGTCTGTAGCTGGGAGCAGAGTGTCAGGGATACTGAAGGGCAGGGCTGTACAGAGACTGCAGGGTAGAGAAAGCTTATGTGACAAGACTTGAGGCAAAAGGAGGAAATAGAGGAGAGGACAGGAAAAAACAAACTGATGGAACATAGCTTGAAGGCTGTGGGGAACAGCAGTTGCCTGAAGTTAAAGACATAAGGTGCCAGCTCTGATATATGGCATCAGTTTGTTTAGATAAATAGGCTACAGGTTGTACCTAATTACAGCAATTGGACTAGAAGAACTAAGGCCTGGTTCATGCACTGAAGAGGTAAAGTTGAAAATGTTGGAATAGGTTGGTAGCCCAAGAGCAGGAGGTCCAGAAAGATCCAGCTTCAGGATTGTAAAGTCTTTATGTATTTAGAGTCAAAATCAAGTGATCAGTGATGCCACCATTTAATGTAGTATAAAAGAGTTCTGAGATAATAGCAATGATGGGGGCACAAGTGGCAGGAGCGTATGAGACCTAAAAAAAAAAGAAGAAGAAGATCCTTCTTAGTATTAGGGAAAGGGATTGGGCTAATGTTCTCCTTCCAGGAAGCAGAAATTGGGCATGGTATGGGGGGGGTGACGTTCATATCCAAATGGAGCTCTGGGATTGGATGAGCTGAGTCTTTTATCTAGAGACTTGATATCTGAGGTTGGCTAGGAAATTGAGGAGGTTATGGATTTCAGGAGACAATTAATAGAGGAGGAAGTACAGGAGCAGGCCTTCTATGTCTTGAAAACGGGTGTTGGTGGGGAGAATGGGGGCTTTTGAAAAGTTTGTCCAAAGTAGTGGACACTAAGTATCCCTGAGGGAGGACAGTCAAGGTATGTTGTTGGAAGAAATTTTAGTCATGAGTCAGGCAAACTGTCACAGGACTTGCTTAAGGTGGACCCTGGAGGTCCAAGACTTTCAAGTGGTGATCAGGGAAGATTTGAGAAAGAAGGGGCTAAGGGTTGAAGACTATTACGTGGATGGGTTCACAATTAGTGAGAGCCCTTGGATTTCCAGACTGTAAGGATAGGCATATTTTTGGAGGGAGTTCTCAGAAACTCAGAAACTCAGAAACTAACAGAAACAAGGAAATGAAAGATAATGGGGTTAATACCCATAGCCCCAAGGAAGAGAATGGGTATTGAGTTATCAAAATATCTTCAGAAGGTTTACTGAGGGACATGTGAGGCAATTGGTGATTTGGGGTAATACTGGACAAACTTTATGTCTTATACAATGGTGTCACCCTCAGAGTCAGAGTTAAGCTCAAGGAATGAATAGGGGTCTCTATCAGCTGCAGCCTAGCATGAGAGGGTAATTTGAAATGCCCCAAACTTATGAAGTAAGTCCTTACCTAGTAAGCAAAAGGGACAGGAGGGTTAGACAAGAAATAAGTGCATATGGGTAAGGAATTGGAAGAAGGTAAATAAGAGTGGGATAGGTAGGATCTCAGGTTGTCCTCTAACAACAGCAAAGGGGAAAGAAACTTCTGTGGTTGTTCCCTGATAGTCAATCAGAACAAAATTAGTCAGTTGCAGTTGTATCCAAAAGAAAGGACATGGTCTTGTGAAATACCATCACAATCACCCTGTGTTCTGTGGATTCAGGTGTTGTCAGGGCAAAGGATCCTGGGGACCTTCATTCCTCAGTTGACAGCATCAGCACAGAAGAAATGGGACTGCTTTCAAGACAAGAGGATCATGAACCTTGTCATTCAGTTCAGGCTCAGTGGGAAGACAGGACAGCCAAGTCTCTAATAACACTTCCTGTTAAGGAGGGACAATGGATCATAGTAAAAATGGTCTGAAAGAAGAGGACAGCTTTGAGGTATCCTTGTGAGTTCATTCTGCTAGGAGAAATTAAAATGATCCTGTGAACCAAAACTTCTGGAAGAAGTTAGTAAGCAAGGGATGCAGAGGAGCCACAGGATGATGAGGTTGAAAGAGTCAGCAAAAGGAAACAGCCAGGACAATGAAGATGCTAACCATGAGTTGGGGTCGTGCAGAAAGACAGTAGCTCTATTCCTTAACCTTTGTGTTCCATCTCTATCAGAGCTGACTTACTGATAAAGAAGTAGCACTGTTGATTCACAAGTGCACATATACCCCTATGGGTGGCCTCCAGGATACTGAGATCCTGCATGGTAACAGCTAGGGAACAAACAGATCTGATCTTGGACTGCCAGGATCTGATGTACATCATTGAGCCTCTAATACTTATTTGAAAAGAGGGGTTAACTGGTGAAAGTTTACTCACAGGATGGAGGTCCCCATACCCACTTTCATCAGAACCCCTAAGACTACTAGGAAGAAGATCATCTTCACAGTCCACTGTGTCCTAGCAGAGGTCAAGCTATGCTTTGGGATTTGTGTGTCAGGAGGAAAGAGTGAGATTGTGGGACAGCGGAAGGTGAGATTTCATACCCTTGTACAATTAACAGGAAGACACATGTATGCCTGGGAACTGCAAATCCAAAAGATTCCAGTGGTGTATGCCAGGTATGGGAAAGGTCAAAGCAGGATATCTGGAAGAGCTTCCCTGAGTGCCCACATTTGGTGTTAAGAATGAGTGTGCCAGAGGGAGATGGAGTGTCTGAAGGCTAGAGTTGTGACAAGCTACAAAGGGGTGGCAGGACAGTCTGGAGGGGGCACTTCCAAGGTTAAGTTGAAAATATTTTTTAAGGACAGGATTTCAGAGAAAGTATTGGTATGAATTTGATGTACTAGGGGGAGAAAGGTATAGAAGAGGGTGGGGAAAGTAAGACACAAAGAAAGGATCAGAAAGCAAATGTCTTCCCTAGCAGTCAAAGCATCTGGGTTTTGGTTTCTGATTGATTAATGGTGTGTAGTTCAGTTGTTCTAAGGCGTTCTTCAGATTGAGCAAGGTGAGGTATGTTAATGTAGTGAGTTAGGGCAAGAATGGTTAGGGTAAGGTTGCAAAGATCAGGTAGTAAGCTGCCAACAACGAAGGAAATAGGGGATAGTGGTCAGGAGTTGCATAGGGAGCATTAGTAGATCAGGCAAAGGCCTTTTTATTGCTGCCAATGAAGAGACGCTGAGGAAATTATAGACAGATAAATCTCTGAAAACTAATTATGGTGTTGTATTTGCATAAATCTTTGCCTCCATTCCAGCAATCCCCATGTGTGTACTCAGATTAATCAGTGTCCTGTCAGGCATGATGACGTCCTGCTTCTAAAAAAGAACGAGGCAGTGATAGGTGTCAGGAAAGTTTCTGCTACCTGAGGCAAGTGAAGGCAGACCCAACAAGAGGAAGGCATCATTAAAGGACTTCAGGAAATTAGTAGTGAGACAGTCTTGTTCCGTTACCAGGTAAGGACCCAGACCCCTGTCTGGGATGAGACAGGGAAAGAAAGAGTAGGGGCAGGTTTAGTTGGTAGAGTGAAGAGGATGCATTAGTACATATTCTGTAGGGTACATATGAGGCACATCAAGGTAGGTCCTTTGCAAGTGGAAGGTTATTTAGGAAATAGTATATTCAGGTCCCCAGGGTCATAGGAGTCCTTCCTTATAGAGAAGTGGTACCAATGAGAAAAATCTTGAAGTTTGAATGTGGTAGGGGTGGTTAGAGTGAGCCTGTGTGGGCTCTCCCATGTAGACTGTAGAGGATTCACTGAAACAAGAATCAAAATAAGATCTCAAGGTAGGAGGAGCAAGGAGTAGTCTAGTGGAGTAGAGATAGGAATGGGAGCATAGAAATTAGTAAAAGACTATACAAGAGTCTTAAGAAACGAACATGCAGAGTTACTCAGTAAAGGAGGAGGGCCTTTTGATAGATTCAAATTAGAAGGATGTGTGGCAAAAGGGAATCTCTATACAGTAACTCAGAAGAACTGCACATGAGAGGGTTATAAGGAACCTCAGGAAGTTTGAGACATCCAGTCCTTATGTAGAGAGAAGCAGGCTAGATTGTTCTGAAGATGCCATTCACTGTTTCTCCTTTTCCAGATGACTGGATATGATAAGGAATGTAGAAACTTCCAGAAATGTTCAGGGCATGACTGATCCATTGAGTTATTTGATTAACAACTTCAAAGCCATTGTCAAATTAAATGGAGGCGTGTACTCATAAATGAGAAATGATTTCACTTAGTAGCCTAGATGCACAGTGGAGGTACATTTGTTTGAAGGGGGAGAAAAGCCTCCACCCAACCTTTGAAAGTGTCAACTACAACTACTACCAGAAGTAATTGGTATGTCCTATGGGAGGCATGAATTGTACCATAAGTAGATGAGTTGGAAAAGCTGGGGGCCTACTACTAACTCATAGAGAAACCCTTTGAGAGATGGTACAGTATTTACAGAGATCTTGTAAGTATTCTTTCATAAGAGTAGTGAGATGAACATGTTTACTAAGGACATTTCAGAGGGGAATGTGTTGGGCCTGGAAAGTAGGAGTGACTCTCTTGAAGGAAAGAAAGGTTGAAAAAGAGAGTACTAGGCTATTAATATATCAGTAGTGTTCTCAAAGTTCGCCTTTAGTGGATCTGAAGTGTTCCACTGGTATGGTAAGATGAGTTTGAAAAGGAGAGAAGGTAAGTAATATAGCCAAAGGGGAAAGATAGTGGGGCACATCTTAGCTATTAGTCAGCTAACAGACTCAGTGTTAGGCAGTCATTTCCCCAAAGTAGAACCTTTTGGTAATGGGGCTGCTTCAAGGAGACAGGAGATACTTTTCCTGTTAATGACAAGGTGCCCTTTGAAGTGAGGAAACACTACACTCTCCAAGTTCTAAAGTTTGAATGAATGATGTCATAGATATATTTAGATTGTAGATGCTGTGTTATACCAAGCTAGGTTTAGGACCCTAATGAGCTCTTCCTACTGAAAAGTAACCTCAAAAAGAAAATGATTTGCTTCTGCCACATGCTGGAGGAAGCAGTTAAGATCATCATGGTACCCCTTAAGATAACATGGAACCACTTAAGATAACAATAGATATCATAGTTATCAGAATGGGGGGGATCCTTGAGAAAACTACAATCAATGAACCAATCCAAAGGTTCAGGAATGGGAGGTGGTGAAAAACCTTAAGTGCCTCATCTGTTTTCTTAGAGTAATTGTGGAGTATTCTGACCACAAGAAAGATGTTATCTGTATTTGGGAGCAGAGTGGCAAGGGTTGAGTGGATGGCAGGGCTGAAGAGAAACTGCAAGTTGGGAGAGGGTAGTATAACAAGACTAGGAGCAAAAGGAGGAAGTGGAAGAGAGTGAAAGATGGCTGCTCATGTAACACAATGGGTGGGAGGAGAAAACAGAGTTTAAAGGGAGGTAACTTTGAAGGCTTTCAGGATGAGAAGAATGGCAGTTTCTAGAACTTTATGGCATAGGAGGCCAGCTTTGACATACAGTTCAGTTTGTTTAGAGAAATAGGCAACAGGTCGGGACAAGTCTCGTACTGGTTCGGCTAGAAGAATTTAGGCCTGGTTACGAGCACTATAGAGGTAAAGGTAGAGAAAGGTCAGGAGGGGTTGGGGAGCCCAAGGGCAAAAGTTCCTGAGGGCCTGTTTCAGGGTGACAAAACCTTCATGCGTATCTGGACTGGAAATCAGGAGACCATGAGATCATCTCTGGATGCAGCATTAAAAGGTTGGGAGAGACTAGCACCATTGGAGAGCTACAGCTGCAAGTAGTCTCTGAGACAGAAGACTGAACTCTGTCTTAGGAACAGGAATCGATTCCACAGCAGGTTTACTATGTCTTGGAGTAGAACGTTGTGGGAAGAGGGGAATATTTGGGAGGAGAAAGAGGGAGAGCCGATGAGAGAAAGAGAAGAGAAGGAAGAAGAGGATCTAAGTGCCGTTGAAATTTTCCAAAGTGGTTGGAGCTATCACAGAATCCCTGCAGAGAACAATCTAGGTAAGTTGCTGAGAGAAGTTAGACTCAAGGTCCGTCCAAGTGAAAGGAGAAAGTTCCAAGATTTGACTAGAGGATAATGGTGAAGAAAGCAGCATTGAGTCCATGACTGAAAAGGGAGTTGATTTCTGGGGGATAAGAGAAAATAGTAAAAGGTTGAGGGATATGTGTGTGGATGGGACCTAGGGGATAATTGAGCTGGCAAAGGTATTGTACAAGGTGGTGGGAACATTGGGCTTTCAAACAGTAAGGATGGGCATATTGTTGTTGGGGGAATTTGTGGGCATGGGGATATTCACAAGGAGGTAAAAGGTGATGGGTTTAAGTCCCTGCAGCCTGGCAGGGGAAAATGGGTACTGCAGATTTTAGATAAATCAAGAAGGATGTCTGAGAGAAATGAGCACCATGTGATTGTGTTGGTTAGTGGTCAGATAGCTTGTGTCCTATATAATGAGGCTAGCTTTAGAGACAAAAACAGTATTGATGGATGGGAGAGAGTCACCCTCAGGTGTGGCCTAGCACAGGAGGAAAAATTGAGGAAAATTTGATAGCCAAGAGAGAATTATGGCAGACCCAAGATTGTAGAGCAAGTCCCTTCCTAGCAAAGGAAATGGACAATGGGGTAAGATGAGAAATGAGTGTGTAAGTGTTAAGTCGTGGAAGGTATAAAATGAATAGGGGCATGGCATGTGGAACCTTGGGTTGGTATTTCATGCCAGTAACAGGAAGTATGCTCTTATAGTTGAGAGCACAGTATAAAGGAGTTGACCAACAGAAGTGTACTCCTCAATGCGCTCTGCACTGGGCTCAAGAGCAGCGTGTTGAGGTCCTGGGTGGGACATGGTTTGAGAAGGGGATCAGCAGAAACTCTAAAGCTGGAATCTCCAAGGGAAATGAAGGGAGTAGTCTCTTTCAAGAGGAGAATTTGGGTAAGGGAACAAGATTGACACAAGAAAAGCCACCAAGCAGGAAGAAAGTGTGTACATAGAGAGCTTCCTGACATTTTCTGGTTCTAGTCCTAAAATGATCAATGTCCATGAGAATTTGCCATTCAGATCACCGAGAGACATTATCCAATTTATATTGGTGCCAGGCCATTTACTGGGTTAGATTTCTTCCAAAAACCCAATTTACAGAGGTTAGACAAAAGACACATCAAAGGGGATGTTGAGGGTATTTGAGGGAAATTTGTAAACCCATGGTGATGATGAGAGCCCAGGATGTTCTGATGACCCCAGACCAGTGTCCCTGTCAAGATGTAACTCACCTGTGGGACATCTCCTGGAGAGGTCAGAAAAAGAAATGAAACTTCCCAGTAGCAATCCCTTGACCTCTCAATCTGGGCAGTATCCCAGGTAATCTCCCAGTCACCGTGAGATAGAAGGAGACAGAAGGAGCCACTCAACACTACAAGAACAGAGCAGGATGCCTCCACAGTGGCAGAGCTGCTAAACAATGGAATGTGAAAGAAAGTGATGGAGAGAGGGGAAGGGGAAAATGAGAGAAAAAGAGAGGAAAGAAAGGGCGAGGAGGAGAGAAGAGACAGATACAGCTCAGTGGATTATCCATCCACAGAGGGTCGGAGAGGGGCTAAATGGTGCAGATGGTTTGGGGTGTCTGGCAGGGAGAAATCTCCTGATGAGGAGAACATTTGCCTACAAAGTTGACAACCAACTTTGCAATCTGAGGGCAAGGCTGAAAGAAGGGAATGAAGTAGAATGGGGTGAAAACCAAGGATTCCCCAGGATTGAGCCCAGGAGAAACTACTGCTGTCAGCTGCTTCATGGGATGCAAGAAGATACTGACTCTGAGGAGACAGATGGACAGCTGTGTGGATAGGTTTGTTTTTAAATAAAACTAAGATGGTCTCTCATCATTGAAGGTGAGAGAGCAAACTTCTCTTTCAGAGCTATCAGAGCCAGGGAAGGGACTGAGGTCAGGTTGGGCAAGTAATAGTCATGGTTCAATTCAGATGTGCAAGAATGGTATTATTAGTGGTGTGAACTTTGGAAAGCTGACTATGAGAAATTAAAACTGGCAGTCACAGGAAGAAGGGGCTATTCAAGCTGGAATTTAATAACAGGAGATGCTGAGGCTGGAATGGAGGCTGCCTCTGAGTTATGCTCTTGTTCTCTCACAAAATCATGTGCAGTTGTCATTTTTTTCCTTTGATCTGAAGATGGATTCTTTGGGTGCAAATTGGTCTTCCCTCACCAGGAAGTGGAGGACTGCCGTACCTCCCATTGACCTATGCTTTGTAGATTGGACATGTCCCGGGGGAAGCTAAAAACTGCAATAACAGGAAAGAGTCCTGTGAACTATAAATGAGCTAGTTCCTTGTGACAGATCATGGCGGCTAGCAAATAGAGCTCTAGGGTTTCCTGAGATGAGCAGGTAATAGACAATTGTAGCAGCTATGGACGGATGTTGCTCCTTCTTTGTTTACTCTTTTAGTATGCATCCTTGGCTCTCTAGGTCTCCTTATGGATAAGATCTTGAAGGCCATGTCTAACAAAGTGAAGCAAGAGTTTAAGCTTTGATTTAGTACCTGGAGAGATTTGACTTGTATATCCAGGATGGCTTAGCTTTCTGACATGCTGCCAGATCAGTATATTTCTACATGGTTCCAAGTAGCCTAGATTTAAAGCAAGTAGGATTCTTGAGAACATCCCTATATTACCTCCCACAAAATGTTGTAGTTATTAAGTTTGATAATAGCCCCTTTCAAAATTCCCTCTAATAGGATACATTCTTGGAAACCACTCCCCCCCCAGGCCTAGTTCTAATCCAGTGGTGCTACATGTCAGGTACCACACCATAACACTGACCTAACTAACCACAGACTGAGCAGAGCTTTGAGTGCTCACAAATGAATATTTATCAAGGATCTCACCAGGACTAAATTTAGAATTAATATAATAGTGTAGGAGAATCTATTAAGGCACATAGGGCATCTTTCTCATAACTGAAAGTCATATGGCACAGCCATGGAGGAACTTCAGAGCCTTTTCATTAATTACAACAAAATAGATCTAACTGTAGGATCTAGTTATAGCTTCATATGCAATGAGGTGACAAGCACTTTTGATCCAGGGTGGGTGTAAGAACCAAATTTTGTGGGGCCAGTTTTAGAGACCACATCCCAGGCTCAGTCTCAGAGAATATAGGGCGTCTGACAATAGTTGCAGAGTTCACCCAGGATGTATTTCTTGAGGGAAGTGGGCTTTCCCTGTAGTCATAAGTGAGATCCAGTTTCACTGTACTGACTAAAGTGTGTTCTAAGCTGGGGCATCCTCTGAGAATAGAGAACCTTCCGGCTTGCAGAGGTGGAATAGTTTCACTCCAGAATCAAACCTATTCAGTTAGTCAGGCTAGATGAACCTTGAAAGGAAATCTCACAGATCAAGATTGAATATAAAACAGTTGGGGGGTGCTAGAGAGATGGCTCAGTGGTTAAGAACACTAACTGCTCTTCCAGGGGTCCTGAGTTCAATTCCCAGCAACCACATGATGGCTCACAGCTGTCTGTAATGAGATCTGGTGTCCTCTTCTGGCCTGCACAAATACATGCAGCAAAACACTGTATACACAATAAATAAGTCTAAAAAAAAAACAGTTGTGAGGGGAAGGAGAGGACTCATGGTCCTGGAGAATGTAAGAACAAGGTTACTCATCTGCTTTGGAAAACAGCAGCAAACAGTGAGTCAGAAAAGGAAAGGCAAAAGAAGGAGGAGTCCTCACTGGATATGTGAATTCCTTCTGGACAGACTGCCAGCCATACCAATGATGACAATGGCTTCTTAGCCTTGTAGACTTGTAATAGACTTTCCTTCAGTTCCTACCAAAGAATAGCTTTGGCCAGAGCCTTCCAGTTGCAAACAAAAAGTAAGCCTTTCCACAAGGGACCCAAACTAACTCCTTAGTAAGTAATACTAGTTAGTTCAGAAGTCTTTGGATCTCACTGAAAATAGCCCAAGCCTACTTGGCTGGCTACCATGATCACCAGACTAGAAAAAGGCCAAAAGAGGCACAAAGACAACCACCAAAATGTATCAGAAGCAGCAATGGCGAGCCAAAAGCACCAAGGTAAAAGTATTTACCAGACACAACAGACAAGGAAATATTCATTTAAATGCACTAAACTCTCTAGCTCCAGGGAGTGGCAGACTTGTGCTGCTTTCAACCCTGGCCAGAGAAGCTTCTTACCACAGAGGATAGCGGTTAATGCAGAGATTCATAACACTTCAAAATGCTGATAATTAGCAATTGTGACTTCTCTGCAGTAGACAGAGCAGCTATATCCACACACACACACACACACACACACACACACACACACACACACACACACACGCACGCACGCACGCACGCACGGATACCAAAAAAAAAAAAAAAAAAAAAAAAGGCTCAGGGAGTACGTTGGAAGTAGGATCAGATAGAACCTAAGAGCCAGAGGATGAGACAGAAGAGCTGTGAATGGCTGGCCTCTGGACATGATATGGCTGTTGTACACATGAACTCAGCAGCTGTGGTCATTGCATAAGACTGACACAAGATCAAGAGAGTTAAATTCCAGCTTTCATGCTCCACCCCTACCTGAGGAGGTAATGGCAGGTGATGGCTATTGAGGGAGGGTCACTTCTCTTTGTGGGAGGCCTTCCATTGGTACATTGACCATGCCTCAATGACTGAACACACTACACACACACACACACACACACACACACACACACACACACACACACACGTATACACACACACACACACACACACACAAGCAGTAGCACTAATTGAACTTACTGGATTATAGTTTTGAAAAATAAGATGAAGAAAAGGGAAATAGGAGATATGATGGGAGGGTGACAGAAGCTGGAGGGAAGAAGTACAGGGTATATATGACCAAGATACAATCTATACATAAGGAAAATTACCAAAAAACTAAAATACAATGTGCTGTAAAGACAAAAATCAAGAAAATTCCCAGGAAAAGAATCACTCCTTGAAAGAAAATGAGAGTTCTTTTAAAGGAAAGTCATTTAGTCTTATTTCATTCCATTTGTGTGAGTCCATATCTGAATAGGGTAGTAAACATCCAACAATTTTGTTAAGTAGCAAATTTCATAGCACCCATTTCCTTCCTTGAGATTGACCATTTGGAGTGAGATTCATCAGAATTTATTCTCTTGATAAGGAGTTAAAGAAGTCTGTTTGCTCTTGCAGAGAGTCCAGGTTTATTTCCTAGCAGTCACAAGACAGCCCACAACAATTTGTAACTCCAACTTCAGTGGATCCAACACCCTTTTATGGACTCTGCAGGCAGCAGGCAAACACATGGCCCACATACATACATGCAGATAAACACTCATATACACAAAATAAACTATATCATTGTAAAAAGAAGTTAGTCTAAATGTTTATCTAAGACATCTCAAGTCACTGATTAGTCAGTCTAATTTTGAGTTTCTGTTTCTATCTTGTTGGGGTTTTTGTCTCTACACCTGTGTCTCCAGAATTTCTGAAAATATCATCTAACAATGTATTTTAAATGGTTGGTATGGAATGCTCATCATGAATACTCATGTATTCTTAGACTAAATATTAATCTTAATAAGTTCAAATAACCCAAAGAAGGATGACATGTGTCTGTACTGTAACTTTTTAGCTGCTATGAAAATGTATGTTTGAGGTATATTAAGAATATGTGGTATAAAATCATAACATTGCATGAATAATACTAAGCCCTTTTGTGATACTAGGTATTTCCCAAAGTATGTTCACTTTATTATTTTTTGAAGATTTATTATTTTTTCTTTTATGTGTATGTGTGTTTTACCTGCAAGTATGTCTGTGCACCATGTGTATGCAGTGCCCATTGAGTCTAGAAAAGAGTATCAGATGCCCTGGAACTGGAGTTAACAAATGGTTGTGAGTCACCATGTGGGAGCTGGGAATTGAATCCAGTTCCTCTGGAAGATCAGCCAGTGTTCTTAACCAATGAGCCATTCGTCCAGGCCCCTGTTCCCCTGTTTCACTTTTCTAATTATTTCTTTGAATTTGAGATTATAATGTAATTGTATCATTCCCCCCTACTCTTTCCTCCCTCCAAACTATCCTATATACCCCTCCTTGCTCTCTTACAGGCCTCTTTTTTCATTAATTGTTGTCACACACACACACACACACACACACACACATATATATATATATATATATTTAATATTATTGGAAGGAAACCTTAAAATAAAAATTCCTTTCATTTTTATTAGGTAATATCACTACAAGAAATTATTTTATTTTATTAATAATTTTATTTAAATTTTAAACAAGATTGTTTTACATGTCAATCCCAGTTCCCTCACCCTCCCCTCCTCTCCTGTCTCCCCCACCAACTCCCATCCCATCCCCTTTATGACCCCCAGGAAGGGTGAGGCCTTCCACGAGGAGTCTTCAAAGTCTATCATGTCATTTGGAGCAGGGCCTAGGCCCTCCCCCATGTGTTTAGGCTAAGGGAGTATCCCTCTATGTGGAATGGGCTCCCAAAGCTGTTTACTAGGGATAAATACTGACCCAACTTCCCAGACCTCCTAACTGACACCCATGTTCAGGGGGTCTAGGTTGGTCCTATGCTGGTTTCCAAGCTATCAGACTGGAGTCCATGAGCTCCCTCTTGTTCAGGTCAGCAGAATGATATATGGTTTTTAGACATAGAGCAAAGGATCACCAGCCTACAGTCCACACTGCCAGAAAAGCTAGGTAACAAGTAGGACCTAAGAGAGACTTACATGGTCCCCCAGAGAAGGGGAAAGGGACAATATCTCCCAAGCAAATTGTGAGCATGGGGGGAGGGGAGAGGGAGTTAGGAGTAAGGGGGTAGAGGTGGGCATGAGGGAGCAGGAAAACTGAGTCAGGGAAAGAATAGAGGAGAGCAAGTAAAAAAGAAATTGTTTTATGACACAGAGTAAAACTTTAGGTAATATAACCACACTAAGTGAGAGAGCACTAGCAGAAAGCTAATAGCTCATTTTCATTTAAGTGAACTTGCCAATATTTTTATAGTATATATTTTGCCCTGTATTCATTATATCCCTTGATTATATTCCATTGGTTGAAATTAATATTCAGTGATTCATCTATACTTTGGAAAAAGGCTTTGTGAATACATAACAATATCCTTTCAAAATGGCTATTGTTGAAGCTCAGTGCTTATTTTCACTACACACAGTTAACTGGATTCTGTAATGAACTTTGTTTAATATTCATTAATAATATTCTTAGGACCTGCAGAAGTACCTTTGATAGCACCAACCGGTAATTTGCCACCAATATACCTTCCTCCTGGTTACATATCTCAGGTATGCTAATGTGGTTTTTGTTTAGTGTCCACCTCTTTATTATCATTTAATATTTTTAATATGTCACTATATGGTAATAGATTTTTCAGAAATACGTATTTATTTGTTTACTGTTGCCATTTTTTTAAACTAAACCTTTAACTGTAATTATTTCAAGCAATTGACTTTAGCCAAACCTCCCTCAGATTGCCTCATTAGTGATACTTAATTGTTTACTGACTTTATATCATGTAATATTTAATAATTTCAATTGCTTTGCAGAGTTTGTTAACCCACCTAAAGTAACATTACAATTCTTACAATAATGGCTTCTGATGATGTATAATCTTTAGTCCTTAAAAATCACATAGTATTTTTAACTCAGTAATGTTTCTTTCGTAAAGGCTTAAAAAAACTTTTAAGAAAAGCCTCAAGTATTTATTGTGTGCCTAAAATGAGCAGGCAGATAGCACTCCTATTGAGATTAACAAAATATGCAAAGGCCTTGAAAATATAGTACTTGAGAAGATGTTTTATTATCCTTCTTCATAACCTTTGTATTCATGGCATATTTGGTTGTGTATATTGCATAGGGGTGTACATGCATAATATGCCAAACAAATTAGCATAATGTACTTCAACTCTAAACAAGATTACTTGTAAGGAAATATCTAATAAAATATGAGTGCACGTGTGCCTGCACTCAGCAATTTCACTTTAAATTCTTTAATAAATAAAGTCTTATTTTATATATATGTAATATTCTTTCCAGTGCTGTTTATACTCACAAAGGTCTGAAAATAAACTTGAAGCCTATAAATGACTGTGCAACATGTGCAAATATAATGGAGCACTATAATACTATGCAAACAATTAGGAAAATAGAGATGGGTGGTGGCGGCACATGCAGAGGTAGGTGAACCTCTGAGACTGAGGCCAACCTGCTCCACATAGTGAGTTCCAGAACAATCAGTGTGACTCTGTCTCAAAATAAGGGAGGAGGAGTGCTATACAGAAAGGTCTTTAAATGTATATTACTAAATAAAAAGAGAAAGCACAGAATAGAAAAAATCTACTGTGATATAATAAAAAGAAGGAAAACAAGAACTTTTAAGAGTCTTCTTAAGAAAATCACAGTAGTTTCCATTTATGAAGGATTGAGAAAGTAAGGATTAAGAAGGGTACTTTTAAATTATATGGTACACTTTAAGGTTTTGAAATATGTCAGAAATACCTCTTTAAAAAAATAAACAACAACAACAAAACTACTTACAACCAAGCATGGCAATACATGCTTTTAATCCCAGCACTCAGGAGGCAGAAGAGGAAGATGGATCTCTGTGTGTTTGAAGTCAGCCTGGTCTACATAATGAGTTCCAGAGACTTACTAGTTAGACCCTGTCTCAAATAACATCAAGATACCTGGGGGGAAAGAAAAATGATCTTGCCTTCTTGATTATTGGCCCTTGGTGCTTTAGATTTTCAAATTAACAGGATATGATATAAATCTAAAACATAATGATTTCTATGGACTTTAATATGTACATATGATTCTGTCTTCTGGTTTAGGTGGTGGAAGAAAATGGAATTCAAAAAATTGTCGTTGTGCCTCAGACACTTGACTACAACATGCCCCTGAGTGTTCCTGTGCAACAGCTGTCACCCTTCATAGCACCACCACAGTTCACATACCCACAGGCCCCTCAACTTATGTATCCCCCAGTTCAAGGGGAATTTCCAATACCTTACATGCAAGAAGCTGTTCCACAGCAGATGCCACCACCTCCACAGCTCCTACCACCACCACCACTCCTACCACCACCAGCAACATTTATGTACCAGGAGCATCATGGTAGTGTATCCTTTCTTCTTTTGAGATTTTATTTGTTTTTTACTTGCACGAGGTGTTTGCCTGAGTGTGTATGCCTGTGCACCATGTGTGTGTGCTCAGAAACCAGTAGAAGGCATCAGATTCCCTGGGACTGGAGTTAACAGGCAGTTGTTAGCTGTTGTCTGGTTTCTGGAAATTGAATCCAGATCCTCTGGAAGAGCACCCAGTGCTCTTAACCATTGTGCCATCTCTCCAGCCCCAGTATGCACTTTTCTTAAATGCAAAGCATTGTCGTTGAGATACAAATACAGATGTGACATGGAAGTAAAAGCAAGAATGTGTGGGAATTAAGAATGTTGCTCAGTTAATAAAGTAGTTGCCTAGCGTGCACAAAGCCTTGGGTTTCATCTCCAGGATCACATAAAACTAGACATGTAGTACATGCCTAGAATGTCATCATTCTGGAGGTGGAAGCATGAAGGTAAGAAGTTAAAGAGCATCCTCTGCTCGAGTTTGAGGCCTGCCTAGGATGCGTGTGCTTTTTTTCTCAAGAGGAGATGGAGGCAGAGGTGGAGTAGGAGGAGAAAAAGAAGGACTATCAACAACTAAAGAAGAGCAGTTGTGGGAGGGAGAAGAAATAGGAATGTAAGGGGGTAAATATGGGCAAAGTACATGATATAGTTGTATGAAAATGTTTTTATGAAACCCATCACTACAATACAATGAATATGTGCCATTCGAAACAAAATTTTGTAAAAGTGGAAAACTGAAATATTTTCAGTTCATTAAAAGCAAAGATTTGTACAGTTATTAAAGTGGAGAAAGCAGAAAATAATAATATTTCCACGAATGATTGTATAACATGCATACATCTTAGGGCTGATGATAGTCCCTATAATGCCTATAGTTTATGTCTTAGGTAAAATACTCATTAAACTGTAGTTTTATAAATACTTATTTCGCTTCTATGTATCATGTAATTTGTGGTACATATTTTTCTGGACTGGTCTATAAAATCAGATTGGAAAATCATAAAAATCTTCACTATTAATTCTATCTGTTGGAAATATAGAAGGCACTGGAGGATTGTCATCACAATCATAAGACCTGCAGATTTGAAAATGAAGTTACTAAATATGAAAATACTGTATTTGCTCATATTTTTCCATACCTATCAGTATATAATAAGCACATATACATAAATACAAAATATTCAGATTGAATTAAGGTTAAAAAATAAGTAAAATATGATTTATCAGTGTTATTTTGATTGTTAAATGTGAAAGAAAGAACTTGAGAGATTATGACTATTATAATTATTAAACATTATCACATTTTCTTTTTTAGAACTCTATCCTCATGGAAGAATAAACCATAACCAATTTGAAGAAAGAACTGTTAAAATGGGAGAATATTCAAAGAAAAAAATGAGAGATCGCCAATTTGGTGAACATAAGACTAGCTCCATGTTTAATGATACTCCTTTGCTTCTGAACAAAGCTATTGACATGTCTGCTTCTTCTGGTACTCTATGTCCTTACACTACAGGCATTCACATTGATAACAATACTTCAAGCACTTGTTCTCTGAATGCCATCTTAAGCACTTGCACTATTGACAATACTCCAAGAAACTACATTGCTGACAGTTTTCCAGACATTAACGCTACTGACAAAATCACTAGTTCCTTTGATCATGCTCCTAACACGTCTACCTCAAACATTACTCTTTTCTCTGACACCATTATTAATTCTCCTGCCACTTCCAGAATTAGTCATGATCCAATCACCTCTGATGAAACTCAAAAATCACCAAATACTAATAGTACTCCATGCTGTATTTCCAAGAGTGCTCACAATGCTTTAATCTCTGAAAATGCTCATATCCCCTCTTCAAATAATAATGCTCTCAGACCTTCTGGTGCTGCCAGCATTTCCAACAATACCAGGGCTAATACTGAAAATAAGCGTGGAAAGAGAGAGAATAATATGGGAGGTGGAGACAATAAGCAAGTATCAGGTGGAAAACAAAAGAAGAATCAGTCGTCAAATGCAGCAGTAAAAGGTAAACCCAGGAATCCAGTTTTGTTGCCAATGAGTACTCAACCCAAATTTTTTGGACTCTCGATGCATTTTTAAATGAATTTCTTCTACACATAATTATTTAATCTCTCTATGTTTGTGAACAAGGGAGATCAGACGACCAAGAATCCAGTTTTGTTGCCAATGAGTACTCAAGTCAAATATTTTGGACTCTCAATGCATTGTTAAATAAATTTGTATTACACATAATTATTTATTTAGTCTGTGTATGTATGTGAATGAGGGAGATCAGAGGGAAATTTGTGGGAGTTTGTTTTCTCGTTTCAAATATGCAGGTCCCTGGAATAAACTCAGGTCGTAGTGCTTGGTGGAAAGCACCATTATTCTCCAATGTCACCTCGCCAGCTCACTTTAAATATTAACGCGCCATTCTCTGCTTCTGCTTCCTCTTAACTTCTTTATACTTGTACCTCCATATTTTTCTAATTTAATAGTAGTTGACAAATAATAAACATAGGTTTATAAAGTACAGTGTGACATTTTGACACACACATGTAATATATGAATATAATGTGGAATTAGTAGGTGAAACTAACTATCTGTCATCTCACTTACCAATCAGGTTTTTTATGTTGAAACATTTGAAATGCATGTATGTTATATTGAAATATACCTTATATTAACTAGAGTCACCCTGTCATGAAATAGCACTCAAAACCCATTTCTTGAATATGAAATTTTATTCCCTTTGTTTAGCAACTACCCATTCTCTAACTTCCATCCCACTTCTGGTAATATTTCTTTCATCTTTACTAAATTCTACATATAAGTGAGATCGTGATGTATTGATTTTTCTGTGCTTGGTTTATTTCATTTAATATCATGTCCTTTGGGTTTATATATGTTATAGCAAATGGCAGAATTCTCATTCTTCTTTTGAAGGCCAAATAGTATGTGCAAAGTCATAGTTAGGCTGCCTTTTAAAATCATGAAAAATGTTAGAGTGCATCTCAGTGGTAGAGTGTTTGCATAGTACGCCAAAGGCTCTGGATTAAATTCCTAGCAACACACACACACACAAATACACATTAAAAACTACATCTTTTAAAATTTGCATCTTCTTGAAAATTTTTAGTTGTATTCTAGTGAAACATTGCATATTTCAATCTTACTTAATTCATCTGATTTTATTTAAGATGAGGAATTTTGTAAACATCATGCTAGAATTTAATACATACTTTGACCAGGTTCTGTTTTAAGTGTTTTTTATGTAAGTTGCCATAAGGTCTTAGTAGTTTTCATTGTGCTGATATATTTGTAGAGTGGTAATAGATCTATTTTTTCTCTTGTTTTTGCCAATATATTATTTTGTTTGAGGTGGGTTTTTTTCTTACTTTTAGAATACAATACAGAATACAGAACACAGCCATACTCTTTCAACATTGAAAAACCTGTGGTAAGTGAAAAAAGTGATGATTTCATGCTTTTATCTTTTCTGTCTAAACCCTGAAAATTCACTGCGATTTTTCTTTAGCAGAGGATTCATTTGAAACATTAACAATGTTAAAAATTTTCATGAACTCCTTCAGCAATGCAATAATATCCACTGCAACATCATTTTTAAAATTAATGGATAATCGTTTAATCACAATATCTCAGCACCTAATATGGGAATTACACCTAATATCAAACAAGACTTTTTAAAAAGCCGGGAGTTGGTGGTGCATGCCTTTAATCCCAGCACTCACTCGGGAGGCAGAGGATCTCTGTGAGTTCGAAGCCAACCTGGTCTACAGAGCGAGTTCCAGGACGGGCTCCAAAGCAATACAGAGAAACCCTGTCTCGACAAACCTAAAACAAAACAAGACAAAAAAGACTGTATTCAAATTACAGATTATGATTTTTAAGTATACTCCTTGCATTTTCATTATTTTAGGTTTCTAATATCCAAACACGATCTGCTACTGTTTCATGGAATCTGAACAGTACTGAAAACTGTGATCATATTAACTCTCCTGTGACATTTGAATTGGCACTGTCTAGCAATGGTAAAAATGGAATCTATAAAAACATTTATAAGTAAGTCTTTTAATTATTTCTCATTATTCAATTCAAGTACACTGTATAAACAATAGTCATTGTGCCCCAACTTATGCCTAGGCTACATTCTTCATTTTTTTCCTAAATTATTCTTTTTGACTGGGGTAGTTTTCTAGTAGCAGGTTCTCAAATCAATCCACAAAGCTCATTAGATCGCAGTATGTTATTTAGATATCGACTCATCCATTTTCAGCTACAGGCTTCCTATTAGACAAATTTGACTTTAAGGAGAATAAAAAAAAACAAACTTCTAATTCCTCCTCATTTTTCACTTGGTTCATCTTAGGAAATGTTATGGTGTCTTTAGATAAACAAGTGAGACAATTTAAATTGCAGTGGGAATTCAAGATGTGGATTCTGCTAGGAATTAAATTCTGGGAAGTGGCTATAAAAAAGAGGTTGTGACAATAGCAAGATAAGTTCAGAGATGTGAATTGAATGACAGATCCACGACTAGGGAGAATACAGTAGAAGATAGCATGCACACACCCAGATGTTCTGAACAGCGGTCAGCCTTGATGAAGATGCAAGCAGAGAAAAATAAAGACATGCAAATAAAGAGAAAGAGACAATCTTATACGAATTGTTCAGCTTAGGCAGAAAATAAGAAATGGTATACAATACTTTGAAAGTTATACCCGACAATTTTATTTTCTATAATTTTTTCATTTTGGCTAGATACTCAAAGTAAAAAGTGGGAATGTATGTAAAGTTTCATTTATTTGATAATTAGCAGATAAAGTTATGAGATAAAAATCACAACATACAAACATCTGTACTGGGTAGAAGACAGGGAAATGCAAAAATAACTTGCATGGAAATCATTTTGTGGAATGTCAGGTACTTTACACACATCATTAGTTTAAAAATAAACAAAACTTAACTTTCAACACTGGGAGGAAAAGGAGGGTGAAGATGAGGAGGTTGCCTGTTTGCTTACATCTCTGATTACCAAGGCTTTTAACCAGACTTTGCTCAAAAGCAGACTTTGCTCAATCCTTTCCATTTTTAGAGAGGTCTTTTTAGAATTCCTTGGTGTGGTGAAATAGACTTAGGTGTTTTAAGTGTTTGCTCAGGAAGACATAGTTTTCAGAATATAAGCCTTCTGTCCCTGTGGCCAGATAGGGTTCCATCTCAGAAACATCCCACTGAAACTGAATGAATGAAATCTGTACTATTTTGGTTAAATGCATGCACAATTAAATGCAAATTGACTGTTTTGAATTAGTATTATGATTCTTTTTTATGTTTTGTATAATGATGTATTGATGCAAGGGACAGGACAAACTTGGTCATTCTTAGTGGCCACTTTCTTGATGACTAGCAGCACGTTTCTGAGCTCCTCCAAATTCCTCTTGGTGCAGATGTGTGGATAGACATCCCCACTTTCTGAACTTGAGCATCTGCTGTAGGAACTTAGAGCAGCTCTGTGGTCTTTCCACTAGCTAGTGAAAACCACATGCCTTCCAGATCATATCCCTCAGAAACTTGGTATGCTTGGTGAGGCACGGCTACTTCTCATCATTTTGCTCTGATAGAAAGTGATTTAAAGTCATTCAAACTTCAAGGAAAATTGTGGTTCTATGCCAGATATTATGAGACTAGGACTGCTTACTTAGCTGTTAAATATATATGAGATCCCATATAAACAAAGGTTATCTTCATAGCGGCAAAGAAGTTACTGTGACACTACATGACCTACAGCCCTGCACAGTCTACTTTTTAAGGTAAGAACTCTATCCTAAACAACCTTCCAAGACTCCTTAACCTATATGACTTTGGTACTTAGAATTTCTGAAGTCAGCCTTGCTGTTTATTGGCAAAGTGCTCCCCCCACCTGCCACTTCAAATAACCCACCTCCATACTGATGTAAAGCAATCCTAGTTAAACTCATTAGGTTACCCAGAAAAGAAAAGCTATGAAAGTAGAAAGTGAAGGACTAGTTAGGAATTAAAAAAGGATCCATGGGAGTGGGAAGGGAGCAAAAGAGCATAATAGGGAAGAAGGGAGTGTGATCGTACTTGAAATGTCATAATGACAGCCATTACTATGTATAATCAATATATGCTAATAAAAGAACAGCAAAGAAATGTGTCTAGAAACACAGTCTTGCAACTCAGTACTTGAAAGCTTACAACAAATGCTGTTACCCTTTCAGAGTTACAACCATAAGAGACGAAGAGCACAGAAGTGTGTCTGAAGTGGTTAGCTTCACAACACCTGGCTGTGAACCAGACCCTCCTCTTGCACCCAAACTAATTAGCAGAACCAAGAATAGCCTGAATCTACAGTGGAAAGTAAGGATTTTACTGACAAAAGCACCTCAGAGATGTGACTTTAAAACACTTTCCTGTATCCTGAATTTGAAAGACAGGTTATGCATATTTCATCTAATTTATTCCTCTTTCTCTTCTATCTAAGAGGTCCTGACAAGTGAAATTTAAAAAGGGGAGGGAGGGGGAACTGGGATCGATATGTAAAATAAGAAAGAAAATTAAAAATCAAAAATTACAAAAAAGAAAAAGAAAAAAGAAATGTCGATATAACTTGGGTAATTAATAAAAAGTGAACTGCCCCTTTCCAGCACTTAAATTTTGGCATTAGTCATCACAGTTACCAATAAATCTACCTCTCCATTTCCTTAGGTATTAATTTTAATTTCCTTCCTTTTATGCAGCCTGAAAACAAAGTACAGGACCAATGTGTGCTTTGTAGACTGGAAACCATGTGTTTTACCTTAAATCTGAATTGCCATGAAAACAAGATATGGAACAAATTTGCGCAGTATATACAACTTGAAATGTATACACACTGTACATAATACCTGCAACATGTATATGTATGTAGAAATAACATCATAGTATTATCATTCTGATATTTTCAGGGTTCCAGTGATAATGGATCCAAAATAAGCAGCTTTCTTTTGGAATGGGATGAGGTATGCACATTTATTTTATTTTATTTTATTTTTATTAAAACAGTTCTTTTCCCCTCTCTCAACTCCAGATCCCCTTCCCCAACCCCCATGCAAATCCGCACCCCTTTCTTGTTCTCTCTCATTAGAAAATACGCATCTAAAGCAAGAAAGAAGAAAATTAAAACCAACAAATCTGAATGGGACAAAGCAAACAAATGAATAGAAAAAAGAGCCAAACAAAAAGCACAAGAAACACATGTAGACACAAAGACACACACATTTGCACACAGAAATCTCATAAAGACCCAAAACAAAAACCATAATATATATGAAAAGACCTCTAGGGTTGTTTTCTTTTAATGTACCCACAAAGCATTATGAGTCACTAAAAGAAACTCTCCAAAATTAACATTGAGTTCATTTTGTATTAGCCAACTATGGCGGGCATTGGGCCTATCCTTGTGTGGTTTGTGTACCCAGTGAAACTCTGTGGGAGAAAACTAAATTTTCTTTTGCAAGTAGTTATCAGATGAAGATGGCTTCTGGGTTAGGGATGAGGGCTTGGGTCCATTTCCCTCTCTCAGCACTGGGATACCACCTGGCTTAGACCTGATGCACAGCTACCTTTAAAAAATAACAAATGGGTTAATACTTAAGACAGAGCTAGCCGGTAAGAAAGTAGTACCTGGCCAACAGTATAATATCAAAAAAAAAAAATAAATAACCTGACTGTGAACGATTAATGCTATGACATGCATCTGTTGGAAAGTGAAGTATTTAAAAATATCCTAATATTTTGTGTGCACTGTCAAGGGTAAAGGTGAAGAGTTCAAAAGTTGCTACAGTGGTCCCATGAAACAGCACAAGATCTTTAAACTGAGAGCATCCACGAAGTATTCATTCAGATTAGCTGCCAAAAATAACTTCGGACTCAGGTACACTGAATTATTTTCACTATTGAAAACTCTATATTGCCATGAGACCCTGAAACTGACGCTTCCGTTTTAACATATCCTTTTAGTAATTTCAGTGAAATAGCAATCTTCTATACATCAGGAAACACACCTCCAGCACCGCTGCCACCTAAGTTGAAAGAAGCAGGAGTCTACAGTCTGTCACTACAATGGTGTGCCCCAACAAACCCAAACCCAAATGACACTCTTACTTATGTACTAGAAATGGAAGAACCAAAATCTGTAAGTTTCTTTTTTTTTTTTTTCTTTTTTCTTTTTGTGCTATGATCTTTAGCTTCATCTTTCAATACTTTTTTTTATACTCCTCACTTAGAAAAAGAAAAACAACAACCTTGAATAGGGTACAGAGCAACTAGCTAATGCAAGAGCAGCACCTACTCAGTCTCTAGCCAAAGAAGTCTGTTAGCTTCTTCAACTGCAGGCCTATTCTGCATGACTCTCTGTTGTCACACATCTTTCAGCACCTTAACACAGTTTTGCCAAGCTGTCCTTTCTTCATCTCAGTTTCCTCAAGTGCATGGGTAACTATTTCATTCCATTCGAAATTTTAACATCTGTGTCAACGAGCTAGTCATTGAAAAAGCCACGGATTACTATGTACATGTTACCAAACTTTAAATAAAATAGGTAACATTAAGATATGTTCTGGGTTGTTAACTAATAGGTTAGCAGCTTTTACATATGCTATCTCATTACTTCTTGAAAAATGGAAACTTTGAAAATAAAAATCATCTCCATTTTTACTGAAAAATAGATTCTTCAAAGAAAATGCTCAGAGCCAGGCAGTGGTGGCACAGGCCTTTAATCCCAGCACTCGGGAGGCAGAGGCAGGTGGATCTCTATGAGCTCGAGGCCAGCCTAGTCTACAGAGCGAGTCCCAGGAAAGCAAGGGTTATTACACAGAGAAACCCTGTCTCAAAAAAAAATCTTCTCTCATACAATATATCTCGACCACAGCACCTACCAGCCCCAAACCCCTCCCCATCACACACACACACACACACACACACACACACACACACACACACACACACACCTCTCCCAGTTATCTGCTCCTACTCTGTTTCCCTTCAGAAATGAGAAGGCCTACAAGAAACAACCAAACACAACAAAAGAGTATACAATAAGACAAGGCAAAAGACCTCATATCAAGGCTGGATGAGGCAACCCAATAGGAGGGGAAAAAATCACAAGAGCAGGCAAAAGAATCAGAGATACACCCACTCCCACTGTTAGGAGTCTCACAAAAACACCAAGCTAACAGCATAACATACATGCAGAAGACATGATCCAGACCCTTCAGAGTTCAGAAAGACTAAGGAACTTTCTCAAGACCATTCAAGTAGACAGTACATTGAAGCTAGTGTTGTTCTTTTGCTACAACTAATGCCCAAGAAACACAAACACGAGACTCAGCGCCCATGTGGAGTTTATTGAGAGAGGGGAGAGAAAGGGGAGTAGCTGGTGGCCAACCAAAAGCAGGGGGGAGAGAGAGAGAGAGAGAGAAGAGAGAAATAGCAAGAGAGAGCAAGGGGGCAGAGAGAGAGAGCTAGGTGCACTTGGCGCACTTGCTTTAAAAAGGAGGGCTTGTGCATGTGTAATTGAGTCCTCTGGCAGCCAGGTAAAGCCTGACTTAGCCATGACATGGCCATGAGCGTCCCGCCCATTGTCGGCGGGGATCAGCAGGCTGCTGATTCCCAATAGCTAGGCCTAGAACCTAGGCTTTGTTCCTGAATTCGCTGTACTCCATTTTCAGGGGTTGGGTTTTAAACCTAAATACAATGGAGAAGACCTCTCCTGCACCGTAAGAAACCTTCAGAGAAATACTGCATACAAGTTTCGGGTATGTGCTGTGATTTATAAATTGGTGTTGTGTTTTCAGATAAGATTAAACTCTTCGCCAGGCAGTAGTGGCCCACGCCTATGATCCCAGCACTAGGGAGGCAGAACCAGGTGGATCTCTGTGAGTTTGAGGCCAGCCTGGTCTACAAGAGATGGTTCCAGGACAGACTGCAAAGCCACAGAGAAACCCTGTCTCGAATAACAAAACAAAAAGATTAAACTCATCACCAGAGTGTGTTGGGGACTGATTGCTGGGTTGTTTGGGTTTTTTTTGTTTTGTTTTGTTTTGTTTTGTTTTTTGTTTTTTTTTTGTTTTGTTTTGTTTTTTTGTTTTTTGTTTTTTCCTTTGAAATGAAACTTTACTTTGCATTTAATTCTTAGAAATTCTCACTCAGTTGACACATTACACAATATCAAGCCAGACATTTATTTCTGGTGTTCAACAATCTTTTACACAGATTTTTGCCTACAATCTGGAAGGAAGAAGCAATCCCAGTGGAGAAGTAAAATATTCTACTTGTCCAGCCAAGCCTGGACACCCTAAAAAACCATATGTAGTGGGAGCAATCCATGCACGCCAAGTAAAAATTGGATGGGGTAAATAATTTTTCTGTGTCTAAACTTTGTTCTCTCCTTATTTACTATTGAGAAGAAGTCGTTCTGCAATTTCTCTAAACTTAATAAAATATTCTCATTTGCATGTGAAGTATTCTGCCATCATAGTGATTAGTTGTAGACCCTATTATTTTTTCTAATTTGACACTGAATTTCCGGTTACTAGCTTAATTATTCACATATGAACAAACTATTGAGCTTTATATGGATCCTTAGATAATCTTCTTCCAAGTAACATTATATCTAACAGAGGTACTATAGTAAGAAGCCTGTGTCATAGATAAATGTCATCTTAACCAGAAATTTTATTTACACAGATTTATTGGCTCTAAACTAGATAAATTAAAATTATTCCACACATTCTTATCATTTTAGTTTCTTCCCAAGAACTTTGAAATACTATCTAAATACTTGATGAGTGATATCAAATGTATGTAGCATGTATTGTGTTTTTAGATTGTTACTAGTATGTAGATATAACAATGTGCCATGGTTATATTTTTCTTTATGAAAAGCTATAATTTATAAGACAAAATTTTAGTGAAAGGCTTGCTAGTTGTTTCAAGAATCACTTAAAATGTATTTCTCTTTTTAGGCTGCCCCAAAGATAATGGTGGAATGCACATTTCAAGTTACAGCTTAGAAGTCAGTGAAAATTCAGATGGTGGTAAGACAACATGAATTTTAAAAGATTTTATTTTGAAATAATCTTACACTCATCTAGAAGTTATGAAAAAATAGTACAGAGTTTCCCTGCAAAAGTTTAGCTTCACCTAATAGTAGTATCTTATGTAACTATAGTACAGTTACCAGAACCAGAAAAATCAATATAATACACACCTATTAAAATCAAACCCCAGAATTTAATTGGATTCCTTCAAGTTTTGATAAGAAATCATTATTGACTTATCCTTTACATTTTTGTTTAGTTCTACTGGGAATAAAATAATTTAACATTCATGGAAAGATTATTGGATTTAGGAGGGCAGTGGTGGTACACACCTTTAATCACAGCTCTTGGGATGCAGAGGCAGGAAGATCCCTGAATTCCAGGCCAACCTGGTCTACAGAGCAAGTTCCAGGATAGCCAATGCTACACAGAGAAACCCAGTCTTGAACACCCCCTGATCCTCCCCCCAAAAAAAGATTATTGACACCTCTGCCCAAAAGGAAGATTATTGAATCAAGTTATTTTCCAAAATGGTTGTTTCTTAGCATATATCATGCATACATCAATTGTTATGGGGACTTATACAATTTATGTGGCTTAGGAATAAATTGAACCAATTTTCTCTTCTTCGTCCAGCAAATGTCTGGAAGATAATCTACAATGGCACACTACAGGAATTTCTGTATGATGATCTCCAACCAGGAACCATATATAAACTGAGAGTCTTTTGCACTTCACCTGTAGGTCAAAGCCAGGTATGAAAACAGAAAGAGGAAAGTTCTCAACTTGAGGATTAAAATAAACTATTATATTAATAAATGTTTTCTAAAGTCAATCTTGAATTTAATATAATAGTAAAATAGTCTGTATCTCAGCCTTCAGATATATTGACAATTCAGACACCTACTCTCCCTCCTGAGTCTTGTCGTTCACTGCCCTTAAATGGTAAAACCAAGTGCAAAGACACCAACCTTCTCCTTGGTAAGTAAGGCTTCCTTATGTGATTGACAACTGTACCTAAGCTTTCTATCCCTTGACTTTTGCTTTTTTGCATGTGTTAATGTTATCAAGTAGAGTTTCCTTTTAGTCTGAATCGAATAATTCTTAGCAAACCAATCCTTGGTAATTGAACTCTAACTTTTTTAAATGTTTTTGTCAAATTATGAGGTTAATTTTAAGACATGATAAGCTTTGTGTCTCTGAACATCTTAAAAGAGTTGTCTTTTATTTATTTATTTTATTTTCATATCAATCCCAGTTCCCTCTCTGTACCTCCCTCCCTCTCTCCCACCCTTTCATGCCCTCCGCCTCCCCACTCCACGTGTAAGGTAATGCCTTCCTGCAGGGGTCATCTAAACCTGTCCAGTCATTTGGATTAGGGACTAGGCCCCCCCTCCTGCCTCTAGGTTAAGGGAGTATCCCTCCATGGGGAACTTGCTCCCAAAGTCTAAAAGAGTTGTCTTAAGTCACTCTACATTATGTTGTATTGTATTAAAGAACCATTCCTAAAATCTAAGGACTTGGTGTGCAGCTAAAAGATAGTGTGTGTGCTTAGTATAAACAAGACGGGGCTTGATCATTACTATCAAAATAACTACTTGGGGGAACTGAGTGTATTTTACATATTTTGTAGACAAACGTTCTGTTAATGGGAACTCGGAAACAGTCGTGCGTGGCAAAAAAGCAAAAGGTCCCCGGAATGACAGAAAGGAGAGTTCTGGCTCTGAAAAGAAATGTGCAGTAAGTAAATTAATTCCTGAAGAGCCCACAGGTTCTGGCTACAAACACAAAATAGGAGTATAAAAGTTTGGCTGTTCAAGTGACCTGACTGTACTTCATTTCGCTTTGAGTGAATACATGCTTGCACTGTACTTGTTGTCAAGGTGAGGAGTGGCCATGCCTGCAAAGTCATGCATGTGTTTGTTTATTTGTATGTATGTTTAATTTGTAGCTTGGATCTCATTCAATGAAGTGTGGAACTGTACCAGCCCGACACCCTCCTTCTCAGTGTGGTACACCTGTGCTAACCTGCAAGGGTCCAACCTGTGTTATTGTCAGTTGGGAAGTATGTTACCAATTCAACTTCTTATTGATTTTGCTGATACACAAACATGTCAATGTTTTAGACATTTTGGGGGGAAAAAACCTGAAATCTCTACTGAATCATAGATTAGAATTAGCATCCCAGAACCCTCAGACTACGGTTTCTAGAACTTGGTAGCAATGATATAAAGACTACAGATCTTATAATCTGCTCTTCAGATCTCAATTATAAATTTGGGGATCAAAATAGACCATCAGCGGGTAACTAAATGAATCTTGAAAGCTAATGCAAGAGTCAGCAAAGGTAAATCAGTTTATAAGAAGTTTAATTTTTTGTGGTGCTAAGGACTAAATACAGGGCATCATACATGTTACACAAGAACTCTAGTTCTGAACAATATCTCAAACCCAGGACTTAGTATTCTTTGAATAACTTCATTGGGAAATCCTCTGGTTCTGTCTCTAACTTGTGACTACAATGTGGTACACAAGGAATGTTAAAGATTTAAAAATATACTTTCAACAAATATGTGACTGCCTTACCAAAGCAATCAAGTTCTTACAAATAAGAGTCAACCTAATTATTTAGGCATATAGGTTTGTTTGGGTTGTTCTTTTTTCCAAGTCTCAAGCAATGGCTTGGGGTTTTTTGTTGTTGTTTTTGTTGTTTTGTTTTTTGTAACATTGGCAAAAAAGGCTTAGTCTGTTAATAATGCATGGCAGAGCTGATTTTTAACTTATAAAGGCCAAAATCATCATGGCATGTGATCAGTGATTTATCATACTAACCAACTGAATATTAAACAATATTAATATATTTGTTTTCATTCATCTGACATGTAAAACTAGCAAGTCCTTTGTCTTTAACTTATGCCTTTTATGTTATTATAGTGTCCTGTCTGTGTTTGTTTCTAGCCATCTCTATCCTGTATGACTTGATGGATTCCAAGTTTTCATGTGTTATTCCTCTCCACAGTATCTAACATAATGGCCACTCAGAAAAAGAATTGATTTTCTGTGTGCATTTCATCTTTCAGATTCCTAAATGCAATGGTGCTGAAATCACTGACTACCGACTGCAGTGGGGACAAGTTGAAGATTCCATGCATTTGATTTACACTGGCCCTTGTTTGCGCTATGAAGTTAAAGGTCTAATTCCAGCAACCACTTATTTCTGCAGAGTCCAGGTAGAGCTGTCGTTTCCTTCACTATAAAGAAAGCAACAACTCTTAACCTATACTTCCCATATGCATAATACTAGTGTTGTTTCCATTGTAAAGACCAAAGTAAAGAAGGGAAGGATTTCTAAGAGTATTGCTTATCTTTAACTATAGCATGTGGAGTTCCTTCTTGTGCTATTTAAATCCCTATATGATCTTACATGTACTTCCCAGTCCAGCTTGATCTGCCGTATTTCCTTTATACTTCTGTGGTTTTCAAATTTCTCTGAATTTAGCAATCACCTAAAATGCTTATTAAAAAACACTGACTCCAGCCAGGCCTGCAGTACATGCATGTAGTTCCAGAATTTTAGAAGATGATGCAGGATTACCACAGTTTTGAGGTCAGCCTGGCATACATAGTAAGTTTAAGGCTGGCCTGGAGTATAGAGTGAGACCCCACCTAAAACAAGCAAATACATACTTTCAGGCCTGTACAATCAGTTTCTTTGTTTCTCTTCTCTTTTCTTTCTTTTCTTGGTTTGGTTATTCAAGACAGTACAGGGTTTCTCTGTGTAGCCCTACCTGTCCTAGAACTTGCTCTGTAGACCAGGCTGGCCTCAAACTTAGAAATCTGCCTACCTCTGCTTCTTCCGTGCAAGGACAGGTTTATTTTGAGATAAACTCGGGACAGACTCTCATCAGAAGTCAAGAGAGTAAGACAGTGAACTTACTGGCTAGGTTTGTTACAGGACTCAGTCTTGGAAAGGGATTACTGGGGGGAAGGTGTCCTGAATGACCCTAATGGTCTTGTTGGTCAGAGGAGATGATGTTAATGATTAAAATAGGATTTCAGGAATGGTATATTCAATTAAAGTCTGGCTTTAGGAAACTGAAACTGCTAGTTTCTTGAAGGGGGCTAGAATGAGGCTGCCTTCAAGACAAGATGCTTGTACATCTGTTCTCTCAATTCAAGCTCTATGAATTGGTAGGAAGACTGGGCAACCACTTCTCTAACGGTACTTCCTGTTAGAGAGGGGCAACGGTCCTAGAAATGAAGGGTCTTTAGGAAGAGGACAGCTTTAAGGTACTCTGGTGAGTTCACTCTGCTAGTAGAAGTTGAGGTGATCCTATCAGCCAAAAACATCTGGAAAGGCTTCATGGAACAAGGGAAGAAGCAGAATCCTAGAATGATCATAATAATTGCTGACGAGCAATGGTTCTATCCTTTAGTTATTTTAATTTAATTTTATAAACATTCCTGGCACCCACAAAGGCCAGAAGAGAGGGCAGTAGATCCCCTGGAACAGGAGTTGCAGATTGTTTTAAGCCATCATATGGGTGCTGGGAACTGGACCCAGTGCTTCTGGAAGAGCAGCCAGTGCTCTTAATTGTCAAACCACCTCTCAAGCCCACTATCCTTTAAACCTTGTGTACCGTGTCTACCAGAGATGACTTACTGGCAAAGAAATCACACTGTTCATTCAGAAGTGCACACACAGCCCACATGGGTGGCCTCTAGAAGACAGAGAGGCCCTGGCAATTCTGCATGACAACAGCATCTAGGAAACAGATCAGGTCTTGGATTATTAGGAGCTAATGTGTGACATTTTTTATGCTCTTTAATACTTGTTTAGAAAGAAGGATTAATGGGTGAAAAGTTTCTCACAGGATGGATCGCCCTTTAACCAACTCCATCATGACTCCAAGGTTGTTAGAGACCCTGATGGAGGCTGAGATCAGGATGGGTACATCATAAGGGAGAAGTGACTTTGTGAGAAAGGAAAAGGAAAGAGTACATTTTCCTATCCAATTAAGAGGAGGCAGATATGGTTTTGGAAGGTGAAAATTCAGAAGAGGCCCATGGTCTATGCCAAGCAGGGGAAAGGTCAAAGCAGGATATCTGGAAAAGCTTCCTTGGATGTCTTCATTCGGTGTTTGAATGAGTGACCCAAAAGGAAATGTAGTGCTCAAAAGCTAAGAATGTGACAGGCTGCATAAGGGTGTCATGACAGTCTGGAGGGGACTCCTCCAAGGTTAAGTTGAAGGTATTGGATTTTAGGATTTTAGTGAAAATATGGATAAGAATCAAATATCAGGTAGAGATAGAGATGGAGAGGGACAGAGGAAGACTGAGAGTGAGAAAAAGAAGGGCATGGGGAAGGAAAGTAAGGACAATGACCTCTTTCCTGGAAGCTGAGGGATCAGGCTTTGTTCTCCGATTGTTTGAAGGTCTGGCAGTTTGATTAGTCTAAGGAGTTCACCAGACTGTTGATTGGTTGGGCTTGGCAAAGCACATCTTTAATTCCAGCACTCTGGAGGCAGAGACAACTGGATCTCTGTGAGTTCTGTAACAATCTGGTCTACGTAGTAAGTTCCAGAACAGCCAGCACTACATAGAGAGGCCCTGACTTTAAAGAGAGTGTGCAGGTTAATATAGTGGAAGGGAGCAAGCGTAGTGAGTGTGCAGTTGTAGAGAGAGGAGTAGAAGCCACCAAGGGTGACATGGAAGGCCAGGCAAAAGACTTTTGGCATGGCCTCCTGAAGGGATGTTGAGGAGGTTGTAGGCAAGTAAGAAATCTATGGAAATTAATTGTAGTGGCCTGATTGCTCAAGTCTTTGCCTCAACTCCAGCCATCCTATGCACAAAGTCAATTTCATGGGTTTTCTACTGGGCGTGGTGCAGTTTCCATGTTGAGGAAAGCCAAGTAGATACAGGACAGGAAAGCCCTATCTGCTTCCAGGAACATGTGAACATAGTCCCAACATGAGAACATGGAGGAGTTATGGAATTTCACAGGAGTGGTGGGTAGTAAGACAGTCTGGTTGAGGTATGGAAGTAAGGACCCCTGTCTGAGGGGGAGAGAGGCTAGTAAGACCAGGGACAGAACCGGAAATGGATCAGAGAGGATGCCAACAGCCCTTCTTATCCTCCAGGATTCAGCTGAGGCATACCAAGCTGTGTCTTTTGGTGAGGTACCAGTAGGGCTCCTGAAATTCAAGCTCTGGTTGAGTTTCTGCCTGTGTGATGAGGTGAGGTGGGGAGAGGAGAGAAGTAATGTATGCAAAGGAGAGAGATAGTGGGGATTATCCTGCCCTAGACTGCTAGGACAACCCAGAAATAGGACATTCATTTCCACAGGGTGACAAAGCCTTAGTCTGTCTGGCGGCCTTTGCAGTGGATGACAGCATCCCTTTGGGGAAATATGGATGCTTTGGGAGGGGAAGCCTCTTATTGATGCTGGTTGTGGCCTTCAGTGTAAGGAAACGCAATTCTAATGCAATTCTAGGAGATGGAATGACTGATGCTATAGATATAGAGTCAGGATAGATGAGGACTGTAGAGTTCCAGGCTTAGAGTAGGACCCTGGTGAGTGCAATGAACTCTGTCTGCTAAGGCGTGGTCTTAGGAAGGAGGAAGCTTGCCTCCTACACAAACTGAGAATGGAAGCAGTTGAGATTCTCATGATAGCACTCAACAATGGGAACCCAACAAGAGGGTCCTTGGGGGTGCTACAATCAATCAACTTATCCAGGGTCCCAGGAATGGGAGTGGTATTGAGCTGCTGAAAACTCTTATCTACTGTCTTGAAGTAATTGTGAGGTGTGTGTGAGTCACAAGCAGGGTGCTGTCTGTAGCTGGGAGCAGAGTGTCAGGGATACTGAAGGGCAGGGCTGTACAGAGACTGCAGGGTAGAGAAAGCGCATGTGACAAGACTTGAGGCAAAGGGAGGAAATAGAGGAGAGGACAGGAAAAACCAGATTGATGAAAGATAGTTTGAAGGCTGTGGGAACAGCAGAGGCATAAAGTGCCAGCTCTGATGTTATGGCATCAGTTTGTTTAGAGAAATAGGATACAGGTTGGAACTAATTACAGCAGTTGAGCTAGATGAACTAAGAACTGGTTACAGATGTTGTGGAAGTAAAAGTGAAAAGCCCATGGTGAAGAAAGCACCTTGAGATTAAAAGAGTGAAGTGAGTTTTTGATGGTGTTGGGAAGGGTGAAAAGTGTGGGAATAAGGGAGAGAGACCATTGGGTACATGGGAACAACTTAACAGTTGCTCCACGTGAAGGTCCTTTATGGAGTGATAAGAATCCTTGGATTTAAGGGCTGGCTGCAAGGGTAATAGTATTTGTCACGAAGGAATACTGGAAATGAGGCTGCCCAACACAAGGAGGCAAAGGATGATGTGTTTGAGTCTCCATAGTCCTACAGGAGAAAAATGGGTATTGGTGTATTGAAATATACTGAGGAAGTGTCTTTGAGGGAGGTGTGCACCAGTTGGTGGTGTCGGGCAATTATTTGGACAACTTGTATCCGATACAATGTATGTAGTGTGCCTGAGAAAAACGTCAAGAAGAAAAGACAAGGACACATTTATTTCAGTTAAACCTGAGGGCTCTAGTCAGAAGAAGACAATGGTAGAGCCAGCTTGTCTTATACAGGCTGGAGTTTATAGGTGACAGGATAGTCATTGGGCTGGCCATTTTCTGGTGGGGCAGTATGGCCTTCTCAGTTAGATGGGATGGTGTGTCAAACTAGGATTTGTAGGAATGATATTAGTGGTTTTGACTTTTGGGAAATTGAAAACTGTTAGCGGCATGAAAGAAGGAGCTAATATGGTTGTTTAAACAAGACCTGCACTATGATACTAGTTGACATGCCAACATAGATGAGGAAAATGCCATAGGCCACACACCTAGATGAAGAGCTACAGGCAACTAAAGACTGCTGTGAGAGGGTGAGTCACTCTTCTCCAGGGATGAGATCCCAAATACGTCATGCAATCACAAATGGTCAGCATTAAACACACACACACAAAAAAAAAAAAAAACATTAAACGGACTCAGAAGTTGCATTTATGAGCTTGTGTATGTGTGTGTAGCAATAATAAACAATCAGAGGCCATGGATTTTAAAGGAATGGAGCATAGGAGGGGCTGGAGAGAGGAGATGGAGCAGGAATTTGTGACTATATTTTAATTAAACAAAAAGGAGCTCTTCAGGTTGGAATTGGATAGCTTCAAAATAAGATGGCTGTGCTTTTGCTCTCTACGTGACAGTTATTACAGTTACAGAATCTTAATTCCAAACTAATAATTCCAGAAACCGTGCCCCTCTGCCTGTCTTATTCCTCAAAGCCAGTTCTGGCATAAATGTTTCCCATATACCAACTAGAAGTGATCCGTTCTCTCTCTCTCTCTCTCTCTCTCTCTCTCTCTCTCTCTCTCTCTCTCTCTCGCTCTCTCGCTCTCTCGCTCTCTCGCTCTCTCTCTCTCTCTCCTCTGAACAACTGGAATTATAATATATGTAAGTTAAAATTTTGCTGGGAAGCACAAACTTAAAATAATTTGAAATGTGCTCTCTGTAAAATTTAAGCCATCACAATATCATCGGACTTATGTGAGCCTTAATAGTAAGCCACTCACCTAGCATATACAAAGGCCCTGTGTTACATACTCAGCACTACCCAGTGCTACCAAAAGGAAAGAAAGCAGGCAAAGCTGAACATGGTAGTTCACAGTTAGAAGCTCAACACTGGGGAGATGGAGGCAGTAGGATCACAAGTTCCAGGTTAGCCTAGGCTAACTGATGTCCTTTCCCAGAAGGAAAAAAAAAAAGAATTAAGAACTCAGTTTTTAAATATTGCTGAGTTGGACAAAGAGTGGAAGGAAAAGTGAGCTTTTTGTAAGCAACTTATCACTGGGTCTTATTTTCAGCCAATCGCGCCATTGTCCTTTTTTTGTTGTTGTTGTTGTTGTTGTTGTTTTATTTGGGGGGGGGGTGTTTGTCTGTGTAGACCTGACTGGCCTGGAACTTGCTGTGTAGACTATGGTAGCCAACAAAATGAAATAGTGGTAAATTTTACCTGCTCAAAATTTAAAACTTTTCTACCCTCTAAAAAACATGAAAGGTGAACCTACAGGCTGAGAGATGTTTGCAATATACATATCTTGCAAATGACTAGCACCTAAAATATATAAAGAACTCTCAAAACTCAGGAGTTATTTCAGATAACTCTGCTGGAATTTTTATAGATTAATAACTGGAGAAAACATACATATGGCTAATGAGCACATGCAAAGATGTTTAGCATTGTTTACTATTGGGGAAATACACAAGGAAATTCCATTCCCTATTTTCTAGAATGCCTAAACTGAAGAAAAATGCTAACACCAAAAGCTGTCAAAGACTTAAAGAAACTGACCACTCATACTTTACTGATGAGAAAGAATTATAGGCTTTCCAAAAGAGAGCATAGTAATATCTTACATTTATTTATAGAAGTCAAAAACTAAAAACAGGTCAAACATCTTTCAACAGATGCGTGGTTAAATAAACTATGATACACCGATACTGTGCCACACTATTCAGTAATAAAAATGAACAAAGTATTACTATATACAATAGCAGAGATCAGTCCAGAGAATTACAGTAACTAAAAGCTGAGCCTACATCGTTATGTGTTGCATTATTCAATTTATATAATATTCTCGAAATGACAAAAATGTAGTAATAATGGCAACTGGTTTCCAGAAGTTAGAAGATAGGCAGAGTAAAAAGATACTATGGCTGTAAGAGGAGCACATGGAATCCTCTGATAAACGTCTTTGAAGTGTCCATGGTCACTGACTAAAACTTAGTTACACACACAAATAAGTGCCTACAATTCTGAATAACACCAGTGGGTTTTATCAATGGTAGTTTCCTGGTTGTAGTACTGAGCTGTAACTATTGAAAATATTGTCTCCAGAGGAAAGTAGGTACAGGATATATGTTTATTGTTAATGATCTCAATATAAAAAATAATGCTTTCTCGAGATGAGTGAAACTGATTGACTGGATGGGAATGTAACAGAGACAGAAACTCAAGCATGAAGAATGGAGGAAAGCTTAATGATGTAGTTGATGAGTCTTGTGGAGGTGTAATTTTCCTAAAATATTCGTATTAACACTCCTGACTTTCCTTCCCCGGTGTGCACTCTTTACTTTCCTAAAGATGCAGTCTGCAAATTGCAACATGTATTTCTGCAACATAGAACGAAATTATTAGACTATGAGTTTAGGATGCACATTGTTATACAACAAAATGGTTCATGAATAGAAAATCATTAAAAAGAATTGCTAATAAACTGTACATTTTTTTCAGGCTGTAAATATAGTTGGGGTTGGAATGTTTGGAGGAACTGGAAAAGTAACTACACCAGGAACTGTACCCGCCATAGTTCCAATGCTACAAGAAGTTGAAGATAAAGTGCCTGCCAAATTGTCATCATCCTGCATAGCTATCCAATGGGAAGAACCAGACTGTCATGGCTCTCCAATCACCGGATATAACATCGAATATGGAGATAAAAAAATCTTGACTGTTGATAGAGTAACAGAGTATGTTCTAAAAAATCTGCAGCCTAATACTACATACAGGTAAATCACTCATATCTTATTTTGGGTCAATGGAAAAAAGGTTGAGAATTTTGAGCAGATCTGCATTTATGTATTTAATATACTTCAGATTCCTTTTGAAAAGAGTTCTGTTTCACTGGTGAAATTTGATATTAGTAACAGCCATTTCTGCTTCTCATCAGTAATTTTCAGTAATAGTTCTATCTTGGAAACTTGTCCTATAATTAATACAATAGTCCTTCTATAGAGAGATATAATGGATTGGTTTATATAAAAAAGTATTTCCTTTACTAAATATAAATTCATAATTTTATTTTTACCATTAGAATCAGAATTCAAGCTATCAATCATTACGGACTAAGCCCTTTCAGCCCACCAATAAGAAGTAAAACCAAACCACTACCCCCAGAGCCTCCACTGCTTCATTGTGTAGTCTGTGGACACCAGAGTCTCAGACTGAAATGGGGCAATGCCTCAAGCAAAAAGTCATTTGCCAATTTTATAAGCTACAACTTATTAATGGAAGATCGATCTGGCAGGTAACTACTTTTACCATTTCATATCTACTCTTCACACACACACGTCTTAATCTGAAGTAGTTTCAGTGAACTAAGTAGGCATGGAAGCAGCCCATTGCTGGGTGAGACATAATACTTTCAATTATTTTTCATGATTAAGCTGTGTTTTCTCTTCTTCCTAACCACCTTTTCCTTTACCTGGTGCATTGTATGTACCAGAGAACAGAAGTTACAAGAGAAAAAGAGAGAGCCCAGTGCCTTGACAGTCTATGATCTTGTGACTTCATTTCTTTTTTACTTTTTGGAGTTTTTTTTTTTCTTCTCTCTGGCTTATTTTTAGTTTCTTGGGCTCAACTATTGATTATAATATTGCTTCCCTGATTTTTATCTTTTTCTTCTCAGATTTTCTGTCATTTACCATGGGCCTGATCTGACTCACAAAGTGCAAAAACTGAGTGAATATACACAGTACAAGTTTAAAATCCAGGCATGTAATGAAGCTGGTGAGGGGCCCCAGTCTGATGTCTACACTTTCACTACAACAAAAACCCCACCTGCTGCGCTTAAAGGTAAATGGTGCACACAGACACTGAACGTTTTATTAGAGCTTCTTCAGCCCATATAGAAAATTGAGCAGTAATCAGAAGTAGGAAGAGAGAGTAGGGAAGCGAGATGAACAGCAAATGGAGGAATTAACCAAAACTAAAAATATATGACATAAGGAAACCTGCTACTTTGTTTGCTGACTTTAAAAATTAAATTAAGTCTTGGGGCTAGGGAGATGGCTCAGTGGTTAGGAGCACTGGATGCTCTGCCAGATGACCAGAGTTTGATTCCCAATGCCTATGTGGCAGCTCACAACTGTCTCTAACTACAGCCCAGGGGGTCCAATGCCCTCTTCAAGCCTCCACAGGTACCAGGCCCACACATAATGCAGCCATACATATATGCAAGTAAAGCATTCACATATGTAAAATAAATAAATTAATTAAAATTTAAATTAAACTAAATCTTATAAAAAATAGTAGTTGTAATTTTTAAAATTCACTAATAGAATACCCAAAAAGTAGTGCTTAATTGTATTGTGTTTTTAAGGAGCAATGAAAAGATTTATTAAGACTTCAGGCCTGGTGATGGTGTCACACACCTTTAATCCCAACACTTGGGAAGCAGAGGCAGGCAGATCTCCGAATTCAAAGTCAGCATGGTCTACATAGTGAGTTACAGAACAGAGAGAAACCCTGTCTCAAAGAAGCATTTAAAAAAAGATTAATAAGACTTCCACAATCTATATTTTCTTTCAAATATCTTAGAGATCATCTAATTCCACCACTATCCCATTAAAAAGTAAAACATGGAGCTGAAGAGATGCCTCAAAGTTAGGAGTACTTGTTGCTCTTTTTCAAGGACCCAGGTTATGCTCCCAGCACCGGTGATTCACAACCATCCATAACTCTAGTTCTAGGGAATCTGATGCCTACATGTAGGCAAAACACAGGCTCCTGATTTCCATAATGATGTGCCTTCCACATTGTCATATCCATTCATTGTTAAACTTTATATTTTCTCAAATGGTGCTATGAAACAATTATCAGGTGTACCTATACTGATGAAAGCTAAACTAATATGTAAACTTTAATACGTTTATTTCTAAAACTATTAATATACTGTCCTCATCAGTGTCATGGGGTATCCACCAGAGAAGACTACTCAGTGTTTAAGCCAATAGAAAGTTTTTATTAGTGGGCCCAAAGCTACACTAGGTGTTTGGAATCCCACTGGAGCACTGAGTCTTTCTCTGGGTGAGCTTTTAAGCACAAAACCATGTTCTGGGTTGACAAACTTCATTTAAAAGTAACAGTAGCCAGGAGCAGAACGTTAGCAGCCAAAAACCAAGGCTAGTACTTTTAGAGACTTTCCCAAAACTATGGACTTTGGTGGATTAGGCCTTTGTTTTAGTGGCAGGTGGTGCTGTCTGAGTTTTACAGCCTGAATGCACTCCCATGATGGAGTCAGTTGTGCTAAGGTCTTGGGGCCTGTTACAATCAGAACAATAAAATGTTCCTAACAATGAGTCCAAGTTCACAGGTTTCAGAACCTCAGGTTTGAGGATTATGTTTCCTCTCCCAGTTGTGATGTTTGGCTGATCCAGTCTTCTTCCTACATAAGGTTAATCACTATTTTTATTTCTTTTATGCACATTGGTGTTTTCCCTAAATGTGTACCTGTGTGAGGGTGTCAGACCCCTGGAACTGGAATAACAGATATTTGTAAGCTGCCATGTAGGTGTGAAACATTGAACCTGGGTCCTCTGGAAGCGCAGCCTGTGCTGTTAATTGCTGAGCCCATCTCTCTAGCCCCCAAGTTTAACCACTAATATGAAATCATTCTTCTTTAGTGTAATGCTGCCTGAAGCACATTCAAATTAAATTAATTGTGCTTTGATGACAATAATGCTTTCCTTTCCTGACTACTGTCCCTATATATTTAAGCCCCATTGTGCTAAAATGTAGAGACTAGTGATATGAAATAGAGTCCTCTTCTCCCTAACTCACACAATGGCTGAACTCCTAAAATAAAGTTGCTTATCCATATGAAAATGTTTCTAGCCGAGCGGTGGTGGCACACACCTTTAATCCCAAGCACTCAGGAGACCCGAGGCAGCCAGATCTACAGAGCTAGTTCCAGGACAGCTAGGACTGTTACACAGAAAAATCTCTTTCAAAGAAAAATAAAATGTTTCTAAATGTACAACACACCATATAAACACAATGCAGATAATTCTAGAAGGAAAAATTAAAATGTATAAAATATGAATAGAAAATCTAAGTATGCATTATTAATTTATAACTTTGTTAAGGTTTTGTTAAAATAATGATGCCTGATGGTATAACAAAAGTAATTTCAATAATAAGTATAGTTCTGTTGGGTATGGTAGTGTGCACCTTTAATGCCAGCACAGGTTGGGCAGAGGCAGGTGAACATCTGTGACTCCAAGGTCAATCTGATCTTCATAGCAAGTTCCAGGCCAGCCACAACTACAAAGGGAGACCATCTCTCAAGATACATAAATAGCTATTTAAGTATGGTCACATATTTCTCACATTAGGTCTACATGTGCTTGTAATGATTGTAGTTATGAATCATTTCAATGTATTCAGCATCATTTAGAAAAAAAATTAGAACCTTCTAATGTAATTTCCATTTTCCAGCACCTAAATTGCATCCACTGAATAATAACAGTTGTGAGATCAAATGGGCTTCCTTGGAGCCAGTTAAAGGTGATCCCATCATTTACTGTCTTCAAGTCATCAGTGGAAAGAAAGCTGAACAGGTATATTCTTTCAAATTTAGTCTTTAACATTCTGCCAGGCATGGTAGGACATGTCTGTAGCTTCAGCATTTGAGGGGCAAATGCAGGAGGATCAAGGTTACTCTTTGATTACATAGCAAGTTTGAGGGTAACCTGGGCTCTATGAAGCCTTGTTTAAAAAAAAAAAAGTATGGCAGTGCAGGGGTCACACATCTTTAATCCTAGCAATTGGGATGCAGAGACAGGCAGATCTCTGAGTTCTAGGTCACCCTGGTCTATATAGCAAGTTCCGAGACAACCAGGGCTACGAAGAGAAACCCTGTCTTAAAAAAAGAAAGAGAGGGGGAAGGGAAAAGGGAAGAGAGGGGAGGGGAGGAAGGGAAGGGAAGGGAAGGGAAAGGAAGGAAAGGGAAGGAAAGGGAAGGGAAGGAAAGGAAAGGAAAGGAAAGGAAAGGAAAGGAAAGGAAAGGAAAGGAAAGGAAAGGAAAGGAAAGGAAAGGGAAAATGTAGTTCTGTGTCCAGCTGAGGTTAGTACTTTTTGGCGGGGAGTGTGTTATTTTTAAAGGTGTTTAAAGTAACTAAATCTTAGTTCAAAGCTCTATCTCATCTGTAACATTTGTGTACATAATCTTTATTTGGAGAAACTAGCTTATTCTTTTAATTGGCTCATTACCATTGAATTGTTTAGTATTTCTTGATTCCACTGGCTACAGTCCATGATTCAAATCCATACATAAAGTACTTAACTTGAATGTCATAGGGTTTTACTATGCTTTATTGGACAAAATTATCTAATCAATACTAAGTCCCCTCAGAACATTAGAAACATTGAATAAAATTTTACTTTTGTTGTGAACATGTTCATGAAACTAATGAATGTTTATTTTTCTTGTTGTAAAAACTATATGATATAGTTTTAATTGGAAAAAATATATAATTTTCATTCGATCCCTTTTCTTTTAGATTTACAAAGGACCGAACACTACCTTTTCCTTTTCCAACTATCTTGCAAATTCAAGATATCGCTTCAAAGTCTGTGCCGGACGCCAGTATGAAAATTCTGATGGTGTGCAAGAGCTGTGGGGCCCATATAGCCCCAGCACACTTTTCTCAACTTACAAGCATCAGTCTGGGCATGGCAAAGGCGGAGGAGGTAAAGGAAAAGGCAACCACAATGACAGAGATGAAAAGTACAAGACAGAAATGAGTGATGATACCTTTGTTCTAATCCTTCTGATAGGATTTGCACTTATTGCCATTTTGTGTGCTGTTGCAATTCAGTACTTTCTGATCAACTAGTCTATTCTTTTAGGAAGTAGGAAAGCACATTACACCAAACTTAGAAAACCTTAGATACATCTTAACTAATACTTAAAAATAAAGCTTATTGGTAGAAACTAATAATGGCAAAAAGGACTGCTTAATAGCTAAGAACTTTTAATGTGACAGTAGAAGATATTTTAAAGGAAATAGGTATACTTTGAACTCCATCCTTTTTCAGCAAAACATTACATTGTACCATTTGTTGAAACTATTTCCTACCTTATCTTTTCAAGTCAACCTTTTCCAAAATTTTAGGGACTATAAGATAACATCAGTGTTTTGGAATTTTATTTGGAATAAAATGAGAAATATCTCTTCTATATGTCCAGTTAACATCCATATGAAGAAATAAAAAGTATCTACCAAACTTTTGTGCTCTAATTTGTTCAAAATATTGTAATCGCTGATTGGTTTTTACCCTGATAAATACTTGATATATTAGCGTTCTCTAAAGAAACAGAACTGACAGTGTGAATATGCATACTAACATACTAAAGGGGGATTTATTGGATGCTCTGACATGATGTGGTCCATATAGTCCAACAATGGCTGCCTCACAACAGAAAGGCCAAGAATCAGTAGTTGTGTCATCCATAAGGTTGAATGTCTCAGCAGTCCCAGTCTGGTGCTGGAGTCCTGGAGGATTCCTGGAGAGCTACTGGTTTTCAAACTGCATTGGAATCCTGAAGAAGTTGGATTTACTACTGGCCATCACAACAGGATAGATGAACTTACCAGGGAGAGTGGAGAAAAGCAGGCAGATAACAACACTTCCTTCTTCTGTGTACTTTGATGTGGCTACCACCAGGAGGTATGGCCCAGATTTATGGTTGGTCTTTCTGCTTCAAATAATCCAATTAGGAAAACCCCTCACAGGAGTACCAAGGAGCATGGTTTGAGCTGAGTCTAGGTGCAGCCATGTTGACAACCAAGATTAGCCATCATGCATTGATAGTGGGGAAATAGTAATTTATAGCACTTTACTGTGATAGGAAATAGGGAAATGGAGATAAGGACATGGAGAACCATTCTATAGCACTGTAAGCTCATTAAAATACACTCCTCTGTATGAGATATTCACCTGTTTGTGGAGGCAGGTGCGGACAGAGTAAATATCTCACTACACCCCTCTTATTGGTATTGTCAAACATTGTATACACACACAGTCACCCATATGCACTTGTACGCAGCATATTATGATTATTATCTCTCACAATAAATAGAGTCACATTCATTTCTAGTTACACATGAAGCATCTTACCTCAGTTCCCACAGTTCAACCTCTAGGAGCTTTCCCAAAATCTATCAAGAAACTTACTACCCTCACTGTCTTAGTTAAGGTTTCTGTTGCTATGAAGTGACACCATGACCATGGCAGCATTCAGGCAGACATGGTGCTGGAACAGGAGCTGAGACTCCTTACATCTTGATCTGAAGGCAACAGGAAGTGAACGGAGACCTGGGAGTGGCTTGAGCATATATGAAATCTCAAAACCTGCCTCCACAGTGACACACTTCCTCCAACAAAGCCACACTTCCTAATAGTACCACTCCCTTTGGGGACCATTTTCTTTCAAACCACCACACTCACTGAAAATGTTTAAATGCTATCTCCTATTTCAGTAGTTTTATTAATGTTTTAAAACAGTATTTAAATTCAGCATGAAGATGTACATCACTGACAACTTGTTCATATTCTATGACGTATCCTTTTACTGGGCACTGATAAGTGATATAAATTATATTATAAAAGTATCAGGACATGTTGTTAGTCATTGGCTCAATCTTGCTTCTCTGTAAGCACTGTGACAGGTAGCATTTTGTTTTCACTGAGCAAGTAGCTATTGGTCCAGATGACAATTACAACAAATCCAGTTCCATGTGCATTCCACTTGATTTCCTAAATCCTTGCAATAAATTAGACATTAGAGAAGAAATGAGTATTAAACAGTATTACAGAACTATCTACAGTAAGTGCCCATTGATTAAGACATTGTTGCTGATAGAGGCAGAGATCCACAGACAAGCACTGGGCTGTTGCTGGTCTGTAAACGAAACACTGAAGGAAGCAAAAGGAAAGAGTTGCCTGAGGTGCCCATCCCTCGCCTCCTTGCAGCTCAGCTAAAGACACCTCCCACTTGGGAAAGAATTAGGTCCAGACTTTAGAAGAAAGGGAGAAGGGATTGTACAAGCCAGGGGAATCATGATGGAGGTATCCTCAGAGACAGCTGACTGGACTAACCTGACTCACAGGAGCTCGTGGACACTGGACCAACAGTCAGGAAATCTGCATGAGACAACCTCGCCCCTCTGCATGTGTAGCTCGGTCTCTTAGTAAGGCTTCTAACAGTGAGAGCAAGACCTCTGCCTGGCACGTGGCTAGCTTTTGGTAACATGTTCCCCATGCTGGATTACCTTGCCCCACCTCAAGTAAGGGGAGAAGCATGGCCCTTGATGTGCCATGCTTTGTGCAAGCCCATGGGAAGCCTACATCTTTCTGAATGGAGGTGGAGGAAAGGTGGCTGGTGAGGGGGGTAGATGGGAAAGGAAAGGGGACGAGAAGAGAGCAGCGAGGGGAAACTGGTTGGTATGTAAAATAAATGAAAAAGTGTTATTTTAAAATATTTTTTAAAATGTTGCTTATGATAGGTACATAATTGAATTTTCCTCAGCCATGAAGAAACACAAGATCCTGTCATTTGTAGCAGAATTGTCAGAACTGAACGGCTGTCTATTAATTGAAATAAGCCAGACACAGAAAGAGAAATATGTTGCTCATACACAAAAACCTGAAGAAGTCAGACTATAGAGTACTAGAAGTTAGGAAGGGGAGGAGAAAGAAAGATAGAGGTTGGTTAAGGGGTATTGGAAACCAGACAGAAGTAACAATTCATAGTTTTCCACACCATAATGGACTAAATCATAGTCATAACATTATGAAGAATTACAAGAGAGATGCTCAAAGGCTATAAACATAAAGAAAAATCAGGCCAATAAGGAACCTCAAAACATTAACTGTCAAACAGATAATGGCAGTTTGAGCAATGCTTGCTGTATATATGTGTTAAAATATTACACTGTACTCTTTAATATACATGCAATTATTAAGTGCTAATAAAGTGAAATAGCAATTGAAAGTATTCAAGTGAAACAGTGAATTACATTACAGGTTTCGCAGAAAGATGGCAACTGAGTGAGATGGCTTAGTGGTCATCTCCTCCGAAGGCACTAATTTAAACAGTGATCCATGCACTTATTTGCACAGGCTCCCAGTGGGGGCAGGGAAAGCCTCAGTGTTGCTGGTCTATAAAAGAAACACTGAAGGAAGCAAAAAGGGAAGAGTTGCCTGCAGTGCCCCTTCCTCTCCTCTATGCAGCTCAGCAAAAGACACCTCCCACTTGGGAAACAGAATTAGGTCCAGACTTTGGATTTGAATTCCAATGCCAAGCAGAGCCCCATATCCCCTGACCCCAGGCCTATAACGTCAAACTGAATATCTGGCCCTTCCCTAGCCTGGTAGCTAAGGGACCACCTGCGCCAGCCACCTCCCAACCTCAGGTAGAAGAGCAGTGAGAGCATCCCACCCACCGAGATCCTGAGAAGGAAAGTGAGACTAACACTTTTCCTTAGAGTTCAGTGCCTAGGCCATTACACCGAGACCTGGTACCTGACAAAGCCCATATGCCCCTATCTCCCAGGCCATCATTTATAGATGGAACCTTAAAACATGCCCAGCGCCAGGAAGGAACCTACTCTTTGGTGAGACTGACTTCTAAGCTGAAAGAGCACAAACCAAGAACAGAGAAAATATGAGTGCCAACTCACTGCATAGGAGCAGAGGACTATCTCTCCACAATGAAGTCCAGGAATAAGCAGAATCCTTACGCAATGACTGACTATGGGCCAGTTGCCAGAAAAAGAGAGAACAAGGTTCATTGAAGCTTGGGTGGAAGCTTCCAAGGATAGACTACCATTCTTAGACACCAACCGCAGTTTAGGACAAACCAGGCTTGAGGTGCCCTCTAGTGCTTAAGTCGCAGAAATGAGCACAGACTAAAAAAAACAGCTAACAATTTCTGGATTGACAAAATCAGATGGTGAATATTTTTTAAAGGTGCAAAATCCTTCATCGAACACACTGTTGTACAAAAACAAGCACCAAGTACTTTCAGGAACCAGTACTCTACTTATGAAACAAAAATAAGGCTCTAGAAATTGACTACATAATAACTCATGCCTGAAAAGCTTCATGGCAAAAAATTCAAAGCAGCCACTTTAGAGAAACTCAATTGACTTCAGGAGGATAGAAAATGATATAATAGAATAATGGAGTAACTTAGGGTGATTTTTTTTTAAATTAAAGACAAATTCTTTTTTGATTTGTTGTTGCTGTTGTTTATGCCCAGGCTGGGAAATCACTCAAAATCTACTGGCTATTGCCTCCTGAGTGATGGGAGTATAGATTTGATGTGTATTACCACACCCAACCTATCAAGGTTCTTTTTTATTTTATTTTATTTTATATAACAAACCTATCAAGGTTCTTGAACTGAAATTTATACTAAGTGAAATTTAAAATATGATAGAAATGAGAGTGGTAGAACAGATCAAACAGGGAACAAAATGAGGAAGCTTTAAGACTAATTGCTTGGAAATACATAATCATGTGAGAAAGAAAACTAAGAGAAATTGAGAAAGCACATGGGAACTCCAAGACAGCATTAGAAGAGCAAAATTTAGTTACTAAGGCAAGAGATACATGGATACCAAAGGGGTAGAAAGCGTATTCAAAAAGCAAATGAGGGAGCGGCAAAGAGAGAGATAGCTCAATGTGTTTGCTGTTCTTACAGAGGACTTATATGGCTGCTCACAACAATCTGTTAACTCCAGTTCCAGAGGATCCAATGTCCTTTTCTGGCCTCCTCAGCCTGACACACATATGGTGCCCAGATACACATGCAGGCAGAACACCCACATGCATAAAATAAAAAATAAATCTTTTCTTAAAAGAGTCCCAGAGTGGTGCCATGTACCTTTAATCCTGGCACTCAGGAGGCAGAGGCAGGCAGATCTTTTCGAGTTACAAGCTAATCAGGGCAGCACAAAACAAATCAAGAAGAGGAAGAAGGATTTTCAAGACAAACATGCAACTAACCATACAGGAAGGTCAAAGCTCACCAGTTAGGTTCAACTCAACTGAATTTATCCCATGGTATTTTATAATCAATGTCCAAAGGCAAATGATAAAAAAAAGTAAAATAACATTTAATGGTTCACATAAATCAGAGTTCTTGGCAGAAACTAAAGACAAGGAGAATAGACAAAGATTTTCACAGTACTAAACAACAACAAAAACCAAACCAATTCAAAATACTATTACCCAGTGAAGATTAGTCTTTACAAATGAAAGAGAAATAAAGGTTCCCAGACAGTAAAGACCAAGCAAATTTAGGGCCACTAGGCCTGTCCTATAAGAAATGCTAGAGACTACTTCAGGCAAATGAAAACTAAGAAGAAGAAAATATTAAGATGAATATAAATCACTGGTATGGATAACTATTCAAATTCAGAATGTTCTGATGTGATAAACATGGTTTATAAAATGTTCATATATTTCCTATGGATGAAAAACAAAATAACTATATTAATATTTTAAAAGATTAACAATAAGGATTAAAAAATAAGTTCCAACTGTTTAAGTATGTAGACATAGATAAAAGTAAAGAGATACACAGAGAGGCCATGAAGAAGGCAGGAGCAGCTATCTATATTTCAGGCAATGAAGGCTTTGGAATAAGGAAAATTACCAAGGATAAAAAAAGGATATGACATAATGACAAAAGGATCAAGTCTCTAATCCTTTATCTTTAATTTGTATATGTGTAACAACATATAGAGTTCCAAAATACATGAAACAAACATTAACAAAAAAGCTATGGAACATAAAAAAAATCACTATTCTACTTGGAAATATCAACACCCTTTACTAAGATAGAGCAAGCAGAAAGTAAAGGACATAGCATAGCTGAACTCACCTGTACCACCAGCCAATTCATCACAATTGATAACTATATCTAAGACCAGTAGAATATATATATTCTTTATAAGCTCTGATGGAGCAGTCACTAAAGTGGACCATAAAACATGCCTAAGAATTATTTATTAAAATTTAAACACTGTGTTTTGATCATATTCACCCACTACTATGTTCCTTTAATTCATCCTATTGCCACTACCCCCTCTCACACACAACATCATGTCTTCCTTTATGCTACTAACAATTCCTTGAGTATGATTAGTGTTCCCCATATGTGCATATATGTGGGGCCAGCCAATGTCCAGTGCACAACCTACCAGCAGCCACATTACCCAAAAGAAACTCTCTCTCCCCCAACAGCCATTAATTGCCAATAGCACCTCCAATAGGAGGAGAGACTTGAGACCCCCCCCTCTCCTAACCTGGATGAAGTTTAACTGGCTTGATCTTGTGCAGGTAGGCACAACTGATGTGATTGATGTAGATGTGTGCAGTAGCCATATCCTACCCAGAGCTCAGCTTTTCACAGCTCTCATCTCCCAGTTCTTACATTCTTTCCACCCAGTCTTCCAAGATGTTCCTTGAGCCCTGAATTGGGAAAGGTTGATAAACATGATTCATCCACAGATAATCACTCACACTTCATTCACAGTTGATTATACATGGCAGTTTCTCAGTTAGAAGTCTATGCTGCAAAAAGAAGCCTCTCTGGCCAAATGTAAGAGCAACACAAATTGATGGGTATGAACATAGGTATTTAGAAAGCAATTGGAGAGCATGATCATTTAACATTAGGTTCTCTTACAGGGCCTATGATCTTCCTAGTCATGAGCTTTTAACAAGGTCTACAGTGCCAAGCAGGAAATCTATCCTATGGGTCAAACCTCATATTTAATCAGAAAGCAGTTAGTTACCCCCGTAACCAGCATGCCACTTTTGGTTTTATTGTTTTTATTTATTTAGTTAGTTATTATTTTACATGTCGATCCCAGTTCCCTCTCCCCCCTCCATCCCTCCCTCCATCCCTCCCTCCCTCTTACCCTCTCTCCCCCCTCACATGCATACTGACCACCCTCCCATCCCATCCCACCACCCCAATTCCACATGTAGGGCAGTGCCATCCAGGTAAGGTCATGTAAATCTGTCAAGTCATTTGAAGTAGGGACTAGGACTTCTCTCCTGTTTAGAAACAGTTTAAGGCAGTATCCCTCCATGGAGGATGCATCGCAAGGTCCTTTTGTGCTCCAGGAATACATCCTGGTTGCACTGTCTGAGGTCCCTTAGACTGCTCACTCCTTCTGGCTGAGACCCATATTCAGGGGGGTCTGAGTCAGCCCCATGCTGGATTCCCAGCTATCAGTCTGTGGGGCCATTTAGCTCCTCCTTGTTCAGGTCAGCTGTCTCTATGTGTTTCTGCAACCTAGACTTGTCCTCTCTTCCTGAATCTGGATTCTAGTTCAACTCAGTGTTTAGTTATGGGTGTTTGCTTCTGTTTCCAACAGGTACTAGATGAGGGCTCCATGATGGTGGATAAGTTAGTTGTTGATCTCACTATCCGGGAAGGGCATTTATGGTAGCCTTTCCACAGTTGCTCAAATTGTTAGTTGGCTGCAGTCTTCTAGGTCTCTGGACATTTCTTTGTGTTCAATTTTATCTTCAAACCAATATTGGCTCCCTCTTTTAAGTTCTCTCTCTCTCTCTCTCTCTCTCTCTCTCTCTCTCTCTCCCCTGTCTTCTATTCCTACCCTGACTCAATCTTCCTAGTCGCATGCAGCATGCCACTTTTGAATGTAACCTGCTCCAGTAATTTAATGAAAACACAAAAGATAAAGAATAGAGAATTTTAATTTTTAAAAAATTTAAATAAATGACAAAAAAGAATAAGAAAAAACAATGTAAGAAAATAAAAAGTTAAGATTACACATTTTTAATTTCAAAAACGATTACAGCCAGCTATGGGGGCACAAGATTTAAACAGCACTTGGGTAGCAGAGGCAGGTGGATTTCCATGAGTTTAAGGCCATCGAGAGCTACGTAGTGAGATCATGTCTCAACAAAAGTGGGTATAATGCTATGCTGATCAGGACCTTTCCATAATGGCATAAGGATAGATATATAAATGAATGATACAAGAAGAAAATACTCTTAAATTTTGGATCAGTTGGTTTTCCACAAAGATTCACAAAACAACTCAAGAAAGAAATTATCTTTCATCAACAAATGGCACTGGGACAATTGAATATCTACATGCAACAATTTAGATTCTTACCTTACACCACACATAAAAAAGAATATAGATTAAATATGAGAGCTAAAACTATAGAACTTTTAGAGGAAGCATTAGAATAGCTTTAAGAAAAACAGAAGAGCTTTTAGACGTCCTAATTCATCTTTATATATATCGCCAAAATACATAACATATTTTAAATGGCAAATTAGATTCATTGCAAGTTATTTTCTGAACCTTAAGAGGCAGCATTTAAACATTGAAGTGGGGGACTGGGAAGATGACTAGCTGTATTGGTAAAGTGCTTACATTGTAAGCACAAAGACCTATCAAAATCCCCAAAACCCATACAAAAAAAAATGTCAGGTGTAGGGTATATACTTGTCCCAGTGTTGGAGAGGCATAGACATGCAAGTGCCCAGGACTCCCTAGACAGTCAGTCATTTATCATACTTTATGAGTTCCAGGCCAATAACAGTTGACAGCATCTTAAGAAGACATCCAAGATTGTCCTCTGGCTCCCACAAGCATGCATATTCTCACACATACATATACATATACACCCTCATAAACACACATACACGCACACACACTAGAACTGAGAACACAAACTAGGCAATATTTGTAAATTTGATAGACAATTTGTGTCCAAAACTTAAGAGAAATCTTAAAACTCTGTAAAAAATAAATAAATAAATAAATAAAGTCAGCTATGAGTTAAAACGATGAGCTTCTTCACTAAACAGGACATGAAGATATAAAATGACAATTTCCTTTGAGCCAATGCTCACCAAGAACATTACCATAGTAAGAAAAGTTTGATTCCTTACAAGAACAAGCAAGCAGGAGCTGGAGAGATGGCTCCATGCTTAAAAGCTTGGCTGCTCTTCCAAGAGGACCTGGGATTGATTTCCACAAGTGACAGGGTGGCTCATAACCTTCTGCACCTGTAGTCCCAGGGGATTCAATGCCTTCTTCTAGCCCCCACTGCACTATACACATGTGGTGCACAGACACACATCCAGGCAAAATAGCCATACACATAAAATAGTCAGGGCCGGGGGTGGAGAGAGAACTCAAGCACCACTGCACTATGGGAGCTTTTCAGAGTGCTATCAGGTGAAACAACTCTACAGTTGAGATTCATTACAAATCTCATATTCAGGGAAGGAGGATTTTTCAAGAATAAAGATGCAATGGGTAAAGTAGCAACTACACCAAAGGAGGAATTAGTGTTTGTAGGTCTTAATGACCTTTGGCTTTGATTTTTTAATTTTTTTTTCAGTTTTGTTTTATTTTATTTTGTGTGTATGGGTGTTTCTCTCACATGCATGTGCACCATGTTCATGGTGCCCATGGAGATGGAAAAGGTTTTTGGATCCCCTGGAACTGAAAATGACAGCTAGTTGTGAGCCACCAAATTTCTCTCAATTGCTGAGCCTCTCTCCAACTTGTAACCTTGATTTTATCCTGGGTTTAAATAAAGCTATAAAGGGATCTAGTGATGTCTTGTTTTAGTAGACTCTGAAATTGGTGTTCCTTGATATTACGACCAACAAGAAAATGATATGACCTCTCACTATACACCAGGCAAACACCTAACCACACTCAGTACTTACCATAATAGAGAAGCCTCTTGATGTGAAGGGATGCTTGGGTGAGACAGTTCCTACTTTTAGTTAAAATCAGACCACAGAACTTCAACCCAATATGATCAGAGTTTCACCATAACCAAGATTTTTCTAGTCAAACTCAGAAATGTGTCAAGTTAAGTATAGTCTAGCAGAGACTCAGGTTCATCTTCCATTATCTTGTTACAGGGTGTCCTGATTAGGGCTTCTATTTCTGTGATGAAACACAATGGCCAAAAACAACTTGAGGATGAATGGGTTTATTTGGCTTATGCTTCCACATCATACTCCATCATTGAAGGAAGTCAGGAAATGAATTCAAGCAGGCTAGATGCAGAAACTGATGCAGAGGCCAAGGAGGGGTACTGTTTATTTGGCTTGCTTCCCATGGTTTGCTCAGCCTACTTTCTATAGAACCCAAGACAACCAGCCCATGGATGGCCCCACCCACAGTAGGATGAGCACTCCCCTATCAATCCAGAATTAAGAAAATGTCCTACAGCTTGATCTTACATAGGCATTTTCTCAATTGAGGTTCCTTCCTTTCAGATAACTCAACTTTGTGTCAAGTTGACAGAAAACTAGCCAGTACACAGGATTACTTTGCCGCACCAAATCCAGTGGATTCTGTGTGACAAGTTCCACAGACTGAGGCAATAACTTCAAAAGAAGGAGGTCTCCTAGAAACGGTTGTGGAACTCTTGGCCAGAGGAAAAAATATTGAGCCATAGTTCTCTTAGCAATCTCGGTTCCTCTATTCTTTATCTCATATTATCAAAATGCTCCTGAAAGCCCATACTGACACTTTAAACAAAAGATACAAATGAGAAACCGTCCCCTGAGACGTGGTCACTGACCATGACCTCGTCGCCAGGTAAACCAGCACTTTTTAAATCATTCACATCAATCACATAAGTACAAATAGTATTGATGAAAACTTTCCCAACAATAGAACTTCATATGGCTGTACATGTATAATGAGAGTAGGTTTAAACATTTAGTAAAGAAAGTCTTTTGATAGGAAAAAGTCAAAATAGCTCAATATTTCAAAGATTCTTAAGAGCTAGGCAACAAATATTAAACAATAACTGACCATAAAGATTTATTAACCTGATCTTAGAAATTAGGTGGTTAGTTGTGGTTAGCCTTGAATGATTTTCTGATTTATTGTTATCTTTGAATAAGCTGTAGGTTACTGTACCTAACAACGATGATGTCATTTGCCCTATCTGGATGTGCTTCAATGAATACAATTTCTGAGAAACTATTCTATATCCTGGATAAAAAGCCTCGCTTGGAAGCTGGAAAATACACTCAGATTCAAACTACCTCTGTGTTTGTTTCTGTTTGTCACCACAAAATCCTTACCCACCTAGTCTTTGAGAGCCCTCGTCCCAGGGATCCCCATACCCGGCTGGGGTGGTCCACAGCATTACTTGCTGGGCTATCTGACATGACAGTGGTTTGCAGTGCTACTGGTTGTAATCCATCACAAAATACAGGCTATTATCATGATTATTGGTTCTCATTACATATCTCACAACCAGGACGATATATTATGAAGCTTGGGCCACTAAATTATCTCCCAAAATCCAACTGGGTCTCTCTTAGAGGGTCAAGTTGTTTTTCTTTCTGGAAAGTCTCAGGCTACTGTGTTTCTCCTATAGTATTGGTGTAAGTATAATATGAAGTATTTGCAGTGGTACAAATTTTCACTTGACTATCCAAGGGGAAATCAGGAGCTATGTGAAAACCCATTATAACAACTCATTATTGAATTATGCTATTTGATGAGAGCTGTCATTCTGTAAATGTTTCTCATGCTGGTTAATGAATAAAGCACTGTTGGCCGATAGGAAAGGAAGATAGGAGGGACAAGGAGACAAGGAGGAAAAACCATACTTGTTACAGCTATTTTTATCTATTATTCTTATTATTATTATAGATCATGGATTTAGACTAGCTTGTTAGGCTTCCAGGGAGAATCATGGAGCCAATTTTTAGTTGTATTATTCTCAATGAGGAAACTGCAAATCACAATATTTATATGAAGAGAGAATCAGCCTTTGCTCCTCAAAGAAGCCATCTTCCTCCTGTATTGGGCTAATTTAAAAGAGCTTCAGGGTAGCATTCTCAAGAAAACATGGTCTACTGGATAGATGATAGTTGTTAGTATCTGAAAAACTCTAACAACTATCTCCAAAAGTACAAAGGAACTTAGTGTGTAGTAAGCAAGGATAAGCCTAATGTTACTATAACAAATAATGCCCCAAAGAAGCAGACTGTATTGAGAATGGATAGTGCATTAAAAAATCATCTCTTTGTGTCCCTGTGGTGAATGCTTGCAATGTTATGTTTAGAGCATGGCATCCATCATCCTCTGGCGTATGATTTTGCAAGCAGAGGTGCACATACCCACATCCACACACATTTACATACACAGAACACACTAATAATAATTTAGGTTTGCTGCAACATCCATTTTAAATTCAAGTTTAGCTTTGTAGTTCCAGAGACAAAGCCCAGTCACAGGTTTGAACTCTATACTACATCCAAATGGCTTCAGTAATGGACAACACTGTCTCTACTGTATACTCAGATGATCTGCTTTCCATAGTGACTGTCACCAATTTTTCCCATACATATAAGGGTCACCTGAAGCCATCATGGCCCAGTGGAAGGCTCCTACCACTGTTTCTGAGTGTTTGGTGTAGCCAGGATAGAAGTAAATTTTACTGAAACAAAACCAAGGTTGGAGTAGCAGCCATGACAAATACAGTAGTTCCAATGGCTAGAAGGAAATCTTCCCAGGTCATCAGTAGCTAAACCAGAATCTTCCCTGGGTATCTGAATGAACCAGTTCTTCATGCAGATGTGAGGTGCTTAAAGCTGTCATGGCTATTAGAATGATAGTTAAAACGATTACCTAAGAAGTGAGTGTTTGGCTGATAGTTTGTGCAGCCTCTGAGAAAAAGCCCATGCTGTAGATGTGCTTGCCACCATGCTAATGGATGCATAGTTCTGGCAGTCTAGAAAAAAAAAATCAAGAACAAAAAGTTATAGTTCCTATCTGGCCTCCATTTTGCCCTCAACCTGGCTGAGTCACCCAATTCCACTCCCTGGAAGTTGCCCTTAAGGCACCAGAAAGGAACAGTCAGATAAGCTAGTCAGCTGAACAGCCCAACTCCTCCAACTCCTGGTGGTTGAGGTCTTTAGTCACATAAAGGGAAAGAAGTCTGGAGAGATGGCTCAGCAGTTCAGAGTACTTACTGCTATTGAATTGTCCAACACCCACATCAAATCTGGCCTCGAAGAGCTCCTGAACTACAGTGATGCATACACTCAGGCAGGCAAACACAAATAATAAACCACCACCACCCCCTTTTTGAGGCAGGGTTTCTCCATGTAACAGCCATGGGTGTCCTGGAACTCACTTTGTAGACCAGGCTGGCCTTGAACTCACAGAGATCCGCCTGCCTCTGCCTCCCAAGTGCTGGGATTAAAGGTGTATGCCACCACTGCCCAGCTAATAAGTCAACCCTTAAAGAGGAAAATCTCCTGAATAAACTTGGAGAACAGGGGGAAGAGGGGACGAGAAAGAGGAGGGGAGAAGGGGGGAATGGAGGAGAACATGATGGATCAGGAAGGTTGAGTTGAGAGAAGAGCAGAGAAGGAGAACAAGGAAAGCCATTGTGGGCTTAACGAGAAATCTGGCACTAGAGAAATATCCAGGGACCCAAGGGATAACCCCAACTAAGAATCTCAGCAATAGTAAAGAAGTTACCTTAAATGCCCTTCCTCTATAATGAGATTGATGACTACCTTAAATGCCTTCATTGAGTAGATGATGGAAGCAGAAGAAGAGATTCACTGCTAAGCACTTAGTGGAACTCTTAGAATCTATTTGTAGAGAGGGAGAAGTGATAAGCCAAGGGGTCAAGACCATGTTGGGGAAACCCACAGAAATAGCTGACCTGAGCAAGTGGGAGTATGGACCCCAGTCTGACAGCTGAGGAACCAGGCCCCCTGAACATGGGTGTCAGTTGGGGGACTTGGGAAGTCTATGGGGCCTCTGGCAGTGGAACCACTATTTATCCCTAGTGCTCAAATGGGCTTTGGGAGCCCATTTCCCATGGAAAGATACTCTCTCAGCCTAGATACATGGGAGAGGGCCCAGGTCCTGCCCCAAATGATGTGACAGACCTTGATGATCCTCATGGAAGGCTTCACCCTCCTTGAGGAGTGGATGAGGGGGGAGTGGGATGGGGAGATGGTGAGGGGAATAGAAGGACAAGAGGGAGAGAGAACTGAGATTGGTATGTAAAATAAGATTGTTTTTATTTAAATAAAAATTAATTTATAAAATGACAAATTTATAATTTTACAAAATTCAAATACAAATTTGAAAATATCACATTTCTTCAGTGAATTTTAACTAATTGTAATTAACCCCTAGAAAAATATTCATCATGGAACTTGGTTCCTTCTGATCTTTTTCAGGACACACACTCTAGAATAGGAAGGAAAATAACTAAAATAAAGCATACTCCATAATAGACAGAAAAGAACATACGATTGGGCATGGTAGAAAGGAAAGTATAAAGGCATATGGAAACCAAATCCAGTTTGCTCACCTCCCAGTAAGACTCCAATATTGAGTTGAAAACAACATACAGACACAATGATCAATGTGTGTAATTGCAGAACTTGGGCAGTTGAGACATGAAAATCCCAAATTTAAGGCCGACCTGCTCTACATGGTGAGTTTAAAGCCAGCCTGAGCTACATAACCAAGACCCTGTCTCAAGCCAACTGTCATAAGTAAAGAAATAAAGAACAGTTGTTGAATTCGAGATTCAAAAACATAAAAATTATTACTAAGTTCCTTTGGTTGCTCTGTGTAGTTAGGTTACTGCTCCTGATTCAGAAGATATAACTGAAACAGCCTATGAACAAATGAAAAGGATGCTTCTGACAGTAGATGAACTGGGCTCTCACAGTACATACAGAACCCAGTCATACTGTTTCTTCTCGTTTTCAGCAGTGTTACTTGAAGATAATGGAGTTCCAAAGTACTAACTGGATTCATAAAGATATTAATAAAACTTTAGAAAATAGCTGAGCCCCTGCCTACCGGATCTTTGACACCTATCACTAGAGGTGAGTCTGGGACCCGTTAGAGTTGAATCCCCCCCACACAACCCTTCCCTGGGAACTACCTGGATTGGCCCTGAATCTTGCTCCCTCCCACTGTGTCCTGTCCCCAGCAAGAGCGCTCCTGGTGCTCTGATACATACCCACACCCACACCCACACCCACACCCACACCCATGAAGAGCCTACCTTCCCCCCCCCCCACCCTGTGCCATACCCTGCCTGCTGTCCCACCTCTCTGGTTAAGCACTGGAACAGAGGGCATATCCAACAATCCCGCCACCTTCTGGAACTCCTCTGAGCACACTAGACCCTCCTATTTAAGCAGGACCACCCTGAATCCCTATCTGCCTGATCTCTGACCCCCCCACAGCCAGTCCTCTGCTGGAGTCCCAGGCCCCTGCCAGAGATCTGCCTATCCCTGTGAGATCATCCTGAGTCCCTGCCTGCTGGATCTTTGACCCACTTCGCTGGGCCTCTACTGGAGCCTGATCTCTGACCCCCATCGCCAGGTCCGTGCTTGAGGAGAGACCTCCTAGAGAGCTTGGACCACACAGAGCTACAGACATGGAATTTCTGACCCACCTAAACCCACTGGGGAAGTACGAGAGAGAGAGAGAGAGAGAGAGAGAGAGAGAGAGAGAGAGAGAGAGACCCACATGCACCCACAGGAAGAAGTGATGGGAAGATGGCAATACAAGAAAACACCTAACAATAGAAAGACAAACATGACACCACCAGAATCTAGAAACTCTACACCAACTAGACTTGAACACCCCAAAGCAGATGAAGCAAAAGAGAACAACTTAAAAACTATCCCCATAAAAATGATAGAGGCCTTCAAAGACAGTGTGAGAAAATTCCTTAAAGAAATGGAAGAAAAACAAACAAGAAATTGGAAGAAATGAACAAATCTCGTAATGAAAGTACAGAAAGCCAAATAAAAACAATTAAACAGGTGAAGGAAATGGGTCAAGATTTGAAAAGTGAAATAGAGACAATAAAGTAAACACAAACTGAAGGAATGCTGGAAATAGAACAACTGGGCAAACTATCAGGAACTACGGACACAAGCATAACCAACAGAATACAAGAGAAGGAAGATAAAATCTCAGGCGCTGAAGATAAACTAGAGGAAATAGATTCATTGACCAAAGAAAATCGTAACCCCAACAAATCCTTAACACAAAACATCCAGGAAATGTGGGACAACATGAAAAAGCCAAACCTAAGAATAATAGGCATAGAGGAAGGCAAAGAAGCCCAGCTCAAAGGTGCAGAAAACATATTCAACAAAACAATTGAAGAACTTTCCCAATCTGAAGAAGGCCATGCCCATGAAAGCACAAGAAACATATCCAACACCAAATAGACTGGACCACAGGAAAAAAAAAAAAGACCCCATCGACACATAATAATCAAAACATTTAACATACAGAATAAAGAAAGAATATTAACAGCAGTGAAGGAAAAAGGCCAGGTAACATAAAGGCAGACCTATCAAAATTACACCTGACTTCTCCATGGAAACCCTCAAGGCCAGAAGGTCCTGGATAGATGTTCTACAAGTACTAAGAGTCCACGGATGCCAGCCCAGGCTACTATACCAGCAAGACTCTCAATCACTATAGACAGAGAAAACAAGATACTTAATGTCAAAGCCAGATTTTCACACTATGTATCTACAAATCCAGCCCTACAGAAAGTTCTGGAAGGAAAACTCCCACCCAAGGAAGTTAACTATGCTCACAAAGACATAGGCAATCGATAATCCCACTTCACCAGAACCCAAGGGTAAAGCAGGGTAAATATATTCACAATACCATGGCCAACAACAAATCTAAAACAAGCATTAACAATCAATGGCCCTTACTTTCCCTCAACATTAATGGTCTTAACTCACCTATAAAAAGACACAGGCTAACAGAATGGATACGAAGACAGAATCCATCCTTCTGCTGCATACAAGAAACACATCTAAGCTTCAAAGACAGACATTACCTGAGGGCAAAAGGTTGGAAAAAGATCTTCCAATCAAATAGAACCAAGAAGCAAGCAGGCATGGCTATCCTAATAGGTAACAAGTTAGACTTCAAACCAAAATCAATCAAAATAGATGAAGACGGTCATTTCGTATTTATCACAGAAGAAATCCATGAGCACAAAGTCTCAATTCTGAACATTTATGCCCCAAATACAAAGGCACTTACATTCGTAAAAGAAATGCTACTGAAACTTGAAGATCACATAAAACCTCACACACTTATAGGGGAAGACCCCACTCTCACCGCTAGAAAGGACCAGCAGTCAGAAACTTAACAAAGAAACAAAAGAACTAACAGAAGTTATATCTCAATTGGGTTTAACAGACATCTATAGAACATTCCATCCAAACACAAAAGAATATACCTCCTACTCTGCTCCAAATGAAACCGTTTCTAAAATCAACCACATACTAGGGGACATAACAAACCTCAACAGATGCAAAAAAAAAAAAAAATGGAATAGTCCCCTGTATCTTATCAGACCACCATGTTTTGAAGTTTGAATTCAACAACAACACAAATCCAAGAAACCCTACAAACTCATGGAAACTGAGCAATGTGCACTTGCACCATACCTGGGTCAAAGAAGAAATAAAGAAAGAAATTAAGGACTTCTTAAAATTTAACAAGAATGAGGAATCAACATACCTGAACTTATGGGATACCTTGAAAGCAGTGCTACAAGGGAAGTTCATTGCACTAATTGCCCATGTAAAGAAAACAGAAGATAGTCACATTAGAGAATTAACAGCACAACTGAAAGCCTTAGAACAAAAAGAAGCAAACTCACCCTGGAGGAGTAGACTCCAGGAAATAATAAACTTGAAGGCTGAAACCAATAAAGTAGAAACCAGGAAAACAATAGAAAAAGAAATGCAACAAAGAGTTGGTTTTTTCGAGAAATTCAACAAGATAGACAAACTTTTATCCAAACTAACCAAAAAGCAGAGAGAGAACATACAAATTAACAAAAATCAGAAACGAAAAGTGGGACATAACAATGGACACTGAGGAATCCAGGCAACTTTCAGGTCATACTTTGAAAACCTGTACTCCACAAAATTTGAAAATTCAAAGGAAATGGACAAATTTCTGGATAACTATCACTTACCAAAATTAAATCAAGAACAGACAAACCACTTAAATAGACCTATAACCTGCCATGAAATAGAAGCAGTCATCAAAATCCTCCCAACCAAATAAAGCCCAGGGCAAGATGGCTTCAGTGCAGAATTCTACCAGAAATTCAAGGAACAACTAATACCAATACTCATCAAATTGTTCCACACTATAGAAACAGAAGGTTCATTACCGAACTCTTTTTATGAGGCCACAATCACCTTGGTACCCAAGCCACACAAAGACACAACTAAGAAAGAAAACTACAGACCAATATCCTTCATGAACATTGATGGAAAAAAACTCAATAAAATACTGGCAAACTGAATCCAAGAATACATCACAGAAATCATCCACCATGACCAAGTAAGCTTCATCCCTGGGTTGAAGGGATGGTTTAACATACGAAAATCTATGAACGTGATCCACCATATAAACAAATTGAAAAAAGAAAAACCACATGATCATCTCCTTAGATGCTGAAAAAGCCTTCAACAAAATTCAACACCCCTTCATGATAAAGGTCTTGGAGAGATTAGGTATAATAGGAACGTATCTAAACATAATAAAAGCAATATATAGTAAACCAACAGCCAACATCAAACTGAATGGAGGGAAGCTTAAGGTGATTCCTCCAAAATCAGGAACAAGATAAGGCTGCCCTCTCTCTCCATATCTCTTCAATATTGAACTTGAAGTTCTAGCTAAAGCAATAAGACAACAAAAGGAGATCAAGGGGATCCAAATTGGAAAGTAAGTCAATCTTTCACTATTTGCAGATAATATGATAGTTTACATAAGTGACCCCCCCAAAAAAAAAAACTCTACCAGGGAACTCCTACAGCTGATAAACACCTTCAGCAAACTAGCAGGAAACAAGATAAACTCAAAAAAAGCAGTAGCCCTACTACATACAGACGACAAAGGGACTAAGAAAGAAATCAGAGAAACATCACCCTTTACAATAGCCACAAACAACATAAAGTATCTTGGGGTAACACTTCCCAAACAGGTGAAAGACCTATATAGCAAGAACTCCATGTCTTTAAAGAAAGAAATTAAAGAAGATACCAGAAAATGGAAAGATCTCCCATGCTCTTGGATAGGTAGGATAAACATAGTAAAAATGGCAATCTTGCCAAAAGCAATCTATAGATTCAATGCAATCCCCATTAAAATTCCAGCACAAATCTTCACTGACCTTGAAAGGATAATAATAAACTTTATATGGAAAAACAAAAGACCCAGGATAGCCAAAACAATCCTGTACAATAAAAGAACTTCAGGAGGCATCACCATCCCCTACTTTAAGCTCTACTACAGAGCTATAGTCCTGAAAACAGCCTGGTAGTGGCACAAAAAATAGACAAATAGACCAACAGAATTGAATCGAAAATCCTGATATTCACCCACACACCTACGAACACCTGATTTTTGACAAAACAGCTAAAAGTATACAATGGGAAGAAGAAAGTATTTTCAACAAATGGTGCTGGCACAACTGGATGATGGTATATAGAAGATGTTTATTCAGGGAGAAATAACTCACAACATATAGAGGTAAACATCAACAGGTTCCTGCTTCCAAGAATTCCTCTGGATATACTCCTGTCCCTGTGTGGCTGGCTAGAGAGGCTCTCCCATGCCTCCTCCGACCTAGTTCCCCAGGTCACTTCCGCCCCTGGCTCCACCCCCCAATGGGTGTGATCAGTGCCACAGAAGGAGACAAAGTGAATATCCCACTACAGTAACCCAGTCACAAAAAGAGGAACATGGTATGTACTCGGTCATACATGGATTTTAGACATAGAACAAAGGATCACCAGCCTATAATTCACACCGCCAGAGAAACTAGGATGCAAAGAGGATTCTAAGAGAGTCATATAGGGCCCCAACAGCAGGGGAAAGGGACAAGATCTCCTGAGCATATGGGGAGTGGGGGGGGGGACAGTGAGTGGAGAGGGAACTAAGAGAAAGAGAAGGGGAGGAGAGGAAGCACATGGGACTAGGAAGATTGAGTCAGGAGAGGAATAGATGAGAGGAGAGAGAGAGAGTGAGAGAGAGAGAGCATAAAAGAGGGAGCCATTATAGGTTTAAAGAGAAAACCGAACCTAGAGAAATTTCCAGAGACCTACAAGACTGACCCCAACTAACAATTTGAGCAACAGTGGAAAGGCTACCATAAATGCTCTTCCCTGATAATGAGATCAACAACTAACTTATCCACCACCATAGAGCCCTCATCTAGTACCTGTTGGAAACAGAGGCAAACACCCACAACTAAACACTGAGCTGAACTAGAATCCAGATGCAGAGAGGGAGGACAGGGCCAGGCTACAGAAACACATAGAGACAGCTGACCTGAACAAGGAGGAGCTAATGGGCCCTGAGACTGATATCTGGGAATAAAGCATGGGACTGACTCAGACTCCCTGAACATGGGTCTCAGTTAGAAGGCCTGGGCAGTCTAAGGGACCTCAGACAGTGAGACCAGGATGTATCCCTGGTGCACAAAAGGACTTTGGGAGCACATCCCCCATGGAGGGATACTCCCTTAACCTAGAGACAGGAGAGAAGCCCTAGACCCTACTCCAAATGACAGATTTAGATGACCCCTCCTGGAAGGTATCACCATACATGTGGAGTGGGGGGATGGAAGGGGAGGGGGGGTAGGGGGTCATAAGAGGTTGGGAGAAAGGGAAAGAGGGAAAGAGGGAGAGGGAACCGGGATCGATATGTAAAATAAAAATAAAATTAAAAAATTTTAAAAAATTGTAGAAAATATAAAAATATTGTTATTTTGTCCAAATAGAAAATGCATTTTTTCTTAGTTGTGTTCATATTCAAGTAACATGCAAATATGAATTGTAATATATTCCACTCTGTCTGTCAGTCCACAAACTACAAGCAAAGAAAATTACAAGGTATTAACCAACTATATGTACAATATGCAAGTCTTATACACAATTCTGATGAAGGATAGGATTTTCTTGTCTATGATATTGAAGATATAGGGGTGGTATTGAACACATGCACACCCACGAGTCTTTTCATATATACATAAGATAAACTTTAATTCTTGTTTGTCTTTGTTACATCCAAATGACCAGAATTACTAATCCTGTGTCTTGGGGCCATTTTGAAGTAAAATAACAGTTATTTGCCCACATGCACTGCAGCAGCTCATATGAGACCTGAAATGGTTACTGACTCATGGGTGGATCCGTGTATAGTTGGGATGCCAGAGATGAAGAGATGGCTCACTGTGGGAGGGCACAATAATTTAATACACTATTGAGAACAGTTTGGAAGCATATTGGAAGTTTTTGTGTGTTTTCTGGTTTCCTTAAAATGTACAAAGGCATCTGAAAAGTTTTAGTTTACTGAAATGGAAGGGATAACTTAAGACAATGTACCTGGTCACAGAAAAGATATTAAAATGTTGGTCAGATATAAATGGAAACTTCATTAATGTAGAAAAAGAAAGAAACGCATTTAATTTGGAAATACATCAGGGATGAGACTAGACAATATTCAAACAGATATAATATGTTGTTTCTCCAAAAGAGCTTGATTACCAAAGAGATGATGAAACACCATAACCAAAAGTAACTTGGGGAGGAAAGGATCATTTCATCTTAACAGCTGTAGTCTATCATCTGGGGAACTTAGGGCAGAAACTAAAGTAGAGACCATGGAGGGACACTGCTTGCTGGCTTATTTCCCATTGCTTGCTCAGCCTGCTTTCTTACATAGCCAAGGACCACCTGCCTGGCAGTGGACCACCCACAGTGGCCTGGGCCCTCACACATCAATCATTAATCAAGAAAATACTACAAAGGCCAGTCTTACAGAAGCGTTTTCTCAGTTGATGACCCTGGCTTATGTTAAGTTGTAAAAAAAAAAAAAATCAACACAGACATTATTTGTAAATTGTGAAACAGTTATCATCCAAGAAAGGAAAAAGGAATGAGATGTATTTGAAAATAAAATAGCATCTGAGCACGCATGAGCACACACACAATAAAAGCACCAGAGTGAATCAATACTCTCATTTCTTTGCAGTAATCTCCCTAAATCTGTGATTTTGCTTTCCATGATTTCATTTGCCTGTTGACAACCATGGTCCAAATGTATTAAATGAAAAATTCCAGAAATTAAAAATCCATGAATCATAAATTGCAAGCTGTTTTCAGTAGTGTATTAAATTCTTCTGCCCTCCCATAGTGAGCCATCCCTTTGTCTCCAGCTAACCAACTATACAAGGGTTCACCCATGAGTCAGTAACCATTTCACTTCTCATATGAGCTGCTGCAGTGCATGTGGGCAAATAACTGTTATTTTACTTCAAAATGGCCCCAAGGCACAGGGTTAGTAATTCTGGCAATTTGGATGTAACAAAGGCAAACAAGAACATACCATATATATGTATAGAGGAAAATATTGTGTGTGTGTATGTGTGTGTGTGTGGTCAATACCATTCCTAGTTCCAGGAACCTATGGAATATTTCCCCTACAGATAAAGGGAGACAAATGCAGTATATTTCTAACTTACCTGGAATCTATTCAAACTCACAAATTAAAATTATTTCTGTGCTATAACACATTTTTTTCTTAAGAAAGCAGGTTTGGTGCTGGAGAGATGACTCAGCCACCAAGATCAGGTACAGAGGTACAGTTCTTGCAGAGGACCTGAGTTCAGTTCCCAGTATACGCATTGGGCAACTCACAACTATCTGTAATTCCAGCTCCAGAGAATCCTACACCCTTCTCCGGCCTCACATGCATAATCAACCCCTCCTCCCACACACACACAATTAAAATAAAAATGAAACCATTTTGTTTTTTTTTTTTTTTAATACAGGGTATCTCTGTGTATCCTTAGCTGTCCTTAGCTAAGGACTTTGGCTATCCCAGAACTCGCTCTGTAGACCAAACTGACCTCAAACTCACAGAGATCCACCTGCCTCTGCCTCCTGAGTGCTGTGATTCAAGGTGTGTGCCACCACCACTCATCTAATAAAATGATTTTTTAAGACAAACTTACTTTATGATGATGTCCAATGCACTTTAAAGTGTTCAAAATGATGGATGTTTTTTCATGAGAAGTCTATATGTAAACACAAAGGGCCTGGTTAGCTGGTAAACATTCTACCAAGACAATCTCTATTGAAGGTGTAGTTTAAATGAGTTCACCAGACTCAAGATAAATGATAAATAGGTGTTTATTAGAGGAGAACTTACACAAATAAGAGTAAATAACCTCCAAGGCCTTTCTGCTCCAGAAGATGCAGTCTCTGCCCTTCCAATGCTCTCTGTGATCGAAGAGAGCTTGAGCTAGGCCCTCCTCTACACCTGAAACCATGCCCAAAGTGTGTGGCCACTACTACAAGCTCACTGACAAGGCAAGATGCCTTTATAATTCCCTTTTTCCCCTAAAAAAGAGGGTTTACGCTTAATATAAAAACTATATGCAATGATAACAAATATCAAGTATATTCTAGGAGAAGAAAGGTAAAATCATACACAAATTAAGACCTACAACCAGCAAGAGCAAGAATGAGCAATAGACACATTCTACATGTCCAATACCAGGGTAATGGAATAACAGAGTTAGGACTGATAACAGTTCTAATGTGGAAAATCTATGTCTTGTACCTAGTATTTTCTATCTAAGGTGAGAGAGTATATTAGCTGTGAATGTCTAGTCTTCAACCTCATCAAAGATTTGAGAAGGAAAATAACATTACTAGGGCAGGCAGGAAGTTCAAGTGTGCAACTTCTTAAAGGTGCAAGCAAAGACAGAAACAGCGGGCTACCTGGACAGTAAGCCAAGGTCTCACAGTAACATCAGGGCAACCAACTTTGGCTAAGGCATTGAAAGAGTGGAAATTTTTAGACAAATAGTAACTAATTCAAGTCTAAAAACCTGTTGCTTCTAGCACATCAAATTTAAGTACTACAAATGCAAAGATGCACTTTGAATGGATATTTATCTTAAATTGTATTGTGTGTGTATGTGTGTGTGCGTGCGTGCGTGCGTGCGTGCGTGTGTGTGTGTGTGTGTGTGTGTGTGTGTGTGTGTGTGTTCTCCCCTTCTACCATGTGTTTTCAGAGAATTGAACTCCAGGCTTACCAGCAAGCACTCTTGCCCACTAAATCATCTTGCCAGACTGGTAGTTATCTTTTGTTTTTGAGGGGCTTTTTTACATTTTTTATTAATTTATTTTTTACATTCCAATCCCAGTTCCCCTTCTTCCCCTTCTCCCCCTACTCACCCCCCTCACCTCCCGTCTGCTCCTCAGAGAGGGTAAGGCCTCCCCTAGGAAGTCTACTAAGTATGTCTCATCATCTCATTGAGGCAGGACCAAGGTAGCTCTCCTCCCCCCACAGACACACTCCTGTGTCTAGGCTGGGCAAGGTTTGTGCATTAATGTTAGACCTTGAACCCACTGCCAGTGACCTCATATATTGTCCCATTGCACCATTGTCACCTATATTAAGGGAGTCTAGTTTGGTCTTATGCAGGTTCCCTATTTGTCAGACCTGAGTCAGTGATCTCTCACTAGCTCGTCTCTGCTGATCCTCTGGATTTCCCCATCATGGTCTTGACTCCTTTTTCATATTGTCACTAAGCTAGAATCCTCTTCCAGAAACAAATGGAAGCAGATGTGGAAATCCACAACTAATGGGCCAAGCTCCTAGGGTAAAATCAAAGTGAGGGAGAACCTTTTGTTTGAAACAGGATTTCTCTGTAGCTTTGTAGCCTGTCCTAGAACTTGTTCTGTAGAACAGGCTGGCCTTGAACTCAGAGATCCACCTGCCTCTGCCTCCCTAGTCCCGGGAGTAAAGGTGTGTGCCACCACCAGAGAGCTCTGATAGTTATCTTAATGTTGTTCCACTAGAATATCATGAGAAAATCACTCTAACTGGATCTTGATAAGATCTGGGTTGTATATAAAAGTGAATATTATATTTCAGTGCGTTCTGCTTTGTTGTGGAATATTTGTTTACACCGTAAAGAGGTATTTTTGCCAAGGCTCCTGCTAATTGATTTAATAAAAATCTAAATGGCCAATAGCTAGGTAAGAAGAGATTAGGCTGCACTTCCACAGACAAAGAGGATTCTGGGAAGAAAAAAGTCCAAGTTGCTAGACAGACACAGAGAGGAAAAGGGAAGTGCAAGATGCAAGAGAGATAATGCCTCTCTTAATTTAAGTTATAACAGCTAGTTGAGACAAACCTAAGTTAAAGGTCAAGCTTTCATAATCAATAATAACTCTCTGGGTCATTATTTGTGGACTGGTGGTTCAAAGATAGTCCAACAAGAAAGCTTGCAACACAACTTTTATAGAAACACAATAGAAAAGAAGAATCCCCCAAAAGCTGTATTGGAACAGAAACAGAAAGAAAGATCTTTGACTCAGAAGCTAAGAATGCTTACTGTTCATAAAGTCCCTCACAGAACCAGGAAGGGACAAGTTCCCCAGAGCACAGGGGAAGAGGGGGGGGGCAGCGAATGAAGAGAGAAGTAGGAGAAAACGAGGGGAAGGAAAGGAAAACACGTGCAACCAGGAAGATTGAGCCCAGTCAGGAATAGAAGACAGGAGAGACAGAGAGAGAGAGTGAGAGAGAGAGAGAGAGAGAGAGAGAGAGAGAGAGAGAGAGAGAGAGAGGAGGGAGCCAATGTTGGTTTGAAGATAAAATTGAACACAAAGAAATGTCTAGAGAACTACAAGACTGCTGCCAACTAACAATTTGAGCATCTGTGGAAAGGCTACCATAAATACCCTTCCCGGATACTGAGATCAACAACTAACTTATCCATGGAGCCCTCATCTAATACCTGTTGGAAACAGGAGCAAACACCCATACATAAACACTGAGTTGAACTAGAACCTAGATGCAGATGGAGAGGACAAGACCAGGCAGCAGAAACACATAGAGACAGCTTACCTGAACAAGGAGGAGCTAACAGGCCCCCAGACTGATAGCTGGGAGTCCAGCATGGGACTGACTCAGGCCCCCCTGAATATGGGTCACAGCCAGAAGGACTGAGCAGTCTAAGGGATCTCAGACAGTGGAGCCAGGATGTATTCCTGGTACACAAAAGGACTTTGAGGACATATCCCCCATGGAGGGATAACTTCCTTAACCTAGAGACAGGAGAGAAGCCCTAGTCCCTACTTCACATGACCTGTCAGATCTACATGACCCCAACTGGATGGTATTCCCCTACATATGGAATTGGGGTGGGGGGATGGGAGGGGAGGGTGGTTAGGGTGCATGTGAGAGGGCAGAGAGGGTAAAAGGGAGGGAGGGATGGAGGGAGGAATGGAGGGAGGGAGGGAGAGAGGGAGGGAGAGGGAACTGGGATCGACATGTAAAATAATAAATTAAATAAAAAAAAAATGCTTTGACTCCAAAATTTAAGTTCAAGGACAAGTTACTGGGGAAAAGGACTTCTATTTTTGTTTCCACAGAAAATGAATAGCTGTGGATTCCTTCCAGACTAATGTGGTTTGATCAAGCCTGAAACAGACTACCAGGTGATCTTACATTCAAAACAGCTGGACAAAGCAGCCTCAAAACTACAGCCAGGATTTCTGCATCTTCTTAGAATCCCCCATGACAGTGCCCCTTACCATCAGGAAGTAGTTTGGAAAGAACGATGCCCAAATTCCCAAATATTGTCTATAAATGTTTGTTTTCATTTAAATGGACTTGGTTATATAAAATAAAATAATAAAAAAAAAAGGATGCTTACTGTTCTTGCAGAAGACCCAGGTTTACTTCCCAGCACCCAGGTTTACTTTCCAGCACCCACATGATGGCTCATGCCCTTCTCTAACTCCAGTCCCAGGAGATCTGATTTCTGACCTCCTTGAACTCCTGCATGCATATATATGCACTCAGACATAACACATACACAGAAAAATAAATGTTTTTTAAAATCTAAATGTACAACATGAGCATTTTATTTTATTTTCAATATAGGCTAATTATAGCTGTTTGATATTTTGTTTATATTTCCCTTTTTAAACTTACATCTATTAAGAAGATACAACAGTATGACTCACAGATTTTAAGTATCCAAGAATTACATTGCTGACAGAAGACAAAAATGAGAAATAGTCCTATTTTTTACCACTTAGTCTATTAATTACCACTAGCTGTTGCTATTATTTATTCTTACCACTTTGTTTAGATTAATACCAGTAATAAAACCGAAAATTAAACTAAAGAATTAAAATGAACATCAATTTTTCAACAAATAATACTGTGTTCAATTACTTCTTACATGTTACCTTGTGCATTTCCTTACCCAGTACAGTTGTGTTTTGGGTTGTCTTTTGAAAGGCTAATCATCCCAATAGTATAATAAAGTACATTGGGAAAAGCCTATAGAAACAAGGTACCATTTGTATATTGCAATAGACAAGTTTTTAAAACAAAACTGTGGAGGTTAAACAGTGCCTTTTCTTTTTATAAGTGTTATATACTATGTACAAACTACTCATTTATTCGTTTCTACTTATTTTGAAAGAGTAATTATTGTTACTTTTGAACACTGGTCAGCTGTTCTGAGCGTGGGGGAAAGACGCTACAGAATGAAGGTTCTCACCGAAAATAACGCATTCCTAAAGGCTTGGGGGGGGGGCACGGTGGGTGAAGAAGGGCTCGTGTGTGTGTGTGTGTGTGTGTATGTGTGTGTGTGTGTGTGTGTGTGTGTCTGTCTGTCTGCGTGCGCGCATGCGTGCACACGCACTGCGTGCCATCAAAGTTCAAAATGGCTGTCTGGAGGTCGGTTGATTTTGACGAGATCGTTGAGGTGTCTGATGAGGTAAACTGCTTGCTCTACCCAAAATGAAAGGTTTTCGAAGCCCCTAAAGTTTAATGTGTGTGGGGAGAATACTATCGTAGAATTTTAAGTAAAACAGTATTTGTTACAGCTAAGAGCTTCCCTTCAGTTGTGAGGAAGTGAAGGAGCCTTATTTGAGAGGCCTTGTTCACTTTTAGCACGGAGTTGGTGTAAAGATGCTTCTTACCATCACAGCTCTAGCCTAAATACCAAAGCACGATGAAATGTGATGTAATTTTGTGAGACTGCACTGATAGGACTTGTTCCTAACTAATGGGCTAAAGGAAAGAGACAATGTTGCTGCCTAATCTTGTCTGATCTAGGTATCATGGCAACCATGTCAAAGGCGGAAGATAGGAGAACAGTTGATGCATGTAGGAACAGGATTCTCTGACACCTTTTAAGCTAGAGACTGTTGACGGATGTCTTTAATTCTGGGGGCTGGAAGAGTGGGTGCCATGGCATAAATGTCATGTCGCTCAAGCCCAGTGGCATTTTTTTAGAGGAGGACGGGTCGTCAAATTTGTCTCATGAGAAGAGCCTTTACCCACTATGGCCTCTCTTTGCTCGTCCCTATGCCTAACATAGTCTGAAAAACACGGGACTAGGCAGTCTGGGAAGCAAGAAAGGGCCCAATTTGGACCTTAATGGCGTGAACTGTTCAGACTGTGAGAAGGGTAGAGGGAAGAAGGAGCTTATATATGCTTGACGGGAGCTCTACAAATGAAGAATAGTGGCTATTTCAGTGATTCTCAACCTTCATAAGGCTGTGACCCTTTAATACAGTTCCCCATGTTTTTTGTGATTATTAAACTTACTAAATATTATTACATTTTAATTATATTACATATAATTTGTATTTATATATATTTACACGCTAAATATAATATATAAATATATTAAATAAAAGCATTAATTTAATTAAATCTCCATACAATTATTTCCTTTCTACTTCCTAACTGTAATTTTGCTACTGGTATGAATCGTAATGTAAATATCTGATATTTATAGGCTGAGAAACGCTGGTATTTTGGGTAGGGTTGTCAGATTTAGAAAAGAGAATTCAGAATTCCTAGTTAAATTTGAATGTCAGCGAAGCAGCAAATTATTTTGTGGTATCAATATGGCCCAGGGAAAATTTAGTAATACACTTACAAAAATGTATTCATTGTTAATGTGATATTCAGATGTAAGGTGTTGTTGCATTTGCCCATGCCATGTTTGCCTTAAGACAGGTGGAGGAAGGGCCTCTGCGGGAAGTCCAGGAAATTGGAAAAGGGCCTGTGGTCATTAAGGGGTGTGAGAATGGTCGGGAGCAGAGCTAGAGATGCGTGGTGCAGTCACTGAACGTTGCTAGGGCGACTTCTCTACATCGTCTCAGAGCCTGCAGCTGTACCAGCCTGGGTAGCCGCGCCCACACAGGTGGGGGCTAGCGGCTGGGAACCCGCCCAGGCTGAAGAGCTGCAGGCTAGGCCCGCCTTCCATCCCCCACAGGGGTGGAGCCTGGGCGAGGAGGAATCAGCCTGCAGCTCTCTCTGCCTGGTTGAAGAGTCGCAGGAGAAAATGGAGTCTAGCAAGATGGCGCCTCCCAAGAACGCTCCTAGAGATGCCTTGGTAAGCGGGAGGGTAGCGAAGCCAGGCGCACTCGGAGATGCCCTGTATGGCAGACCGGACTTAGCGCCTGGTGGGGATAAAGTGGGTGGGGTGCCATTTGCAGCTAGCTAGGCGACTTGGCTGGGAAAGGGCAGTGGGGTTCACCGGTCCCTGGGGCGCAGTCCACGCTCCCGGAGCCCCTCCAGAGAGGTGCGGGCTACCTGGGGGCTTTTGTCTCGCTGGCTCCGGGCCGCCCCCATCCCCCAAGTCTGCAGCCTCCTCCCTTCAACCAGTCTATGAGCCCTGATTGCGACATGGGTTCTGATGCTAGCTTCCCTCACTGTCACATCCGAAAATGACAGCCAGCTGGACCCACCCCTACCTCTCCCTGGAAAGCTAGTTCAGGCCTTTCTTGTGTCTTTACTCCCACCCTTGCTAAAATAAAAATTTTCACCCAAAGCATATGACTGATTTTGTGTAATAACAGACACTCACTGGAGAAGGCACAAGGAGGGGCACTTTCAGACTTTGTAGCAAACATAAAAATATGCCACATTGTGCATCTGCTTTTTTGTTTTTATTTGAATCCACAGGTGATGGCACAGATCCTGAAGGATATGGGAATCACAGAGTATGAACCAAGGGTTATAAATCAAATGTTGGAATTTGCTTTCCGTAAGTTAAAAAAAAAAAAAAAAAAAGACTATGAACTAGAAAAGATCATTTATTGTAGCACTTTAAACCAAATTCTGTTACCAATCTAGAAATAAGTAAAGCACTAAGAAGGAGCTCAAGTTAAGGGACAGTAGTATATAGTATGTCTGTTTAAATAAAGTATCGTGTGAATAGGACAATTAGTTATTACAAGCAAGTCTTAAATGTTCCAGAAATTAGTGAAACCTTTTAAACCAAAGAGCTATAAATACTAGCATCCCTGCCTTAAAATATATATGTATAGCTGTATACATATATATATATATATATTCTTCATTCATGTAATAAAAATTATTTTGCTCTTAAAGGATATGTGACCACAATTCTGGATGATGCAAAAATTTATTCAAGTCATGCTAAGAAACCTACTGTTGATGCAGATGATGTGAGATTGGCAATCCAGTGTCGGGCTGACCAGTCTTTTACCTCTCCTCCTCCAAGAGATGTGAGCAAACATTTATTTGCAAATATTTTCACTTACACTTTAAATATTCTATCTCTAATGAGGATTTTTCTTTTAGTTTTTACTAGATATTGCAAGGCAGAAAAATCAAACTCCTTTGCCACTGATTAAACCATATGCAGGACCTAGACTGCCACCTGATAGATACTGCTTAACAGCTCCAAACTATAGGCTGAAGTCCTTAATTAAAAAGGTAAGAATTTCTGGCTTGATCCTAGAATCCCAGGCAGGAATTTCAGGAGATCAATGCCTTATCTCTTCAGGGCAATCCTGAGCTAAGTCAGTGTCTTATCTCAAAATAAGGAAGTTTCAAAATAAGGTGGACCGGGTAAGCTTATAAAAAGGAAACTTCCTGTAGATAGCACAGTAAAGGTTAAAATGTTTCTTAGAACTTTTTTTTTTAATTTTCAAAGCTATAAAGAACTTTCTTATTTCATCTAACCCAGTGGAAATTTTTCTCATCATACAAGGGAACCTCAACTCATGGAGACAGTGGCAAAACTAGGACTGATTTCCCAGATCTAGTAGCTCAATCTTTGTACTTTGCCACAGTTTTGTGTGTGTGACGTAAATTGCCATCAGCAATTAGACCTTTGTCAGACATATGACCTAAGGCTCTTTCAGTACTGAAAAAGGAATTCTCCATATTGGGCTACCTTTGAAATTCTGCTGGGAGACAGTTTTAATTTAGGCACAGTTAAGACACTAAGTTAGTATTTGTCTCCATTCATAAGACTCTACCTTGAATAATCTACAGAATTAGATAGGGTCATAACTATGTGTGTATGTATGCATGCATGCAAAAACTCCAAATATTGGATTTAAAACCCAGAAGACTTCAATCCCCAGTAGCATCACAAAAAGAAAATGAAAACAGACATTTTGCATTGGATCATCCACTAATAACTCACATCAAGTTATAACTTCACTTTTCATCAAGTCTAGGTGTCAAATCTTAACATTAAAACTAACTTGTGTTTAAATCCCCTAGGGACCTAACCAAGGAAGACTAGTTCCTAGATTAAGTGTTGGTGCTGTCAGTAGCAGACCTACTACTCCCACTGTAGGTAAGTGAAAGAGGCAAATGGCCTTTCTGGACGGTGAAAACAGCGTCTCAGCATTTGCTTTTGAACCATAACCCAAGTCAAAATGGGAGTCAGAAACTCCTGTATGTTGCCATTGATAATTTTACTTATCAATAAAAAAAACACAAAGATTAACCAATTCCAAATGACATTGGCCCAGCTCTTGTTGGTATACATTGTGATTCTAAAAACATTTCCACCTTCTATGCTTCAAGTCACCAAGCACACCCATGCCAGCTACCTACTTAATCAACTTAAGTAAATGTCTCCATAAAGTGGGTACAGATTCAAAGTTTAAAATCTACAGAAAGCTTAAGGATCTTAAAAATAAGTTTCAATACTTACATTTACAAGCAATACAAGGACCATCCTGGGTGACATAGAAAGACCCCATTTCAAAAAGGAAATCATGGTAAATATCTTATATTGAGAGCCCCCAAGCTATGTCCTGTAATGTATTTAATAGCTCTCATATTGTGTACATTTCCAAGCCTGTCTTATATTCTTTATCCAGCTTTTGGAATCAACAACTTCTCCAAAGACCCTTAGTTCTTTTTAGTGAATGGTGTTTAGGAATCATTGTTTTTAGCAATGTTAAAAAAAAGTTTTCTGATTTTTTTTTTCATGTTTTTCGGGGAAAAAATCCTTTTACAAATCTCATGGCTCTTGCTATATTTAACTTGAGTCTTTCCAGTGTCTTTACATTTCTAGTATAAGAATGATTAATTTTGTTTTTAAAACTGGGTCTTAATCTGTAATGCAGGATAGCCTTAAAACTTGTTATCCTCCAGACTTGTGAATATTCAGATTACAGTTGAGGAATACTGCCAAGATAGCATTTGAACTTTGAGGTGTGAACTATCTCGTATTCTCAGGATATAGATTTACATGTCAGCATTTTAAACTGTTGTTAGGTGTGTGTAGCTCCAATAACTTGCATATACCCCCAGGTGAGCAGAAATTTGCATATAAAATCCATGTACTTTTCAGTCATTAATACATACCTGTGTATTCACATTAAGTAAGTGAATATCAAATTTTTGCTTTTTTATTTTTTGGAAAGTTATCTCACTATGTAGCCCAGGCTTGTGTTGAACTCCTAAACTCAAGTGTTCTGCCTGTCTCTGCCTCTTGACTAGCCGGACTACATGCCACTCACTCACTGCACATGAAACAGCAGGATTTAGTGATGTAACAGGCAAGTAAGCAAAAAAAAAAAAAATCAGTTACGAGTTGCCATTACATTCTTTAGCGTGTAACACCTAGAATATAAATCTTAATTCAAAATTCCTCTTAAAGATGTAATCTTAAAAGTTAAGCAAACTTACACTTCTCTTTTTTAGCACAGTTAATACACTAAACTGAGGGGGGGGAAAACTCCCAAGAGTGAGGGATTATTTAAGAATACCCATTATAAATTTTTAAAATTACTCTGCCCTCATTTCTAATGACATTTTCTCATCTCCCACCAGCCCTCTATACTTAAAAGGTGTATTCCTGTAAGCTATGGAGTATAGACTATAAATATATAAGTCATCTAACTGATATGATCTGTTCATTGTAACTACAGCACCCCCACAAGCAGTATCTGTCCCAAATAAAGTTCCAGCTGCAGTGTCAGTGACAAGCCAAAGATTTGCAGTGCAGATTCCACCTTCTCAGTCCACACCTGCCAAACCAGGTAACGTGATATGGAAGCAGGGACAGAATTCATCAACAATTTTCAATCATACAACAGTTTGTATTACTAGAGAAAGACTTTTGCTTTAGTGTCACAACAGAAAGGCAGACAGGGTAGAGCTGCAAATGAGGGTCTCCACCATTAGGGGAAGTTGACATATATGTAACATTTCAGGAGGATAGCATATTGAGTGTGCTCATCAAATTCAAAAGAAATGTGGGTTCACAGATTTGTCTAGGGATTCGATTAAAAACTGAAGAAAATGATACCATTTAGTGAATGAAAATGTGCCTTTAGTTCACTTCATAGGTGACAGGCATGATTGGCATAACGTAAACAGGCTGCTGGCATAGCAATTTACTTATGTGTATGTTTAGACTGCATCTTTTAAAACTATCTCCATACAAGAAACAACTTAGATAAAAGTTGGGCCAGCAAGATGGCTCTGTAGGTAAGGGCATTTACCACCAAGCCTGATGACCTGGGTTCAATCCCCAGGACTCACGTGGTGTAAAAAGAGAACTGGCCCCCAAAAGTTGTCCTCCAACCTTTACATGTGTTCCATGTTACATACACCTGCACATACACAGAAGTAACATAGAAGTGCAATGACTTTTGAAAAATGCCCGACAAAAGAAACACGTCTCCAGGCCTTACACATGAATCTAGTGCATCAAATGCTAATTACAATTGAAATTGTTAACTTTGCAATGGATAGGTTTAGCAATATTTATCTATACATAGACCCAAACATTCTTATGCCTGATAAATACCACTATTAGCAAATTTAAGCTAAAAATGGATAAACATTGGATTCCACTCTTAGTAATTACTTGTATCTCTTCTGTGAGGCAGTTCTATGCTGCAGTCCAAACTTGTATAAAAATAACATTCTGCTTTGTTGTCTACTCTTGGATTATGGGCAATTGAGCTATGGGTTTTGGTGTTTGTTTTTTCCATTTATAGCTCCTGCGACAACTGCAGTCCAAAATGTTCTGATTAATCCTTCAATGATTGGCTCCAAAAATATTCTCATTACCACCAACATGGTTTCCTCACAGAACACAGGCAGTGACTCAAACCCACTGAAGAGGAAACATGATGACGACGACGATGATGATGATGATACTATGTAAGGAAAGAAGTCTGTTCTATACACATTAAAATCTTAGTACGTTTGAACCCATATGGTGGACTGAACAGCCTAGGTCTTCATTTAAGTTTTATCTTAGAAATGTAGTGGCAATATTTTTCACATTAGTTACACCTGGTAGGTTTCATTATTAGTACAAATGTTTTCTCAATAGGCTTCAGATATATAAGTACTTGTCTCTAGACTGCTTAATTACTGTTGAATATCACCATGGCAATTCTATTTTTAGAAGCAGTTTTGTGCCATGTCACTGACAGCAGCACTTGGATTTCAGTTTCTGGTCTCATTTACATCTAAAGATGACTTCTTTGTTAGATTAACTATTCCCATTGTCATTTTTGACCAAATCTCTCAATTTAGTGAACTTTTTGAAACAGTGGATTTAGAAGGGAGCTAAATCCATTTTGAATGTATCTGGGTTTTGGTCTTTTCTAACTCCCCACCTCAGCTGCTTATCAAGATCCCATTTGTTTTCTGTCCCCACCTCTCATCGCCTTAAGTCACTTACCATTGCACTTAAATTTAAGACGAACTGGAATCTGTAAAATGCCACATATGCCTAGCATTCTGTAGTTCACTTGAACCTGAGTGTCTGCATTTGCTTTTTCACTCCAGTTGGGTCTCGGCCCTTGCCTTTCATGCCTGTTAAGCTTTACTCATTGGCAGGCAGATGTATATCAGTTATATTCAGTTGCATTGTAAGTTCATAGCTTCACCATCTTTCCTATTTATAATTTAACAAAAACATTATAACATAAAACCTGCCTTGGTAAGCAGTTTACACTGGACATAGACAAACCACTGAAGAGCAAGTGTATATGCTTTGGTTACTACTGCTTGAATCAGTCTTATTGGTTTCATTCAGATCATCTGTCTAGCTTGCTGCTGAGGGTGTCACACATTAAGATGGAATCAACCCTAAGTGGATTCTAATGATTGTCCTTCCCCATCAGACCAACAGGGAAAACAGATTAGTGTCACCTGACTGCATTTACACATGCCCTACAGAAATTTCCCAACCATGTTTCTAAATACTATATTTTGTTTTCATGCATACCTACCTATAAGACTCACTGAGAAAGACTGCAAAACTTTCAAGAAAATAAAAAAAAAACTGATTTGGTAACTTTAAAGTTCCATATAGCCAACACTGGAAAAATGTTCTAAGCAGAACTTCCTAAAACCTTCCCATTATTTAGATTTATAGCCATGGGTCATCAAAAGTATCAGTATTAGGATGGTGTTTCACACATGAAAAGTAGTACTGTAACAAGACAGAAATGTCCATTTAAATGTGTAAGAATGTTAGGGAAAGTTGAACTGATCAATTTAAGAGAAATGTGCATTATACAACAGGGATGTCACTACTTGAATGTTCTCAGGGAGGCAGAATATCAGGTGGCCTAGGTTCTAGTACTAGTTTCATTACCAACCGTGTGACCTTACTTTACCTCTGAGCCTTGTCCTCACTAATAGGGAAACACCTACCCTGCCTACCTCACAGGGATGTTGTGAGGGTTTAGCTGGTATGTGTGAGAGAAAGTTCAAGATTGTAAAAGCTATAAGTAAATATTAACGTATTTGTTCCAAGATTATTAATAAAAAATTAACTTTATCACTGACATTTCATTGCTGACTGAAGAGATTCAGGAAAAGTAAGGCAACAGTATAGCAATACAGATCTATTGCTGTGGCATCAGGGAACGGGTTGCTTCCCCTGGGAATTGACATTTGAATCATGGTGAAATCAATTGAAAATCAGATGGGTTTAAATCTTACAAACCAAGATGTTCTCTTTGGGAATTTGTAAAGAGCTCTGAACCAAACTAAAACTGGTCTAAGGAAGGGTGCTTCTGGTGTGTGGGGGGGGGGGAGGACTGGAAGAGGGAATCAAAATTGGGTATTAGGAAAAAAAAACAGGAAACAAATGAGCTAATGATGAAATTTAAGCTGGGAGTGGTGATGCATACCTACAATTCTAGCACTCAGGGGGCTCTGGCTGGATCAGGATCAGTTAAGTTTGAGGCTAGCATGAACACTATAAAATTTTTGCCATTACACAGCTCACCAAAAAAAAAAAAAAAAAAAAAAAAACAAAACACAAAATTTGAATTCCTCATTTATAGCATGGGAGTTATTGTGGATATATTAGAGGATTGAAAGTGATTTTACTATTTAAAACCTGTCTTTTCAACATTCTTATCGCATTGCACATGTACAGAATAGTCCATTCCTGGCTGTCTTCTTTCATTAGGTTTTAAATTTCGTCACGACAAAAATCTTAACATTCATTCCCTCCACTGAGTTTTTAAGTACATAGTGGTATGAAACTGTCTGGTTACTTGCCAGGCTCTTTTTTTTTTAAACTGGAGTTTCTCTATGCATTCTCTGAATTAAAAATCTAAATAGGGGCTGTTTTCCAAGACCCTGGTTGGATTCCCAGCCCCTACATGGCAGCTCACAAACATCTGTAACCCCAACAACCTCCTCTCACCTACACAGGCACTGCACTGCACATGTGCATAGACGTGCATAAAAAGTCAAAAACTGAATGAACTTTGTAAACAGAAATTCCTGGAAAGTCTCACAGTACTTAAAAGATACAATGAAAAAAATTGATAAATGATGCTGTCAATTCTAGCCTAAGTACTAAATGCATGGATCTTTATAGTTCTTTCAGCTTCTCTGTGTACTTGTAATAAAAGTATTAAAGCAAAAGCAGTTTGTGTGGCAAGGAGGAAGTTAGCTGAACATCTGGAGCAACAGTAATGGTAATGTTGACTTGTTATCCCTGAGCCCTCAGCTACCAAAACTAAAATTCCTGCTACTCAAACCAGCATCTGATATTGTTCTCATATAGAAACATGGTACAATGTGAAATTAACTTCCAATATGGAAAAGTGTATTAACTATAATGCAAAAATTAAAATAACTGCAGATTTTACAATTTCTGCTTAAGTAATTGCCAAATTAACTTGACAGTGACACTGAAAAAATGCCTTCAACTCTGATAAAATGATATTCAGGCTATAACTATATACCATCATGTTACATAACCAAGGGTTTATAATTAGATAAACATGAATATCTATGATATAGAAATAATTTTATAGAAAGAATGAGCACCAGACATTTTGTTATCTAAGATACCAAATGTTTGTAATAGATTTATAAAAGGTTTTATATACCCTTTGGTATTTTATAAAGCATAACCAAATTAATAATCAAGTTTAAGAGCTGAATAGCCATTTCAGACTAAGTCTCCGATCTTCCTCCTTGGCAGTCTCTCAGGAAGTTATTAAGTCCAGACTTATCTAAAAAGTCAATCAGCCAGCTATGGTGATACATTCCTACAATCGGCACTCCGAGGGCAAAGGCAAGAGGATCACCGGAAGTTTAAGGCCAGCCTGAGTTAGGTAAACTCCAGCCAGCCAGGGCTAGTTAACTCAAAAGAGTAAAATGAGAGGCAGTTAACGCTAAAAAGGGAGTCAACTGAGAAAGGGGAAGCAATGGTTTCCAAGGTGTAAGGGAACACCCCAGAGGCATACAACAAACCTAGGGCAGCCAGTAAAACTGGAACAGAAGCACCAAGGATTCAAGCAGCTTTCTAAACTATCTGATGTTTACATAGACCCAGGGTTCACATTTTTAGTGGAAGTTATAAAATATGAGAAAATAATTTTCTGTTTTGAGATAGGGTCTCACTTTATAATACCCTTGCTTGGTGTAGAACTTGGTATTTCCTAGGATTAAGGACATGTGCATCTTGCTCAGAAAGAAAAAAAATGTGAACTATTCATTGTAAAGAAAATTAAAATGACGAAAATAAAGCATACTACATACATATATGCCATGTATAACTCATAAGGTAAAGTTAGATAATTATAAGCAAACACTATGCAGACTCCTCACAATGTAAATCCCTGTAATTTATAGTAATGGCCAAACGATACTGAAAATGAAGAAGTGTATGTGAAACAGACTGTTGGCTTCACTGAAATTAATAGACATGTTTGAAAAGCTCAGTACTTGGAGCCATGAAATGGGAATCAAAATGAAAACCAATGGTCACACTAGGGAATGTGAACAAGAATGGGAAAAATGAGCTAGGGCTTGTCTTGGTTGATTGTTTATAAGCCTTGTCATCAAAAATTACACAATCTAGCTGGACTATGGTGGAACATGCCTTTAATCCCAGCACTTGGGAGGCAGAGGCCAATGTGTCAGTTCAAAGTAAGCCTGATCTACAGAGCTAGTTCCAGACAGCTAGGGCTGTTCTGCAGAGAAACCCAGCCTTGAAAAAAAAAAATCAAAAAAAAAAAAAAAAGAACTGGAAAACATTTGTAATAAATCAAGAGTAGGCTTTCATTAAGGAACAGGCATTTATCTAATTCCACCTCCCCAGTATTGCAGCCCCAACCCTTCCATTCAAAATGTGGATACTCGATCCCATCAAGATTCTTATTCTCACTGTACAGTGGTGGTAATCCCAGCAGTCGGAAAGCAGAGGCAGGATCTTGCGAGTTTGAGGCAAGCCTGGTCTATAAAGCTATAGAGAAACCTTATCTTGAAAAAAAAAAAAAAGAAAAAGATTCTATTCTCATCCTTCCTACAAAAGTATGACAGGAAAACTCCAGTTTCAGTGGACATCTTTATTAATAGAGCATCAACTTCTCCAAACCTACAGCTGGAATTTCATCTTATTTCCATGCTGCATCATAAACAGTGACCAAGCTAACCAGAAGCTAGTCAAAGAGAACTAAGCTTTTATAGCTCACTTTCTTTTACAGGCAGAATATAAATAGATGCACTCTAGAATGCACTTAGCCACTAAGGGATTTAAATGGGATCTTGAAGAATGTAGACAAATCCCGATGCAGTAAAGATGAGCTGAGATGCTGTGCAAGTGTTTAAGGGTTCCTGGTGCTGCATCTCCGCCACTAGCTGAGTCTTGTGCTAACACCAAATGGAGATGTGGAAAACACACTAAGTTGACTTAGGGGCTGTGCACAGGAACCAAAAGGCAGGAAATACTAAACATTGCTGAGAGCATCCACCCCAGGAAGGACTTTACCTGTTTTTGAGAGAGCACATATACAGACAGCATTACTGTAAGACCCACTAAACTACATCTGCCCCTTTGTCTTACTGATAAAATGCCAACTCTTTGTTAGGTTTATAGGGCAGGAGTTCCAAAACTTCTGCATGCTAGGTCCCAGGTCAATTAAAACATGTTCCTACCCACCCCTCCCACCAAGTAGGTTGCAGGTGCTTTGTCTTTAGATATGATTCCTAGTGACAAAACTGGCCAAACTAATTCACTCTGTTCCCCACCCTGCCTTTAATAAACCAAAACAAGAGAATAACCTCACCTTCCAGCAGCTCCAGACTGGCGCCACCCCCAGTGCTGACATGGCTGACTTTATCCTCTGTATTCCATTTGGCACAGCAAGTGGCAGTATCTCCACCACCTGTTGAATGAAGCCCAGAGAAAACTGTTTTGGCATCCAAACTGTCAAACCGTGTGCTTCCCAACCCAAAATGTAACTAATGAACTCCCCACTCCATCTCAAGAGGATCCCCCAAGAATGACACCTCCATGAATTATCAGATTTTCCTGAGAGCCTAAAGACCCAGAAAATATTCCCCTACCCCCTTGCCTCCCCTGAATACAGCTCTGCCACACTGTACTAGCTTGAGTTTAGTACAGGATCCCTTACCTATGATAGTGATGCAACCCCTAGAAGTGGCTTTTACCACCTCATCCATGAGGGACTTGGTTCCCCTGGCAAAAGCTTCCCATTCAAAAACCCCAACAGGTCCATTCCAAACAATCTGCTTAGCTCGAGCCACAGCCTCAGCATATTTCTTGCTGCTCTCAGTACCACAGTCCAAGCCCTGGGGGGGGGGGAGAAACAAATGAGGATGAACTATTAAAAGAAACTTACTAGGACCAAATATCACCCCCACCAAGACCACAGAACAAACATTAGAAATTGAAATTTCTAATGTACATATGCCCCTTGACAAAAACAAGGCAAAACCTCATGCTACTGAATGGCAGCCAAGATCTACATTGGTGCTTCTCAACCTAGGTCAAGTTTGCCTATCAAGCGAGTATGTTATACTGGCTGGAGATATTGGCTGGTTGCTATAAGATGGGATGAGCATAACTGACATCTTGCAGCTAGTGACATCTTACATATGCCTTGCCACAACTATGAGATGTCAATAGGGGCTGATAAACACTGAACCACATCAGTTACGTTCAACCCTCCCATATATCATAATGTCCATGAAGCTTTGCAAGCTCCCATGTTAAAGCCCACTCCTAGGGTTTGATTTTGTAAATCAAAAAAGTGCTAAAGAATTTGCCTCCTTTTTGTTTTTTTGTGAGGCTGGATCTGACTATATATATATACATATATATATGTGTGTGTGTATGTGTGTGTATGTGTGTGTCTTTCAAACATTTTCATATAGTGCTTACAATTCAGTGTAAGCACTATATGAAAACATGTTTATCTTACTGTTACTCATTATCTTACTGTTATCTTACTGTTTATTATCATTGTTATTATGGGGAACATGAATGTGCCATGTACAAGTCAGAAGACATCTTTTGGAACTTTTAGGCTCCAGAAATCTAGCTCATCAGGCTTGTGTAGCATGTGCTTTTAGCTCCTGAGCCATCTTGCTGACCTGAAAGTTTGTTTACAATGGCTTGTAGTTACTAACCCAGAGCACCCAGAGCAGCTGAAACCATGGAGAATAAATAGTGCTATCTCCAATATAGTGTTAAACGAACATTGAAAGACATTCAATGGGTTTGCTGACAGACAAACAGCAGCATACTGATAGGCCCGTTTTTACCCCCATGGAAGTGCCCAAGTGCCCACTGCAACATTTCCTGTCCTTTGGGTCCCATGGAAATTATTAATATAAAACATTTGTTGGGGGGGGAAAGGGCACAGCTCAGTGGCATTGCATTTTAACATCTATGAGATGCTTAACTCTATCTCCGCTGCCACATCTGCTACATAAATGAATGTTTGTGATCACTTACATAACAACCAACTGACTCACCATCCAGCCAGCAGGTATACCAGAGGCCACAGTAGCTTGGCCAGTCTTGGCATTCTCATCAAATTTGTCAGCAGTGACAAAGTCAACAGGCAAGGTAATCTTCACACCATTTTTCTCAGCTTTGGCCATGAGATCTTTGACAATCTTGGCCCCTTCTTCATCATACAGAGAAGTGCCAATCTACATGAGAGCAAAGGAGATAAAGATCAGCAGTTAAACTAAGAACATGACTGACTCAAAGGAGACAGAAGCATAACGTACTATAAATACAGGAATAAAAGACAAGCAGCTTCACAGATGAAAATGTTTTTAGGATTCACATTAAATTCACATAAACTTGCTATCGCTCCAGAGCCATTTCACAGCCATTTGCCACTGGTTTCCTACCTCCATGTTGTTGAGCACCTTAAGGAAGGTAAAAGCCATTCCACCACCAATGATCATCTCATTGACTTTGTCCAGCATGTTGTTGATCAGCTGGATCTTGTCTGCAACTTTAGCTCTAGAAGAGAATGCAAGCACCATTAGCACAAGCACATAATTGGTGAATGTAGTGCTAAACCTCAAGAGACAGAGCAGGGGACAAGGAAATGCCCCAAAGTGGCAAAAGTGCTGCCTAATTTGGCCATGTTTCTCCAATACTCTATGCTTTGAAGAAATCCTTTGAAGAAAGCACCAGAACAAGGGCTTAAAAAGGACAACTTGGGTGTTAAGAGTATAGCTAAGCATGAAAGCACTTGTCTTCCATCTAAAACCCTGGGTTTAATTCACAGCACCACAAAAGCAGGAAAACAAACCTGCCTTATTTATACAACCACATCTCCATCCAAAATTCAAAGCCCAGATTGCCAGATTATTAACTATAATTGAATGGAAATGGTCTCCATAGATTCATATTTGCATGCTTAGTCCCCAGCTGAACTATCTGGAACGGATGAGGTATGACCTTGTATGAGGAGGCATATTAGGAGTGGGATTTAAGGTTTCCAAAACCCATGCCAGGTCCAATGTCTGTCTGCTGTCTATAGTTCCAGAAAAATATCAGCCTATCTAGTTTATGCTATCCTTGGCTTCAAGTGTTCAGAGATGTTGCAACAAATGCCCTGCAGTTAAAGGAAGACTGCTGTATTTCAGTCTTATTTTAAAATCTGAACCCCACCAGCAGGTGGCAGTCACTCCCATATTCCAGATCTTCAGAAAACCTAAGAACCACGCAAATACTAATCTCAAGTCAAAAACCAGAGTCTGATGATTTTAACACTGAACAAAAGGTTCAGTGTTTCCAGGAACCTTTTTGCAAGAAGACAACACAAAAACCTACTACATCCATCTGGGTTATTTTCAGGACCCTGAAACAGTGCTCATGAAACCTAGAGAACTCTGCTACGAGAAACTGACTCCCAGTTCCAGAGTCAATTTCCATCAGGAAATGCTTAGTGTGCTTAGTCATGTGGGGAGAAACACAGCACAGAAGGATCATGGTACTCAACAGCTATGCCAAGTAAAAGGCAAATTTCTCATCCAAGCAGTTCAGCTCCTTGTTCCTACCTTACCATGTGCAATGTATCCACTCAACCTTCACTTGGCTCAACTATTATATTACTATTACCCACACACTGCCTTTCCCCATAAGAAACATAAAACAGGTATGTGATCTAGAGAATTAGGTCTAAAGGATACTTAACACAGAAGGAAGTTCATAGTTATTCCTGCCAGGCTCTAAGATACAAACTTTGAAACTGTGTGGCACAAGCATGTAATCCTAGCACTCAGGAAATTGAAGCATAAGCTCAGGGCTCAAGATCATCCTGGACTACAAAGCAATTTCTAAGCCAGCCTGAGGTATGAAACCTTATCTTAAAGGGGGGAAAGGAGCCTCGAGGATTGAGATGACCACCTTCAATGGATCTGTTTCCATTTTCCCCGAGGAACCATTTTCTGCCCTTCTCTACACTCTTCTGTCCCATGAAGCTGACCTACATAGACAATACATATTAAGAGGTTCCCATGCCTTCTGTTTCAGATAAATTTGGCCAATAAGGGGGTGTCCCAACTGGAAATTGAAGGGAAAAAATACAAGTATCTTCTTTCCCTGGTGAAGATGACCAGCCCCACATCCCCTGAGTAAAGACTACAATTCTAATCAGTCTTACCTCTTTGTAAGACTACCTTATCTTCGTATGCTGATGGCCATTACTAATCCCAGTTTATTGCAGGGCCTCCCCTAAACCCCACCCTCACCTCTGTGAACAGTCGCTTTATTAAATTCTCCTCAGTCATTCAATGTGATTGTGCCATCTAATCATAAACCACCCTAAGTTATGGACAACTACCAGGCTATCACTACTTAAAGCAGTGCTCTCTTCATACCCTCCCAAGATAGCCAGGAAGGGTCGTTCAGGACTCTCCAGAGCTTTGGCAAAGTAGTTCAGCTCCTTCTTCATCAAAAATCCACCAGCCTTCTGTGGCAGATTCACACCCACCATGGAGCTAGGAGGGAAGAAAAAAAGAAAATGTATTCCAAATTCAGCCAAATTCTACCATTTTTTTCCCAGACCCAGAAGCCAGCTCCTTACCACTAAAATGCTTTCATCATTTGGGATAAGACCATGGTCTCATCCCTAAACTTCAATAAAGCCATTTTATATCTGAGATGCATTATGATCAAGTATAAAGAAAAGAAAAGCAATCAACTGGGGTGGAATTTACAATACCCACTAAGGTTAGGCTATGAGCTAGGTCCTCTGCATATACTAATGTATATGGTTATGGTTGTGTAGCTAAGTGTTTTGTGGGATTCCTAACATTGCGAATGTTATATGAGTCTTTTTCCTTGCTATCGGATCCTTTTCCTCCTACCGGGTTGCCTCCTCCAGCCTTGCTGAGGATATATGCCTAGTCTACTGTAATTTGTTGTGCCATGTCCAGTTGCTATCCCTGGGACACATCTGGGGGAGAGGGGAAGTCGGAGGGGAGACTGAGAGTAGGAGGGAGACTATGGGCAGGATTTAATGAGAAAAAAATTTTAAAAATAAAAAAATAAGAGGGCTAGAGAGATAGCTCAGCTGTTAAAGGCTAGGCTCACAACCAAAAATAAAATATAAGATACCCAATAGGGGCTAGAGAGATGGCTCAGCAGTGAAGATCACTTGCTGCCCTTGCAGAGGACCTGGGTTTATTCCCAGCACCCACAGGGCAGCTCCAAATCCTCTGTAACTACAGCCCCAGGGGAATCAGATACCCTCTTCTGGCCTGAGGGTACTGCCTGCCCATGATGCAGAAAAACATGCAGCCAAAACATTCATGTTTATGAATGGTAAAAGAAAGATATTGAGTTAAAAGTTTAATAGATCAAAGGCAGACAGATTCACAGTATCATCAGCAGTTGAGAAAATATTTCAATAAAGTTCTCAAAGGAAAAAAAAATCTATAAAGTTAGGGAAACTTCTTCCTGAAGCTCCACAAAAAGCTTAACTACTCAACTGTTTTGTCTCTATTTCCACTTTGAATCAAGATATTTAACAAGAGCCAGATAGCTTCAAATAGAGATAGAAGTTAAAAGGATGTTATGTCTTGGGATTTCACTGTCAATTCAGGACAGCCTAGAGTTCCTTGGAAGGGGAAACCTCTTGATCAAGTTGGCCTATGGACATGTTTGTAAGGCACTGTTTGATTGCTAATTGATGCATCAGGGCCCAATTCATGATGGGTGTCACCATCCCTAGGTTGGTGCTCCTGGACTGTAAGAAAATTGGCTAGCACTGGTGGCATGGTAGTTCCTAGTTTTAATACCAAAATTCAGAATGCAGAGGCAAGTGTTTGAGTTCAAGGCCTTCCTGATCTACATGGTGAATTCCAAGTCAGTCAGGGCTGTCTCAAAGTTTGCTGAACGTATCCAGTGAATAAGTCAGTAAGCTGACCTTGAGTTCCTTCTCTGACTTCAATGGATACATTGTGTTCTAGGAGTACAAGCCCATAAATTCTTTCATCTTTTGACTTTTTAAGTCACAATAGATGAAATAGTTTGGCAATCTCTAAAAACAACCCAGATTTTGAACTGCTCAAGCTTCCAAAATAACTGTATTCTTCCTAGTACTGACAAGTCTCTCGGTACCTGTGGGCTCGGTGTGCAGTCCCAAAAGCATCATTGACATAGACATCCCCAAGTTTGGACAGTGAGGCTCGGAAAGCATCAATTTTGGCCGGCTCAGCTTTAATCTGCAAATAAAAATTTAAAAAGGAAAGTAAAACATAGGAAATATTGATGGATCCAAAAAGAACTCCACAAGCATTTCAGGACACCATCTTTAAGACCCTGAGTTAGTAGGGTGAGGTTTACTATTACCAGCAAGGTCTATTCTTTCGTCCAAATATTCCAGGTCCTTTGGATGTTTCTTATCTCATAAACCCCCTGAAAATCTTTTATACACATTTACATGTATACATACAAACACACAAAATGCATGTGATAAAACATCAAAACCAAACTAAAGAATGTTTGAGGGGAAATAGGATAATTTCAAGCTTTTCATTGAAAGGATGCCATAGAAAATAAGTCAAAAATTTCTCATTTTTGATTTTGCCAATGGGAAGGCAGTATTTTAATTTTAAAAATAACAATGTGAATACACTGAATAACATTCAATTATAGGGGTGGATAGATGGCCCGGGTTAGGAGCCATTGCTGCTCTTCCAGAACTGAGCTGACAATTACCCGTTTAAAAAAAAAAACTGAATTTTGCCCCCACTTTGTGTCCGGTTTGAACGTATGACTGGATTCCTGCAATTTTGTGGATTCTAAGACATTGAATAGCAAGTTAATTAACTAAGAGTTATGTCAGTGACTAGTATAGTAGGTTCACTGATTCCTGACTGAATAAAACGTACATCAACTTTCCAGTTGCCTCCTGCTATTTCTAAGCACTAAAGTTTGTGCATCTTATATTTCAGTTTAAAAGGGCACAGAATTTTAGGTTAGCATTTGAGTAGTACTGCAGCAAGACCACATCAAAGCAGGGTAGGGCCAGCTCAGGGCCCGTGCTGCTAAGAAAAGAAACTGCTTGTAAGCAAGCACTCCAAATGACCTTAATAAATGTCACAAGTCAAAAGGGGACTGATACATACCCTCAGAGCATTTTGTTCATCTTTAAAGACCCAAAGAGTGGAAAGTACTAGGAAGTGCCCTTGGCTAATCCAAGGGCAAATCCAAAATCATGCTCAAAGGGGCAGTTTTAACATTTAATTGCATTCTGTGGTAAAGTCTAGTGACCAGTCTTGTGAATTGTCTATAGCCTTTATGTCAATGGCATGTGAGTAGATCCACACACTATAATACAATTGCAACTGACCATGAGCCATGAAGACCCCAACATTTACTTGCAGATATAATGGACTGAACCATAAAGCCTACCTAGCAACAGTACCACTACCTTCAGCAAAATGACTGCCTTTCTGAAACCCAAGCTTGGATGACACCTGTACCTACTTATCTCAGAGACTCAAATGAAAACACTACCATTTCAGAAGAAAATGCCTTGAGTAGGTTACAGGACATGCCCGTAAACCCAGCACTTGGAAGGTGAAGATCAGGGGTTCATTCAAGGTTATTGTAGGCTACATTAAGTTCAAGACCACCCTTACCTACACACAGTATATGAGCTACATGAGACCTTGTCTCAATTAAGTCCAATGCCTTAAGTCCTCTCACCATGACCATTACACTCCCTGAAAACTCTGGTTAGCCAGGAACATTCATGTATTTTTCAAAGGTATTTCAAAAAAGCGAATAGGTAGAGAGCTTGTACAGTGCTGGTCACATCCATTCCTTCAGTGGTAGTGGTTGTACACTGTGTGTACTCTGTGACAATTCATAACTCGCCATGCTTGCAATTAAACAACTGTTTTGTTTCTGCAGTGCTGTGGACTGTATCCAGGTCATTGTACACTACCATGAGGTATATCCATGATCCCATTTGTACGTTTTTGTATATCCATGATCCCATTTGTACGTTTTTACATGTATGTGTTTGAGGAAAAATCAAGATGAGCTTCCACTATTCTTTAATCATGGCCTCTTCTTACAAATTCAGACCCTAAGGCCCAGTAATATCAAAACCACAGGTCCTACCTTATTCCCAGAAGCATCTTTTCCCTTCCCTTCTTCCTCTACATGAAAGCGGAGGTTCTCCAGCAGGATGACAGTGCCAGCTGCTGGGTTGGCACAGGCATTCTCTACTTCTGGGCCCACACAGTCCTTCAAGAATAGAACATCCCTGGGGGAGGGAGGACCAAGAAATGAAGACTAGAGCAGACTGACAGCTGAGGACCAATGAGAGCATGCCTGACTACCTCACCTCCCACAGCTCACCAGAGCCCTGTACTCACTTGCCCAGCAGTGATTTGAGTTCTGCAGCAACTGGCTCTAAGGAGTACTTGTCAGGCATGGGAATACCATCAGGCCGGCCCAGGTGGCTCATAAGGACCACTGACTTGGCTCCATTGTCCAAGCAGAATTTGATGCTTGGGACAGCAGCCTTGATCCTATAACCAAGAGAAAACAGAAGATAGAACAATGTTCTTTCTAGGAATTAGTGGGGATTATTTCAACTAGTGACTTCATAAACTATAAAATGCCCTTTCTTCTCCAAGGTTCAAGTCTGAGGGTTGCAGGATCCAGGCTTGTGGTCAGGTGAAGACAAACATAATACAAACCTGTCACCTGGAACTACAGCCTCATCATGGACCTGTTCCTCATGCAGAAAGGAATTTAGCAAGCCTGAAGCTGCAGTCTACAACAGGATCTGCCTGGGAGGTTAGCCCTTGGCTTTTAGGGGATGGCTATGTATCTCACTTGGGAAAGTACTTTCCTGGCGTGCACAAAGCCCTGGGTCAAACAGGACAAATTGCACATGGTGGTGCACACCTGTGATCCCAGCATTTGGGAGGTAGAAGAGGATCAGAAGTTCAAGGTCATTCCCAGTAACCTAGCAAATGAGGCCAGCCTGGAATACATGAGACAATGTCTATAAACCTTGGCTTTTAAAGTGACCCGAGTTTGCTGACAACAGCTGTTCACTGTTTCTACTCTATGGCAAGTAATGCATGACCAGTAAGTACCTCCTCCCTGAAATGTCAGGAGCTGCTAGGTAGAGGACACCTTTGTAACCAGAGCCACTGGGTACAGACACAAAAGAAATGAAATTAGCATTCAAAAAGATACTGTAAACCCATTTATTGTAGCATTGTTTACAATGGCTAAGATGAAGACTTCACCCCATTAGCAGCTGAATGGAGAAAAAAAATGAGGTAAGATTCAGTCACAAAAAATAAACTCTACATACACATAAAATCTTTTTTTTTTTAAAATGAGGCTGGTGAGATGGCTCAGCAGTTAAGAGCACTAGCTATTCCCCTCTGGGTCCTGAGTTCAATTCCCAGCAACCACATAGTGGCTCACAAACATCTGCAATGAGATCTGGTGCCCTCTTCAGGTATACATGCAGACAGAACACTGATGTGAAAAATAAATTTTAAAATAATTTAAGGGACTGGAGGTGGCTGAGGTGAAGAGCACTGGCTACTCTTACAGAAGTCCTAAGTTCAATTCCCAGCAACCATATGGTAGTTCAACCACCTATAATGATTTTTAGGACCCTCTTCTGGTGTGTAGGCATGCCAGAACAGTGTAAACAAAATTAATAAATAAATAAAAGTTAATTTAAAATAGAGAGCCAGACATGGCATATGCTTCAGACCCAACACTTGAAAGGCTGAGGCAGAAGGACCCCAAGCTCAAGCCCAGCAGATGCTGAGTTCCTATCTCAGAAAAAAAAAATGTTTGGAAATAAAATCGTTCTTACAGAATTTTCACAAATGCAACAGTACTATGACCTACAAATTCTGCTTCTGCACAGGCACTGGAGATGCCTTAACTCCTTAACTCTGTGGTTTAGGAGACCTACAGCTATTGTAGAGGACCTGGATTCAATTCCTAGTAGCCATGCCAGCTGGCTTACAAAGACCTGTAACTTCACAGACCTCACGTGTTCAAACACACACACACACACATTTACAAAGAAATTCTGCTTCTGAAGCTAGTATCCAAGAAACCGGGGAACTAAACTAACTGAAAGTGTTACTCCCGAAGTCTTCCGTTTTAGAGGCAAAGGAAAACCAAACACCCCCCCCCAAAAATACCTTATCTGGGCTTTTTAGAACAAACTCTAGTAAAATCACATGTAGGTTTAAAATTATTGATGTTAAAAATCATTCTCTTACATAGTTTGTTTTGCAAGAAAATTCAATTAACCTTTAACTTTTATTTTTAAAATAGTATCACCAAATTTCTTGAAATTATTCTTAAAACAAGTTAGACTTTCTCAGGATGTTTTTGCTGGTAGTGGGGGACTTTTTAGAAGGATGCTCAAGTATTGTTTAGCTTTATTTTAAAATATTTATTAATACATCACACATGTATGTTGAATATATTCACTCCCCTCGCTTGTTTTAGTTTTTTGAGACAAGTTTTAATATAGCCAAAATGGCCTAAAACTGGCTTTGTAGCTCATGCTACTTGCAACTTAATTATGTCCTTCTAAATCCAACCTTCCAAGCACTGAGATTATCATGTACCATCTCAAACTAGGTTTGTCTGGTTTGGTTTTTGAGACAAGGTCTCTCTATAGACCTGGCTATCCCAGAAATAACTCTATAGACCAGGCTGGTTTCAATCTCAGAGATGTCTGCCTTTGCCTCCCAAGTGATGGGATTAAAGGCATGCACCACCACATTTTTTTTCTGGTGATTTGTTTTGATTTCTTTTCATAAATTTTAGACTTAGTTTCCACACTGTCAAGAAAGAAGGTTAGTGAGGAACCAAAGTCATAAAGTCTTTCCATGCTGTATTTCCACAGTATGAAAAGCAATTTGCACCCCATATACTCATACATCTTAAACCCAAGACCAGTTTAGTAATCTTACCTTTGGTTATTTGTTATCTGGTTGTTCTTCATAGGAACATTGAAGTCCACCCTAGAAAAGAAAAAAAGGCTTTAGTATCAGAGCCATGATCCACTTCTTGGTCCCTCAAAAGTTTGAACCATCTCACCTTCAAAATATGAGAGGCATTAAAAGATAGAGGGTTAACAGGATGGCCCAGGGGGTACAGGCACTTGTTGCCAAAGACCCATGTGAAAGAAAACCATTCTTGCAAGTTGTCCTCTGAACTCCACACCTATGTCTTGTCATGTGCATGTTATGTTTGTGCATGCATGTGCGTACATGCACACACATACACAATATCTTTTTAAACATATTAAATGAAGACAGTACTCAGTGCCTGGCAAGACAGGATCAAAGTGACTGGGACAGGCCAAACAATGATTCTGTAGAGTGGGCTTAAATCCTACTTGACTTGCTTACTTACAAACATGCTCATTTCATAGTAATTTGAATATATGATTTGTACCTTTTTAGATATGTAGCTAATTCAGCTGGGTAGTGGTGGTACACTTCTTTAATCCCAGTGCTTTGGAGGTAGAGGCAGGCAGATTTCATTGAGTTAGAGGCCAGCCTTGTCTATAAAGTGAATTCCAGGATAGCCAGAGAAAGTTTCAAAAAACCAAAACCAAAAAAAAGAAAAAAAAAGAAAAAAGAAAAAGAAATTTCAAATTGCAAAAAATGGATATGCACCTTGATTCCAATTATTGTGATACTGGCTCCTTGTGAAATCAAAATCCCCCAAAATAAAAGAAATTGAAAAATAAAACACATCAAGAGATTTTTTGTAACTATTGGAGAATGTCTGGCACAGTAATAGGAAAAAAAACCTAGACTCCAGAATCCAGTTACACAATGACCTTCAACATGGTCACTTTCAAAGAAGCTGAGGGGGAAAAAAAAGGAGTGAAATGTGCCTCAACCCGCTGACCAACAGGAAGTGATCAGAATAAAAGCTAATATATTGACACTTCCTCTTTTGACCTAGCAAGATCACTGCCTGATTTATTCTTTTTTATTGTGGTGCTGGAGGTTGAATCCAGTGCCTGGCCAAGACAGACAAATGTTTTACTGCTCACATAGATCCCCAGCCTATTTTACCACTAGGAACCAATTATTTTGAACTAGTTCCTGTATGGTGACTGATTTTAATGTCTAAGTTTTGTTTCCCATAATTTTTGTGACAGACTATGTAGCCTAGCTTCCTTTCATCTCCTGACCACTGAGATTAAGTATTAGATTAATGTACCAATACATGCACCAAGACCATTTTTAATTAATTTTTGGTTTTTTTTTTTTTTTTTGGGGGGGGGTGGGGGGCGCAGTTCTGTATAGCCCTGGCTTTCCTGGATGTCAATGTGTAGATCAGGCTGACCTCAAACACAGAGATCTGCCTACCTTTGCATGCTGGAATTAAAATACCTATGCCACCACTGCCCAGCTTATTAACTTTTCTTAAACCTGAGAAATGATTGACTGTAGTATCCAGCTCATAGTTGTTTAGAGAAACAGGTTAGTGAATGATAAAAGGCTTAGAAGCAGTACATACTATCTCGTAAATGTTAGCTATTATATGTTAATGATTTCCCAAATTGTAATTGCTGTTTGAAAGATCAACCATATTAAAATCATTACTAAGAAAAGACCTAGTACCAGTCACTAAGGTACTGTCCTTGATTGTGAAGCTCCATCTTTTCCCTTTGCCCTTTTCACTGGTCTTTCCTGTCAGTAGCAACAACCATACATCCTGCAGATCACTGATTTCCTCTATGCCCTGAACACTAATCTACCTTACAAGGAGCTTGGGGGACACAGCTCTTGACTGAGATTTAAGAAAGCCTTTAAAATTAAAAGGCACTATGCCTCTGAACAATGAGGTACACTCTAGTTGGTTTCTGGCACCTAAGGCATCCTCTTTAAATATTCCGAGGAGGCCCTTGGCAGCCTTCAAGTTCAGACCAAATCAGGTCAGGTATCCCATTACCATGAGCCTCTTACAGCCTCAAGCCAGGAAGGCTAATAATGAATAGAAGGGTTAACTGCACAGGGTAAATAGTGCTCTCCCTGCCCCCAAAACCTAAGGATGCCTTTGGCCTAAAATACCCAAACATCTGTGGCTTCTATCCAGGTACTGATGGCATCTATCAGTTTACTGATGAAAAATGGCTTAGTTTTCTCACTGCCATCTTGATTACCTTCAGCCTTCACCTAGCATCTCCTAGACTCCCAACTCTGCCTGCCATTAGTTTCTCTTCTGAGGACTTGTTCTTGTAGAATATGCACCCTTTTCCACTTCCCAGATATACTCAAGCTTTGCCTTAAGGACAAATTCAGGTATCAAAAGAATATGCACCCTTTTCCACTTCCCAGAGATATTCAAGCTTTGCCTTAAGGACAAATTCAGGTATCAAAAGAATATGAACCCTTTTCCACTTCCCAGATATACTCAAGCTTTACCTTAAGGACAAATTCAGGTATCAAATATATCACAATGGCTAAAATTAAAAATGACAACTACCAAACTTGGGATGGCAGTCTATGCTCCCAGGACGCCAGGTTCAGCCACCCTTCCCTGATAAGCCAATTAGAACAGTCACTTTAATAACCAAAAAAAAAAAATCAGAAAGACATTGCTTTAATGTCACCACCAAAAGAGACAAAGTAATCCAGTGCTAACTCTCTAAATCCATCTTCAGGAACCTGAAAACACAGGGGCAGGGTTACATACATCTGACTGAGCAACTCCTCAGTGACCCATCTTTGTCATTGTGAGGTTGTAACTGTGCTGGAAAATGGCCCAAGCTTTTCTCCGAGCATGAGATTCCTGGGGAAATTCCAATTTCTTATGGTCTGATGCTTTAATCTTCTGGTAGCTAAAAAGCCTCCCTAGTATATATTCATTTCTGCCAGTCAGCTTTACTACCAAATACTGATATAAGGATGAAAAAAAAAAACCTGATCACTTGTACACTCCTAACAGCTATAGGAAATGTTACAGCACCTTTGGAAAGCTATCTCTCAGTGGCAGAACGCTTGCCAATGCTAGGTGTTTTACCCGAAAGAGTACAGCATGTGGCCATTACTAAGACAGGAACAACAACAAAAAAAAAATCTCATAGCAGCTTCATTTGTAAAAGCCCCAAATTGGCAACAAACCAGATAGACTCCAATGGATGAATGATTCAACTGTGATACACCCATACTCGGAAAAGTACCCAGCAATTCAAATATACTGTTGGTACATGTACCAACATGGGTAACTATTAAATGAATGCATCCCTAAGTTACACACTGTATGAATATGTATAATATTTTTGAAATGACAAAAGTTTTAAAAAGAGAGCTCAGGTCAGTAAGCATCAGAAATATAAAATGGAGAATATAATTACAATCAAGTAACACGAGAGTCTTGGTGATCAAAGAGTCCTATATCTTGATTGAGGTAGTGGCTACACAAACCTGCCTATGATAACATGCTAGAGAACTACACACCCCTTACACCAGTGTCAAATTCCTACTTCCTACATTGCACTACAGTTATGTGATATGCAGGCACTGGGAAAACCTGAGTTTCTGTACAATCTCTGCAATCTTCTAGGAATTTGTAATCACTGCAAAATAAAAAAACCTCACTTTGTTATAAAAAATTAAATAAAATAAAAAAGAAAAAAAAAAGAAAAGAAAAAAAAAAACCTCATAAAGTTAAAATATCAAGCCTTGCTGGGCATCACCCATCATCCCAGCACTTGGGAGGCTGAGGCCAGCCTGTGAGTTCAAGACCAGCCTGGTCTACACAGCTAGTCCCAGAACAGCCAGGACTACAGAGAAACTCTGTCTCAAAAACAAAAGACACATCTTCATTGAAAGCTCGGGATTCCAGGCCCAGCTCCACTAAAAACTCAGGAGCCATGCCCATCTGCTGCTTCATGGTCTTGATTGCTAAATAGTGTGTGATTCCATTTTCCTTCTTTCCACCAGGACTGTTGCTTCATAAGTCACAAAACAAGTGAAGCTGGGAAAAAATTAAATTTTAAAATATTAAAAAAAACAGGAAGGTACAAGAAAGAGAGAAGTACTTTACCAGCAAAGGATGACTAGTAACCTGAATGAAAAGAAAGGAAATGACATGACAAAAATCAGGAGGAAATTTACTCAAATGGCCCGGTAAAAATCAACTAGAGTTGGAAGGGGAAAAAAGGCTCAAGTGGAACCTGTTGGGGTTTCTGGCTGTTTTAAATTTGCTCCAAAAGGATCTGGAGTGTGACTCAGTGGGAAAGTGCAAGAACAAAATACCTAGTGTTTGATTCCCCTGTACATCGAAAACTAAGTTATCCCAACAACAAATCATCTTCCCTTGCCAATTCCAACCAAGAGACTAGACAAGAGTACCCTTCTACAGGACAGAAATGAGGCAAGTGAAACAGCCCCTGCTCAGAAGCCATTTCTGAAGTACTGCCAGCAACAACCACAAAAAGCACTGAAACAAAAAGGTATTGAGCTCACCCAGGAATGGCTGCCTGGATTCCTCTAAAATGTAAGCCCACAATGCAAATCCCTATTCAAGATGCATTAATAACGAGGAAACAAAGCAACTTTGCCAGCGTGGCCTTAAAAGTACAATGTACCCACCACACAAAAGGGAGATTGCAACCCCAACAAAATCTATTTCAACCTGTCCCTGGGCCATCAAGTCCACTTGTTTAGAGAATCTATTGGTGACTAAAGACTCCCAAACTCTAGTCCTGGTTCTGCCACAAACTTAAAAGTAGTTCAGTAACTTTCAACTAGCCAACCATTAGGCCCAAGGTTAACCTGTTAAATGAAACTTGATTTGGTGCAAAGAGAGAAAACTTGTTTCCTCCATTCTGAACCCCCAACCAGAGTTAATTCCTTAAGACAGTTTCCTCTAAAATCCTTAAAGCCCCAAACTGCAATCGTAGGAAGGCAACCAATACACTGCCCCACTGTTTTCAGCAGCTGCATGCATCTAGAAAGGCCAGTCTCAAGCCACTGGAGGTAGAATATTTGAAACCTGTTAAGCTAGTTGCAGGCCAACATCGACATTTTGTTTCACAGGGTCAATTCCATCCCCTTGGAACGCCAGGAAGAGCTAGAGCCTGTCCTTTATTTAATCCTTGGGTGGCTGGGATCTCTACTCCATCGGGATTAAGGTCTATCCCACTTGGGGTAAAGTGAGTCCTTTGCATGAACACTTGCTTCCGGGTATCTGCACAGCAAGAAAAGGCCACCTGCCAAGTAGCATTGGCTACGATGAAATACATGGCTGTACAGTTCTCTAATTCCTAGCTGCAGAGGTAGGAGAGCCTCTGCTCCCTTACACGTGTTAGTATCTAAGATGCCCTCATTCAAACTGGCCCAAATTGTGAAAGGGACCAGGATGACGTCATTCACACACTGCCAATCAATCAAGCACTTCCAAAAAAGGTCAAGGCAGAACAGTTCACTGCCCTATGGCCCTTCAAAATTACCACCCCTGGGTCCTATAGTTACAGCCAAGCCCACCAGTTATTTAGCTAACCATTATCCTTCACCCTTGGCACACATTATAAATTGTGAAATGCAGAAAGGTAGAAGTTCCATACACACTAGTGATTGCTAGGTAAGGGAGAAGCCAACTTGGTAAATGACCAAGACCCACGTGTGCTGAGTAAGGACTAGAGAGCCATGTGTGTGGGACCTTCCTCACTTCTAACATCCTGCTTCTCTAGTCACCTCTGAGGGTGAGGTTAGAGGCCTCTAACTCCGAGTAGCCACACCCTGTATGTGTCACAATCCTGATGCAAACCCCAAGGCCAGGAGTCCAATGGCAAGGTAGGGAAGCAGGCCTGTTACATAAGCTGTACAGAGCTTCAACCAGTGGGCCTCACCCTCCGACCCACAATTCTTTGGAGAAACCTCCACTCCTGAGTATTTCGATCAACATCCTCTATGAAAGAATTCCTTTTGTACAGGACCAATGAAACGTGGGCGGTTTCAAATTTGTCAGGGATGGTCCAAAGACCGTGGGGGAAGGGAAATTAGATAAATGACCTTTCAAGGTCCCTCAACTGGGGCCTAGAGGTTTGCAGGATAAGCATTAGGTCTCATCTCGTTACAGGAGACAAAACTGGCTTTCAGAAGAGGGGAAAGGATTGAGTCCTAAAAATCTGAACCCTTTCTCGGTGGGAATCCACTACCTAAAAGTCACTATTGGTCGCTTTCTATGCTGTAAGAAAAGCTGTTAGGAAACATCAAACCCGGACTGTCTCCACCCCAACAGAGTGAGGGGAACAGGCCTGCTCTGCAAACCCTGGACACCCAGACCCAGCTGAAAACCAGACGCAACTTAGTGTGCACGGAAAAGCGTGCTTGCCAGGGCCAGAGAGATTGTGCTAGATCCCGGAGGGCGTGAGAGAGGCAGAACAGAATTACCTCATCACGACCCGCTTCCCCTTCACGTCCAGCTTGTCCAAAGTCAGCTTGTTAGAAAGCGACATTTTGGCAACACGGTAGGAACGAGACGGTGGGACCAGAGAAAGAGGAGACCACTGCAACGGTCGTGCGCTTTTGAAGCGAGCAGAACGCCGGGTTGCGGGAGGACCAAGGGCGCCCGCCCCGCCCCTAGCTCCACCCCTAAGTCCGCCCTTGGACCCGCCCCTTCCCGGCCGCTGCTTCCCCGAAAGCGAAGCAGCAAAGCTGCTATTGGCTGCAGCCCAGAACGCTGGTCCGCTTCCATTGCTCCGAGGCGCTGTCCATCTACAAGGAGCTGGTGGGACGTGCGACTTCCATTTGTCACGTCCAGCACGACGCGAGCCGCGGGTAACCTTCCTGACTGGGGGAGGAGTAGAAGATTTCACTAAGGGGCCCGAAAGAAGGGATTGGGTTGGCCTCTCGGGATGGACGTGGAATGTGAGCGAGGCCAGAGGCCATTGTGCAGCCAAAGTGCCCAGTGCGGCTGCTCAGCAGCGCATGCTCCGGACCGCCTTGGGAAAAGCACCACCCCCACCTGGTGAAATTCCCAGGGGCCTTTTCAAAATCTTTGCAAATGCCATCTCCTTTCGGAATCTTCTGTTTTCTCAGCTCCCAAAAGGAATTCTACCCAAGGCCTTACTTAGTCAAAAAAAAAAAAAAAAAAAAAGGACCAGGTCCTCCTCCTCCTTTATAATAAAAAATACAATGTAATTGCCTTGGTTATATTACTCATTGTAATGGCGAATACATTCAGCATGTGTCATGTTAACTAACAATGCTCATAAAACGCCTAAGTACGTTCTGTTATTAAAGGTGATGGACAAAGGTTTAGTGTCTTACCTAAGATTGCAGAGCTTCTAAGTGATTATTGCAATCCTGGGCCACTGGGATTTAGATTCCTTTGTGAGTGTAACTTAGTGGTAAAGTGCATGCAGGAGGCCCTAGAGCCAATCTCCTGCACTGAAGAAAACTTTAAATCTCTACTGACACTAATTTGGGCCAAGGATACTTCTCAGTGATAAAACGCTTGCCTGCAGCCTGAGACGTGACAGCTGCATAGGAAATTGAAGGGCACATGAGAAATGTAAGCCCTTCTTCCCTCATTCTCCTAGCGCTTGTTTCCACCTCTCCCACTGAGATCCAGGAGTAACTAACCAGACCATCTGGAAATTACTGTATTATTCGAAGTAACTCAGACAATACCATGTGTTTTCTCTCATATGCGGATTTTATAAAAGCATATATACTGGAGAGGGCAGATACTTATCCACAAGGGGGAAAAATAGATTTTAAGAGAACATGGGGAGAAAGAAAAAAAAAAAACAGGGTAACAGAAGACACATGACATGGAAGAGACAAAGAACTACAGGCAACTGAAGAATGCTGAGCGCTCCCAATTGGTTATTCAATACCAAGTGGTCTGAAATCATATACATACAAGTAACTTTATACAGAATGAGATGGTTGTAATTACATATTTAGGTATACACACACAAAGAAAAAGAAGCCATGAATTTGAGAGAGGAGCTGCACTTTTACCTGCTAAGCCATCTCTGGTCTGAAATAACAGTGAGAAACAGAAAGCCTAGGATGAGAAGAAACCTGTGATAACAGGAAAATAAAGAAATCCACAATTATATGCGTGAGGCAAGGTAACTATGGACCAGATCGCTTAGGTGTTATAACAATGTTAAAAACACAGTTTTCATCCTAGCAGAACAGAGAAACCATTCATTACATTCAGTTACCTCACCAGTAGCTATTGCCCACCTTAACTGCTTGCAGAAATCCGATTTAATAGAGCACTGAGCTAGTGACCAGTGCTCAGCAAAGATAGGCTTATATCCTAGCACCTAGGGATAAATCACTGTTGACCTAAGTCTGAGTCTGGTAATCCCATCCCCCACATGCCCTGTTGTCACAGAGTGGTCTGGGAATGGACAGTGACCCAACTTAGGTCAATGAGATAAAATGAAACTGTGCTGTTCGGAGAAACAACAGAGATCAGTGAAAAAAGTCAGACCTTTACATATATTAACTCGCTGCTAATTAATAGAATGTTGGAAAATAACTATAAACGACTTCTACACTAGGCCATAAATCCCAGCACTTGGATGGCAGAGGCAGGTGGATCTCCAAATTAGAGTCTCACCTGGTCTCCAGAGCGAGTTCTGGAACAGCCAGAGATACACAGAAAAACCCTATCTCGAAAAACCAAAAACAAACAAACAAAACCAGTTTTCTAAATTGCAAGGACATAAAGACAGTTGGAAAACTACATGTTTAAGTATGTAAGAGACATTTCAAAGAAGTATGGTTCATGTTTCCTCTTACTATCCTAATTCAAACAAGCCAATCATAAACATTGATATCCACATACATGTTTATGGAATGACTTGAAATTTCTTATTATTGACTGGATGTTTGATTTAAAATTTTAGGTATGGCAACTATATAGTTGTGTAATAGTTTAATAGAATTATTTGAGAATTTCATACAGTGTGTTTTGATCATATTCGCCCCTCACTCCTCACAAATCCATCCCCACTTCTCCACGATTTGGATTTTTTTGGAAAGATCTTTGTCTTAGACATACACTGAAATGAGGTTGCTTTCTTTTGTTAGTGGCGTGAGCATCAAAGTCAGGGTCTTCAACATACCGGGCAAGTGTTCTATCACTAACCTACATCTCCAGCCCTACAGGCCAGCCTCCTTACTTCCTTGCTTTTAGGACCATATACCACCAGACTCACTTCATTGACATTTTGTTGTTGCTGCTGATGATTATTTTGAGACTCAGTATGCAGGATAGGCTGGTCTTAAACTCATGGCCATGCTCTTTCTTCAGCTTTCCATTCCCTGAGTTTAAAGGTTTGAGACATCACACTTCACTGTTGCTGACATTTTGTTTTTAGAGATAGGTGTTCATTATGTCATCTTGGCTGGCCTAGAACTCACTATGTAGAGCAAGCTGGCCTCAAACTCACAAAGGTCCACCGGCCTCTGTCTCCTGAATGCTGGGATTAAAGGTGTGCACTGTGTGCTCAGTGCACTGTTATTAGAAAACACATGATGGGAGCTGGAGAGATGGCTCAGCTGTTAAGAGCACTGACAGTTCTTCCAGAGAACCCAGCTTCAATTCCTGGCACTCACATGGCAGCTCACAACTGTCTGTATCTCCAGTTGCAGGGAATCTGACACCTGCACACCAATGCACATAAAATATAAAGATAAAAGTATTTTTATAAAAAATAAAGCATATGATGTTTGTTGCTGTACTACTAGTGATATTAACTTCGATCATGTGGCAGAGGCAGTCCCTGAAACTACCCATAATTTTTTTAGATGAAGTCTTGCTATGTAACTCGTAATTGGCCAAGTACTCACTATGTAAAGCATGCATACTGGCCTTAAACATGCAGCGATGTGCCTTCCTCAGTTTTCCAAGTATTAGGATTGCAGATATATTCCATCATACCCAGCTGCTGCCTTTATTCTTTTTTACCTTACCATAATCAGTAAGTAATTTGCAGAAAGATGCATTGAGTTTGTGTAAATACCCTGCCCCTTCCTTGTCTCATTGTTCTGACTGTTGAAGCTGTTACATGAATTCTCTCTCTCTCTCTCTCTCTCTCTCTCTCTGTGTGTGTGTGTGTGTGTGTGTGTGTGTGTGAAAACTGTTCACCAACTAAAACATTAAGTAGGGAGGAAAAGGGTTTGCAAGCTAGTATTGCATGACTCAAAACATGTCTGCTAACTGAATTTAGCCCATGATGGGCCATGAGGATGTAACATTTGTTCTTTATTACCCATATTAAAATACAGTGTCTCAAAATAATCTGTGGTGCTGAACATCAAGAGAATGGTTTGCCTTTGCAGAGGAGAAGTGGGTATTAACTGACCAATCATTTAAGAACTTCCTGGATGCCAGTAATTTCCTATTATTCCGGGTGGTCTACTGTAAACAGTTGTCTGGTATACCTAGGACCAAGGCATACAATATTATACAATATTTGTAGGGCTAAAATTAGGACAATCCCGGTATAATTGCAATGGTTAGTCACCCTAACAGTTACATGTTGGATAGTGACTGAGCTGTCTATGTATGATTCATACTTCAGTGCTTCGAACTGGGCAGAGAAGAGGTCTGGTTAGCACAAATACAGAACTGAAATTTGTAGAATCTAGACTTCCATTAATGGGGTAAGGTTACATTATCATTTTCCTCAGCCATATCATAGTGTTAAACGTTGAGGTAATTAAAACTCTCAGGCATGGGACTGGAGAAATGGCTCAGTGGTTGAAAGCACTGACTGCTCTTCCAGAGGACCCTGGTTCAATTCCCAGCACCCACATGGCATCTCACAACTGTCTGCAATTCCAATTTCAGGGGACCAACACCTATGGCAAAACGTCAATACACATTAAAAAAAAAATTATGGTTTAGACATGATTCCTCTTTCCTTCCTTCATACAAGTAATCTTTTAGTTTTATGTACATTGGTGTTTTTCCTGAATGTATGTCTGTGTAAAGGTCAGGAAAAGAGCTCTCATTCTCCAGACTGTATCCACTTCCACTAATCTTGGCATTTGGGTCAATAGCACTACCTTTTTGTCCTCGGTAGCATGCTGTATTTGAGAGTCTTGTGTCCTCCAAAGGTCCCTGTTGTAAGGCTCTACTAGTGTTGTGTCACTGGGAAGTAACAGAATCTTTATGAGGCGGGCCCTGAGAGGAGGTGTTGAGCTCACTGGGGGTGTTCCCTTCAGTCGAATATGGGACTCTAGGTCTTTTTCTGTTTGGCTTCCATCCATGAGGTGAACAAGTATGCTCTCATGTGTTGCCATCAGCCAAAGTCACAAAGCCAATCAATTGCAAATGGAAAGTTCTGAAGGCCTTTCTCTTTATGAGTCTATTTATCTCAGTTATTTGCTGTGCTTATGGGAAGCTCATTAACACACAATACTGACTCAGCTCTTAGTATAGCCCCAAACATTTCGTGTTTAGTATATTGTGTATTATTAGGCTCAAATGATTTTTATTCACAGAGCTGAGAAAATGTGTGAAACTGTGAAGGAAATTTTGGGGTTTATTTATTTATTTATTTTTATTCATTGTATTTTTTGTCTGTTTTTCAAGACAGGTTCTCTGGGTAGCTCTAGCGGTCCTGTAACTAACTCTGCAGACCAGAGTGGCCTCAATCTCACAGAGATCTGTCTGCCTGTGCCCCTGCCCCTACCCGTCTCCAGAGTGCTGGGATTAAAGGCATGTACTACCACCAGGAGATTTTTTTAAATTACTAAGTAAAATGTTGATACTACATTTTGCTCAGAATTGGGGAAGTGATTCTTAATTGTTGAGAATACTAATTTCTGATAGCTCATAGTTAATTCCTTTTCTAAAAACTTGTCTTTGATGTGGAGAGCACTACCTTGCTATGGTATGCCCCCATTCCCAGGAGCATCCACTAAACACCAATTGCTCAATAGAGTCTCAATAGAGGCCCTAACTGTATGCTTCATTTCTTGGCTAGTTCTAGAAGCCCATCTGTGGTTCAGAGATGTCTGTAGGACAGGCTGAACCCACCATTGCAACCTTTCCCTCTCTGTACTCATTTCTTTACACCTTTATGAATTTTGTTCCTAGAAGAAGCCCCTAACAATCTACTACTGCCATATGAATCTCAGCTGCTCTTTCCCAGAGAACAGTAGGAGGAAATCTCTCTCTCTCTCTCTCTCTCTCTCTCTCTCTCTCTCTCTCTCTCTCTCTCTCTCTGGTTATTTTGTTTGTTTGTTTGTTTGATTTTGTTTTTCAAGACAGGGTTTCTCTGTGGCTTTGGAGGCTTTCCTGGTACTAGCTCTCATAGACCAGGCTGGTCTCAAACTCACAGAGATCTACCTGCCTCTGCCTCCCGAATGCTGAGACTAAAGGTGTGCGCCACCAACACCTGGCCAGTAGGAAGAATTCTAAGATGGCCCCTATGATCTCACCTCTAAAATGTGAGCTGAATCTGTCAATTGCTTGTATCCAACAGAATATATCAAAAGCAATGCAATATCATTGACTGATTAGATGACCATATAGCCCTAGAACTGACTCCATCTTGTTAGTATGTGCTTGCTGACTTTGAAGTAACCACCAGTCTGTGAGAGGTTCTATGGAGAGGGGCACATAGCATGTGTTAATCCCATCAGTAGCAAGCTTTAATTAAATACTGGCCAGGAAGATGTACTCTGACCAGATCCATGCCTGAGTTCCCAGGAAATGGCCATGAGTCACATCTTCCAGAGGCTTAACAAGGAAACTTCACAAAGCCACCCTATTTCCCATCATGTCCAATCAGAGGCTCAGACTGACCTTAGCTTCTTGAATGATTTCATTATGGAAGTTAGTTTTGTTGTTGTTGTTACTGATTTTTTTGAGACAGGGTTTCTCTGTGAAACAGTCCTGGCTGTCCTGGAACTCATGCTGTAGACCAGGCTGTCCTTAAACTCACAGAGATCAACCTGCCTCTGCCTCCTGAGTGATGGGATCAAAGGTGTGGGTCATCACTGCCCTGATGGAAGTTGGTTTTTGTTTTTGTTTTCTTTTAATATTCATTGGTGTTTGCCTGCATGTGTGTATGTGTGGTGGTGTCAGATCCCCTGGAACTGGAATTACAGACAGTTGTAAACTGCCATGTGGGTGCTGGGAATCGAACCCAGGCCAACTGGAAAAGCAGCCAATGCTCTCAACTGCTAAACCAGCTCTCCAGCCCAGCAAGATAGTTTTTAATAGAACTCTTTTATAGCCTACCAATATAATAAAGTGAATTTTTCAGCCAGCAGGTAACTCTTTGACATAGGGAGTTACTTCAGTTCCCTAAACTCCTTGAAGTACTCTGGTTTGGGTGCTAAATCACTTGACATTAGTGTCATTCTTTTGTAGATTTATCGCTATCCTTTAGTTTAGCAGTGTCTGTAACTCAGGTCCTCTTTCATAAGCAACCTGAGCCTTCCCTAAAGACAAAAAGGGCCACTTAGGCCTCTGAATCCCCACTCCCTCCTTCTTTATCTGATTCAAGCCAGAGGTCAAAAGGAAAGGGAGATAGGTTCAGAGCTATAAAAAGGCGCTGGGCTTTTTTTGTTGTTCCCTGGGAGGCATCTTTTTGCCAATTAATTTATTAACAAGCCCCAAGAGTTGTCTTGGAAATAGATTGCTGTCTCCATGGACATGTGAGCAATGGGAAAAGAAGCAACAGAAAATGCATACAGTCAGCTGCACAGACATGGAGAAAACAAGGAAACTGAATGCCCAAGAGCTCCAGCAAACAGTAAATAACACTGAGCCCAGCTCCAGCAAACAGTAAATAACACTGAGCCCAGCTCCAGCAAACAGTAAATAATACTGAGCCCGGGGAACTCTCCAAGTGGGAAGGCAAAGAGTCAACATCAGTAGTCCACTGCAAATTCCTTAAGAGGAGAGTTGATGCTACTGTTTAGATTACAATGCCCCAGGCTTCCATTGGAATCCTTAGCGCCACCATCATAACAGAGACCATTTTCTCTTCTTCACTAAGATGTAAAACACCTAACTTTAGGTCAAGCCATAGCCATCCAGCAAGATGGCTTCAAGTGCCCATGTCACCAAATTCTAGACCTCCTGGATTGTTTCACAGTGTTATCCTGATAGGAAATGTTTGCTTTCTTCTGGCCTTTGTTCTCTCTGGCTTGCTGGAAGATGACAAAAGCTACTGAAGCCATCTTGGACTCCTTAACCAGTCCTGGGCCATTCACGTCTACACTATTAACATGGCAGAGAAATAAACGTCTATTGCCTTTAAACTACTTGTGTAAAATCTTGAGTGTGTGTTGCAGTATCTGTCTTATCCCTAATAAGACTATGCTGAACTAACTTTGAAAAACATACCACATAACACACACACACACACACACACACACACACATACACACACACACACACACACACACACACACACACACGCGTGCGCGCGCACGCGCGCACAGAGAGAGAGAGAGAGAGAGAGAGAGAGAGAGAGAGAGAGAGAGAGAGGGATGGGGTGGGGAGGGGGATCCTGGAAACCGTGGCACATGTTGTCTTTAATTCCAGCACTCAGAGGGACAGAGGCAGGTGGTCTACAAAACAAGTTCCGGGACACCCAGGGCTATTACAAAGAGAAAATCTGTCTCAAACTGCCTACCCCGGAAGAGAGAGAGTCCATTGGGCCATTAGTAGACTAGGTGGGGTAAATATGGATTTCTTTTAAAAATCGGCAATGCTGGGTCAACTGTGTAACTACATACTGAAATCATTTTTGGTTACTTTTATTTCTCCATAATTTTGAGGATGGGACCCAGAGCCCCATACATTCCAAGCAAGTGCTAGAACACTGATCTAGACCTCTAGCCTAGAAAGATAAAGTTTAATACCTTTTTCCACAGAAACAGCAGGTAAAATTCTAAATGGACAAAAATTTTAGTGGTTCCCTCTTCCCAGATAACTCTAGCTTGTGTCAATTTCACAAAACCTAACCAATGCAAGATATGTAATGCTCAGGGATTTTTATTTTTGTTGTTGTTGTTTTACACAATGAGAAAATACTTATATCTCAATCTATAAAGTACAGATATATTTTACAATAAATTTGCAGAATGGAACTGCTTCTTTTCCAAAATTGTCCTCGGGCACACAAATAAAAATGTAAAATAAATTCAAACAGATTTTAACACTTTTTGTTTGTTTTTCGACATGAACTCACTCTATAGACCAGATTGGCTTCAAACTCAGAGATCTCTCTGCCTCTGTCTCCTGAGTGCTGGGATTAAAGGCGTGTGCCACCACTTCCTGACTAACATTTTTGGTGTTTATTGGTTAAGTTTGTTCTTTGATAATTCCATACTTGTACACAGTGCAACCTCCCCCGCCCACTCTGATTTCTTCCTACCCCTATCAATTCCCACAACCCCCAAGCAGCCCCTTTCTCAGATATTTTACTTTTGTTTTGGTTTTGTGGCACCCTTTAGTTTAGCTGTCCATCTTTGTGACCATTGGGACTTATTGGGGTCACAACAAAAAACAGTGACTCCCCTTCTCTCTGAATCTGTCACAAACATTTATGGAATGAAGAGTAAGGCTCCCTGAGAGCCTCCTCTATCCCTGTTTGAATGTTGATGTTCCATTAGTGAAATAATACATGCTTTCCATCACACATTCAAATATCATAGAAGTAAATAAAGCAAAACGCGAAAAGTAATACCTAATGTACTGCCTAACCTTAAAAAAAAATCATAAAAATCACCAGTCATAGTGTCACACACTTGGTTCTAGCACTCAGGAAGCAGAGGCAACAGGATCTCTGAGTTTAAGGCCAGCCTGGTTTACAGAGTGAGTTCCAGGACAGCCAGGACTGTTACACAGAGAAACCCTGTCTTGAAAAAAAATATTATAGAATACTACATGTCCATCATACAGAAATTGAGAAACACAATGAAAAAAAAAAAAACGACTTCCAGTTTCAACCTGCAATGACAACCATTATCATTAACTTTGTGGTATATTTTCTGTCCTTAGGGATGATTGTTTAAGATGTATAGCCTTAAACTTGTTTTATGGAGAAAAATGAACTGGAACTCTTGATTTTTTTTTCCTTCCTCCATCCCCAGTTACAGGTACCACCACACCCGGCTCAAGACCCCATGCTTACAGAGCAAGCACTCATATCCCCAAGCTATTCCCAGCTCCCTCCTTTAGGATTTCCCCAAAATTAGTTATTATCTTTCTCTGTGTGTCTATCTCTGTCTCTTTCTCACACACAAATTACACACATCATTAGAGGAAAACTTTAAAAGTATAGCTACAAAAAGATCAAACCATCCAAAGTTCTACGACTCAATGATCACCATTGTTAATATTCTGGAGCGTGCCTTTATAAAATTGAAATTTCATGTCTAAACATATAAATGTATGTATATGAACATGGAATTTTCCTTGACATTACAAGTTGATATTTTTTCAACTTATAATGAGCTTCTTTATATTTTGGTAATTATATACATTTATATTCTCATTGATGAGGCCTATGTAGCACCCCACTCTATGGACATACTATAAATTATTTTATCAATGCATTTCCACATTATTATCTCCAAGTTTTCACCATTACAAAAAAAAATACTTCAAGAAATAGCTTTGAAGGCTGAAAATGTGGGTTCGAAGTTCAGAGAGCTACCTGGGCAATCAGACCCCAGCACCCTCATTGACGCCCTCTTCTGGCCTCATTAGGCACCAGCACATGCAGTCACACAAACAGTGTGACAAAGGGATTCTCGCGGTACAGCCATACCCCCTCCCCGCATTGGCCGCTAGCTTCCCTTTAAAAGTTGGTGTTGAACACTCTCCTTTCCCTGCCCTACCCTCAAATCCAAACTCAGCACCCTGTGTGCCATCTGCTCAGCAGGCACTGTCCAACATGCCATTCCTATCTATTAGTTAACAACAGAGTGAATGAAGCTGGGGAGATGGCTCAGTGTGCAAAATGCTTGTTCTGCAAACTTGAGGACCTGAGTTTAATACCCAGCACCCACGTGAAAGCCGAGTGTGACAAACAGCACCTATACATCAGCAATGGAGAGGCAGGAACAGGACGACCCCTGAGGTTTGCTAGTCTCAAAACATGAGGGGGAGAGAAATCCAGGAAGACATTAACACGGGCTTCTGGCTCACACATGCCTGCACACGTGTGACACACACACACACACACATGATTTGGGATGTCTGGTGTCCAAAACTGTGAAGAATAATTTTATGTTGCTTTAAGACCCCACATTTGTGGTAATTCATTATGGTGGTTGTTGTATTCCAGGCAAACCTGGCCCTGCCTCTCACCCACCTGTGCAAGACAGGTAGATGTACCCTGGCTCTGTTTTCCACCCTTTTAAAATTTAAATTACAATCTTATTTTATATATCAATCCCAGTTCACTCTCCCATGCCCCGCACGAACCCCATCCCACCCCTTTTCTGCTCCATAGAAAGGGTGAGGCCTTCCATGTGGGAATCATCAATGTCAGTCACATCATTTGGAGCAGAGCTTATGCCCTCTCCCATGTGTCTAGACTGAGAGAGTAACCCTCTATGGGAAATGGGCTCCCAAAGTTCATTCGTATACTAGGGATAAATACTGATTCACTACCAGAGGCTCCATAGACTGCTCAGTCCTCCTAACATCCACATTCAGGGAGTCGGGTCGGTTCTATGCTGTTTCCCAGCTATCAGTCTGGGGTCCATGAGATCACTCTTGTTCACATCAGCTGTTTCTGAAGATTTCTCCAGCCTGGTCTTGACCCCTTTGCTCATCACTCCTCCCTCTCTGTAACTGGATTCTAGGAGTTCAGCTCAGTGTTTAGCTGTGGGTATTTGCTTCTGCTTCCATAAGCTACTGAATGAAGGGTTTAGGATGCATTTAAGGTAGTTATCAATCTCGTTATCAGGGAAAGGCATTTAAGATAGCCTCGCCACTATTGCTTAGATTGTTAGATGGGGTCATCCTTGGAGGTCTCTGGACATTTCCCTAGTGCCAGGTTTCTCTTTCAACCTATAATGGCTCCCTCTATTATGGTATCTCTTTTCTTGCTCTCCTCTGTTCTTTCCCCCACCCCAACTCAATCTTCCTGATCCCTCATGACTTCATCCCCTCCCCCAACCTCTTCTAGCCTTCTTTTTCTCCTACTCCTCCCCCTTGCTGTGCTCCCAATTTGCTCATGATATCTTCTCCCCTTTTCTTTCTGTGAGGGACCATGGATGTCTCTCTTAGGGTCCTCCTTGTTTCCTAGCTTCTCTGGAGGTGTGGGTTGTAGGCTGGCCATCCTTTGCTCTATGACTAAAGTCCATACATGAGTGAGTACATACCATGTCTGTCTTTTTGTGACTGTGTACCCTGGCTCTTTAAAAAAAAGAAAAAAGAAGAAAAAAAAAGTCGAACCACTTCCGTTCTCTTTTTTTTTTTTTTTTTTTTTTTGCTGTTTCTCTAGAAGGCAGATGGGACCTTTCCTATTCCGGTCCCCTTCTGTTCTGTCTCTGTGTCTAAAGCTTTATCTCTTTACTTATTTTATTGCCTCCTCTTCAATACAACTTTAATTATGAGCCACATATACAGGTCTCTGTTTACCCATCCCCCTCACACCCCCGCCCCCCGCTGCCCATCACCCACCTAGGGACCATGATCCTCAGGTCGTAGCACGGGTTCAGAGACCTGCCACCTGCGGTCCCAGCTCGCTAAGCCTTATTCCTAACAGTGGTCACAAGAAATTGACACACGGTGTGTTACTCGCTCATTTGGTAGCACTGGAGTGCTTAGGCCACTCTTTAGCAAAGAACAATTGAGCCAACAGGATGTGTGTGTGTGTGTGGGGGGGGGGGTTCTCCCGCAGTACCTGCTCCTGCATTGGTTGATTGGTCATTCCTCCTATGACCACCAGGTGGAGGTGCTGTGTAGGAAATAGAGAGGAACCTACTTCTAGTTCACGGTTTCCCTCTATTTTCTTTTCTTGAGACTTCTCTCCCTCTAACTTTCTATGTAGCTGAGAATGACCTTGAATTCTTGATACTCTCGCCTTCGCTTTCCAAATGCTGGGATTACAAGAGTGAATTGCCACACCTGGATTCCTCTCCCCACTTTAAATAGCTTGTTTCATTCTTCCTATCCATAAAACCAGAATCCTCTTCAGCAAAGTGGCATGTTTGACCCTTATATATCTTCAGGCTGCCGGTAGTTAAGGTTCTAGAAATTAGGTTGGGAATTCCTTTCTCCCTCCCTCCCTCCCCTCCTTGTTCTTCCTCCTTTCTCCTTTGATTATAACATCTCACATACCCCAGGCTAGCCTACAACTCAGTATGTCGTACAGTAGTGTGTATTCAACTCCCAATCCTCCAGACTCAACCCTCTGAGTGCTGAGATTAAAGACATGTACACAACCACACCCAGTTTATGTGGTGCTGAGGTTCAAATTTGGAATTGCATCCCTGCAAGACAGAATTTTTCTAACTGAGCTACCTTCCCAATCCCCAGATTTGGTATCTCAAGGACAGAAAAGGATTTGTTTTGGGACAAGGTCATGCCTTCCCTTCTCAAGTATCTAGGACTACAGGTACATGTCACTGGGCCTTGCTGAAGGTCTATTAGTATTAACAAAGCTCTTGATTCTGGAAAATGGTGACCTTTGATCTGGATCTGTTGATACATGCTGGAAACTGCAGGATTAGTAGTTCAAGTAATTAAGCTACATAATAAGTTCAAGGTCAGCCTTGGAAACATGAGATCCTATCTCAATAATTAAGAACATACACAAACAAAAGCCTTCATAATTTAGCTTTCAGAACCCCAATTTTATTGTTTTGACAATTAGAATGAACATTATTTTGGACAAATAATTAAATTTTCCCAAGGATAAAGAACCCTTCTGGGATTTGATGAGCCATTATGTACTTTCATACAGAAGCATGCTTCTTCACTAAATTCCAATTTATAGCATAATTATAATCATAATTTGTTTGGATTTCACTGTACCTGTGTTATTCTTAGGTTTATAAATAGTGGTCTTTGGAAAATAAAACAATATATGGTCCTGAAAAATGGCTCAGCCATAAAGGTGCTTACTTCCAAGCATAATAATCTGTGATCCCTGAGGCCTATACAGTAGGAAAGAACTGACTCCCAGCAGTTGTCTTCTGACTCCCTCATACTCATGAGCCATGTTCTACACACACACATTATATATATATGTATAATTATATAAAATCACTATTCACCTAACTTCATATTTATTGGTAGAAAGATTAAAATGAAAGGAGCCACAAATGATCATACATATGAAACTGTTTGTAAATTATTAATAAACTATACAATAGTAAATTACATTATTGTTACTGTTATTTTTATAATTAATCATTGTTGTTGTGTGCACATATGGTGTGTAGGGAGGTGGCTTCAATGCTAAGATCAGAGGACAAGTTTGTGGATTCTCTCCTTCCTGGGATCAAACTTACGCTTGTTTCACAAGTGACCTTATCTACTGAGCCATGGCGCCAGGCCTCTTACTGTTGTTTTTAAAAGAGATTTTACACAAAGAGAGACCCAAGGAATATGTAATGATTAAAATGTTCATCACTGTGTTACCTAAGAGGAGTTAATTTTTGAAGACAAAACAACATTGCCAGGGAAACCGTCTAACCCACAGTATCTCAAACTTGGCTGTGCCTGAGAACCACAAGGGAATTTGCTGACAGGAAGATTCAGGTTCAATAGGCCTGAGAATTTTTATTTCTAAAAATCTTTCAGGGTGCATGCTTGTGCTTTGGGTTTGTGTAACAGTGTGAATAGAGAACAATCGTGTTGACTCTGCCTCCTGGTTTGGTTTGGTTGAAACAGGGTAGCCCTATATAGCATATGTTTGCTTCAAATTCATGATCCTTCTGACCAGGCCTGGATCCACCTTTTTAAACCATTACCAATCCTATTATTAATACAGTAGGTGTGCTCACAAGGAAATACTGTAACAGGGTCCCAGACCTTACAACTGACTCCATGATGGAAGTACCATTCAGGTCATAAAACTTAGCATGTCGACAGTACCATCTGCCAAAATAAAAGGCAAAGACCTAATCCATCAACGTTAGTAGTTCTGGGACAGTCTCTGAAGTAGGTCAACCCAGAAAATGTTTTCTTGTGTTTAAAATCCCACCCTGAGAAGCTTGGGACTTCGACTGTGCTGGGATCCCAAATACCAAGTATAGGCATTGGCTGGCTAAAAAAAAAAAGACTTTCTATTGGCTTAAACCCATGCCAGAGTAGTTGTCCTTGATGAATACCCCACAACAATACATCATCAATGAGGAAGTGGGGACATTACCCACTTTTCACAAATAAAAAAAAAAAAGGCACTGAAATTGTGATTTGGAAAAGCATGAGAGCCACATAGGTAGGCCTCAGATTCATTTCCCAACAGAGAAGTCTCTGATCCTCCTTTCAGGATTTGTAGGGAAGAAATCTCATTTCTTCATGATAATTAAAGCTTAAGATATTTCTGTCTTTAGTAATGGAAGTTTATTTTTATAATTTCTTCTATTATGATACAGCCCTTTCTACTTCAAACTTGTTCAAGGAGAAATTATATAATGATGTTCAAATCTCTTTTTAAAAATGTTTCCCTGTGCTTTCATTAAAAATTAAAAAATGGTTGCAACTTTAGTGATTTAGTCTAGGAAATGAATTTTCTTGTGTCCTGGATAGCTAGTTAATATTTAATGCATAAGAACACATAATGCACGCCCTCTTGAAATTAATGAGTATGCTCCATCCCTTCCAAGCCCCAAGCAAAAGCACCATTTTATCAGTGATGGCAACAAACAGTATTTCTTTCATTAAATTCATCATCATCGTCGTGTGTAAGTAAGAGAGACAGATACAGAAGGCAACTTTGGAAAGTTCTCTTCTTCCATTTCTGTGAGGGTTCCAAGGATCATATTCTTGAGGAAAATCCTCTTGCCTGCTGATCCATCTTGATTGTCCTTATATTTATTTTTATTTTTAAGACTTATTTTATTTTGTATGTATGGGTTTTACCTAAATGTGTATCTGTACACCACATGTCTTCAGAGGCCAGAAGAGGAGGTCATACCCCCTAAAACTGGAGTTACAGATGGCTGTGAGCCACCATGTGGGTGCTGGGAACCAAACCCCTGTCCTCTGAAAAAAGAGCAAGTGATCTTAACCACTTATCCATTTCTCCAGCCCCTACTTCTTCTTTTGTTTTATTTTACTTTATTCTTTGAGTTTTCGAAAAAGGATCTCTCTGTGTCCTGGAACTCGTTCTGTAGACCAGGCTGGCTTTGAACTCACAGAGATCTTCCAGCCTCTGCCTTCTGAGTGCTGGGACTAAAGTCATGTACCACCACCTTCCGACTTTTTTTTTCCAATAAGTCTTAACAAAAAAATTATTTATTATGTATAGTGTTCTGCCTGCACAATGCCTGCACCCCAAAAGAGGGCACTGGTCCCATTATAGATGGCTGTAAGCCATCACATGGTAACAGGACCTCTGGAAGAACAGCCAATGTTCTTAACCTCTGAGCCATCTCTCCAGCCCACCTCCTACTTCTTTTTAAATACCAACCACAGTCCACTTCTCAGATTGCTTCAGGGGTGTAGGATCATTCGGTTGCAACAAGTGTCCACCCCTTTACTGAAGTGGTTCTTAGATACTTTGGGAAAATCCCCACTTCTTTCCTCTCTAGAGACTGATCTTGTAGGGGTAAAGCTGATAGTAACAAGAAAGGCCACCTTCATGAACACATGATCGATGCCCTCACACAAGGCCCCAAACTCCAAAGGTCCTTGCGCTTGGTTGAATGCTTTGTGATCTCTATCTTGAAATTCTGAACAACCTTGAACTCACTATGTAGCCCAGCCTGGCCTTGAACTCACAGAGATATGCCAACCTCTGCTTCCAGAATGCTGAGGTTCCAGGCATGCATCACCATGCCCAGCTACATTTCCAGTTTACACAGTGTGCCCCAGTCTCTGCAGCACAAAAGCAAACATACTGTTCATTTAGTTTCCCAGAAAATGCCTATCTCATTCTCTCCGAAACGAAGTAGTTAATTATTTACCTTTTCTGTCAAGAAAGACTAGACATCTATGTACCTAAGAAAAGTTCTCTATTAGCCCTCAGCTATCATCGTCTTCACTGCATTGGAACCCTCATGCCACATAGTTCCAAGGACTCTTGGGTCATTGACCAGCATACTGCTCAGTGATCTTAGTCTTTTTTATGTTATGTGAGATAAGTTAGCTTCGTTAAGATAAATGTGGCACGTTAGTTATGTTAGATCTTAGTCTGTGTTTTGTTTTCCGTGCTGTGAAAGAATCAATAAGAATGAGAAGACAACAATGGTCTTCCCATCCAAAAGAATGTGTTAGTATGCCTGCCGAGATTATTTGAGTACACCTCTTTTCTGCCTGGCATGCAGGGAGGGCAGAGAAGAGAGCAACCATGGGGTTGAAGGAGCAAGCGTGCGGTTGCCAGATCAGCCAGACAGGTGAAGATTGCCCAAGACAGGGAGAGGAACACAGTGTTGCACGTCCCTTCCATTACTCAAGAGCAACTCCACCCCCAGGGAAGTGACAGAAGGAAGGAATGGGTGTGGTTGGTTTCAGCAAAATCACACTGACCAGCATTGCCCAGAAGGAGCAGAGTCACAGGCTCCCAGGGTTCAGTTTGGACAGTGACATATTATTGGTGATCAACATGGTTCAAAACTGGGACACTGTACCCCATTTCTTCTTTCTGTAGCAAAATACTGGGGACTAAGGTTGTATGGTAGTGCATGCCTGTAATTCTAGAAATTGTGAGGCCACAAGATTTTGAGTTCCAGGCCAGCCTGAAGTATGTAACAAGAACATATTTCAAAAGAAGGGAGAAGAAGCAAACTATTTGAGTAAGTAGTAGAAAGGAGTGGGTTTGATTAGGATGCCACTCATGTTGAGGGGTGGACTAAGGCATATTGAAGCAGACACCTGTTGCCTCAGTTGAAAAAATAATTCTGTACATCAGGCTTCTTCCTCAGCAAGTTGCACTTGGAATCTTGTAGATAAGGGGGAAGCTAGCAGTAAGGCAGCAACTTAGGAGAAAGTTTCTGTTTCTGGGAAAACAGTCTGAAACAGGAAGTACTGTTGTACTGTCACCTGTTCTGACTTAGAAGGCCCCACATACAACTGGATTTTTTTTTAGCACTTTTGAACAAAATACCTACCAGTAAGACTTGGTAGTCCCTTTGTCTAATGCTAGGGCCATGCCCTACCTTCAACTTTAAAAACATACAATTGATAACGGTTCAGAAACCTCAAAACAGGAAACCAGTCCATATTCTAGTATTGGTATGAACTGTCTTAAACACACACACACACACACACACACACACACACACACACACACACACACCAGAATCTGAGTTGCTTCTATTACAGTTTCTGAGGTGACGAGACTATAAATCAGCTTTTCCCCCAACTCAGAACACAAGAGCTTAGGAGAGCGCTTGTATAGATCCATCAATTTAAGAAGAGAGCTTGATGAATTAGCAGAGCAGGGAGAGCTGCAAAGGATATCACCCAGGCTAGTTGGGCAAAATAGACTTCATAGAAATGCAGCTTTAAAGACATATTAAGATAGATTTGAGGAGCTGGGGCAGTGTTGGTACATACATTTAATCCCAGCACTCAGGAGGCAGAGGCAGAGCGAATTAACAGGACAGCCAGGGCTACACAAAGAAACCCCATCTCAGGGAGAGAGAGAGAGAGATGACAACTCCAACAGCTGTATGTCACAGACCAGAATCATGAAGGAGGCAGTCCTCTTCTTTCCTTATTTTACTTTTTGTGTTTATGTGGTTATTTGTTGTTGTGTTGTCTTTGTTTTGTTGTTTCTATTGTTATGGGTTCTTAGCAGTACAGTTCTGTTATGGAACTCTATTCTGGGGAGAAATGAACAACTGTCTATTCACTCAAGGTAGGCCTAAGTGTGGATACCATCAAAGTCCAACATGGTGAGCCAATGAGTTTTATTGGGTTTATTTACACAATATGAGTGAAGGGTTATTTATAGGACCAGAACTGACTCAAAAATAGCTGCATCACCAAAGCTCACCCAAGTTTGGAGGACATCTCACAAAAGCTGAGAACCTAGAGCAAACTGCACAACCTGCAGGCAGCTTGACAGCATGGAGAGTGACTTCCAGGCAGCTAGGCTTGTCTGAGGGTGTCTCTCAGTGGCTTTACTGTTTATAAGTTGGGGAGGGAGGAGCCTAGTAACTGGTCAGTATCAGGGACTTGTTGAAGCTATTTTGAGTTATCTCCTGTCTTAACAAGCTTTCCTGAAGGATGGAACATCTCACTCTCCCCCTAGAACATACTGTTGGTTTATCTCCTTGTAAACATCCATCTTAGGAAGTGACCCTCCAAGATGGAAGGTTTTAATCTTGGGGGAAACTGGTACACAAGTACAGTCTCTCTCAACAGGAACTGGTCTGGGAAAAATACTTGAGCAATGATCTCAAATTCACACAAGACTATTCCGTTCCTCAGAATTGCAGATGATTGGTGTTCCATTCCTCTCCTTAATAAAACAAGAATTTCTTCCACCTATCCAGTCCCATAGCAGTGAGACTCTACTCCTGAATGTTTTCCAAGCTGTTCTCTGAACTCTCCTGGCTGCCTGATGAACACTATCCAAAGGGTCTTACAGCTGTAAGCAACCCCTGATGCCTTTGTCCCTGAAGAGTGGGTTCATTTAGTCAGACTCAGCTTACATGTATTTTGGGCAATATTATGCAGCCAGATTTGGGGTTGTAAGAATTTCAGTCACTCCACAACAGTTAGATTCATGTCTTCTTTCTCCACAGTCTCATTGCCCAGTGCATTTCTAATGCGAGCCCAGAAGAGTGGCTGCTGGTGAACACTGTCTGGCCAGGTGATAAACGTCTGTCTCTTTATGAGTTTCCTGAGTCGGTGGTAGGTAGAGAGCTTATAGTTAGGGATCTCTTCAAGGAAGATCAAGATAATGACATCCTTGTGCTCATAGAACATCTTCATGCTGGCCAGCTGGACTTCCAATCGGCACCATTCACTGTGCAGATACTGATTACTGACCACACACAAAGTTTTCCGACTTGCGTTGATTGCATTCTGGATGTTCTCAAAGATATCAATGCCAGGTTCAAAGTCCCGGTGGTGAAGACAGAGCTTAAAGGTGGTCTGGCTGCCTTCTTCTAGGGCTGGAACAAGCTCTTTATATACCCACTTCTCATCAGTGGCAGAGAACGAGACAAATGCATCATACAGGAACTTCTTCTCAGTTTTATGCCATTTAGTGAAGTACCAAGCCCTACATATGTACAAACCATACCACAGAGATGAAATCATGTTGGCACTGAACCAAGAGAAGACCATGGTGGTGAGGACAATACTGAAGGAAAAGAAGAAGTAGACCTTTCCCAAGTCAAAATTACACATGGCATCATCAAAATCTATAAGCAAACTCTGTCCATTTGGCTGCTGACAGGGGTAGCTCCGGAGGAAGGGGATGTGGACCTCCCCTGTGTTCATTGACCAGTTCCTGAACCACATATTGTCACAGTTGCACTGAAGTTTGTTCCCATAGACATCAAAAAACATCAATGATTTCAGATTCTCCAGATGACTTTGATTAATAACCTTCAAGTTGTTGAATCGTAAAGATAAGACCTGTAGGCTCTGTAAGCTGGAGAACAAACCAGGAACCAATGAATCTAAGTTGTTATTTTCAAGGCGCAGGATCTTTAGCCTTTTGAGTTTTTTGAATAAGGAAGCGTTTAAATAGAGACTTCTATCTCCATCTTTTGTCCCCGAGATATCCAACTTCATGAGATTAATCAGGGGGTCAAATTGGTGGTGGTCCAGGAATACGGAGGGATTTTTTCCTAGGAGTAACTCCTGCAAGCTACTCAATCCTTGAAAAAAGTTGCTTGGAACAACCTGAATCCCATTTTGTTGTCCTTCTAGGCCAAGCAGTTTCAAAGACTTGAGCTTCATAAATGGAGGATATTTAAGGGTCCTAGTAGTTTCATATTTGATCTTATTAAAACTGAGTTTCAAAACCTGTAGCTCTTCCAGGCCTGAGAAAAGGTGTTCATGAAAATATGACAAGCTATTGTACACCAGGTCAAGGTGTTGTAAGCAAGTGAGACCAGAAAATGCGCTTGGCTCTAGATTTTCTAGGCGGTTGTGGGAGAGAATCAAAACCTGGAGTTTTTTCAGACATCGGAAGGTCCCATGTTTGAGAGTTCGGATATTGTTGGCTCCGAGATCTAAGACCTCTAAATTCGGAAACTGAGCAAAGGAATACCTGTCGATTGTTACTATCCAGCACCCAGCCAAATTGAGCTCCTTCAGTGAAAATAGCCCACTGAAGGCCATGTTATTGAGTTCTGTGATGGGATTTCTTGAGAGAAAGAGAGACTTCAAGCCCTTCAAGGGTGAAAACGCAAAATCTGGAAAGCTTTTAAACTTGTTGTGGCTCAGATCTAGGATGGTCAGGTTCTGCAGGGAACCCCAAGTTTTGTTGCTGATGATGGAAAGCTGGCACTTGTTCAGATTCAGTCTTTGGAGACTTGGCAGAGCATCAAACTCACTGTCATTGAGATGAACCAAGTCACTGTTTTGGCCCAGGTCAAGGAACAAAAGCCTGGTACACTTCGCCAGATACTTAATGCCCTCCGCATTGGTGGCATTTTTCTGAAAAATCAGTGCCTCTAACATGGGTAGGTTGCTGAGGAGGTGACAAACAGTTTGCATATTTAAGTGACCATGTCTAAGCTCTCGGTTACTGAGGTCCATAACCCTTATATTCTGCAGATGTTTGGTTGAAAGCATCTCCAATTTCACCAATGTTCCACTCAGATTCAAGCTCCTAAGTTGGGGCAGAGTTTCCAGATACACATTATGAATGACTCCATGGCCATTCTGGGAAGCATCTAGAGTAGTTAGGTTAGGCAGTGACAAAGTAGAGAAGTTTAACTCCATTAGTTTGTTCCCCTGAAAACTCAAGTGGATCAGAGAAAACAGTGACTTAGGGCTGTGGTCCAAGTAGATGATGCTGTTATTAGTAAGATCAAGATACTCCAGGCACGGAATATGCTGGACTGCTTCAAGAATAACAGAAAAATTGCTAATGTTGTTTCGAGATAGGCTCAAATATTTCAATTTGACAAGAGGAGTAAAGGCTTTTTCGTGAATATAGGTAATCTTATTGTGGCTTAGGAGCAAAGTCTCCAAGTTGGACAGGCCTTCAAAGGAGTTATTCACACTTTGAATCTTATTTTCCACTAAATTCAGAAGGGTCAAATTTTTAAGTCCCCTAAAGGCACCTTCATCAATCTTCCTAATTAAATTCCACTCTAGTCTCAAGTCCACCAGAGAAGGCAGGTTAGTGAAGCTCTGGGGAGGAAGGACTTGAATGTAGTTCTCTGTCAGGTTGAGGTGAGTAGTATATCTAGGTAAGTCACTAATAGCATCTGTCAAGTTGCTTATCTTCTTCCGAATGCAGAAGACATGGCGAATATCAAATTCATACTGTGTGCACTTATTGAACCCATATGTCTCTACTAAAGACAGCAGAGAAAGCCCTATTAATGTGAACAGGAGCTGTAGCGAAGGCACGGAGCTGCCCCAACTCATCTTGACTGTCACAGTTATCCAGGTTACAATAAGAAAAAAATCCCATGACGTATGTGAGGCTCATATTCAAAAGCATGGTCTTTACATACGGATTTTGCTGCAAAGAAAAACAAAACTTTTAGTTTCAATTTTGTTATAGCTGTTTCAAGCAAACAAAAAAGCTCCATCCCAACATCGACTTTTTTCCCCCTGAGGTAAATAAAGCTTGTCTGTGCAACAGGCCTCTCTGTCCTGGAACTCAGAGTTCTGCCTTTCTCTGCCTCCTGAGTTCTGGGATGACAGGCAAGCACCACCACTGCCTGATTCAACACCAACTTTCAAAATCCATTTCCAGAGTACTCTGTTATGAAGAACGGCTGCTCTTTTTTTTTCCAAGCAACATTTCAGCATACAGAGCCAAAAAAGGCAAGAGTGTGTGTCATTTAATTCATGCAAATCAGGAAGTCCTCCCCCCATCCTCCTCTTCCATCTGACAATAAACCATCTCCCCTTGTCTTGTGAGCTGATGGCTGAAATGCCATCACTACTGATGCATTGGATGGGTTGGAGGAACAGAATGGCATATGTGATGCACGTCACTTCTGCCTCAATTTGAATGAGGCCATATGATCAACTGATTTCACCACACTTTACATTTAATAGAGGGAGAAATGAGTAGGTAAAGCTTTGAACTTGAGTAGAACTGAAGGATGAAAAGGAGAGGAGTGATGGGGGGACATTGGGCAGGATAAAGAAGGAACATTGAGAGAACTTCATATAATTTGAGCAAGACACCCTGACTAGTGAGGCTCAAGAAAACAGTATCTGAGTATTTGTGATTGAGAATCTATCTATATAATTGGTAGCTTTTCTTCTAGTGGCTCACTTGTTTATTGCCATTCTTCATTTTCTTTCCTTTTCATTTCTATAATTTAACATTGTCTATGAACTCACTTCTTGACAGAAAAAAAAACAGTAATAATATAGTGTGGTGGTTAGTTTTAATTGTCAACCTGAAATAATGTAGACTTGAGTGAGACATGTCTTCGGGAAGGACTGTCTAGATTAGATTAACCTGGGAGCATATCTGTGGGGGGGTTGTCTTAATTACATTAACTGATACGGGAATACCTAGCCTGCTCTTGACTGTGGTTGCAATGTGACCGGTTGCTTCAAATTCATGCAGCTCACATTTCCCTGCAAAGATGGGCTACATGTGAAAATAGGCTCTGTGATGCTGTTTTGTTTGGATGTCTGCAAACACTGGGACTGGCAGAGTAACAAACCATGTGAGGCAAGAAGGAAATCTGGTTCAGCATGACTTAGCTAGCTGGTACTGGTTCAAACTTTGAGAGTCTGACACTAGGCAGTTTATTTTAGGCATATTCCAGCACAGCACAATTTGGTGGAAAAAAAGTTTCCTGATGATAATTTACTCAATCCCATGTGCACAACAAAGCTTAATATATGTTTTCATTGAAACTCTTTACAAAGCACATATGGCCTCTTCCATAACGATCGGTTCTGTTGACTAAGACACAATGCTCAAGATAAGGGTCTAGGGAGAATGACCGAGGTAAACATAAAAGTCTGTGGAAGTCAGGAATGGCCTGGCCTATGATAACGCAGAGGTTACCTAGGCTATTGTAAAGTACAAGTGACATCTCTCATAAGGATGGGTTTATGGCCCAAGAAACAATGTTCAAGTAAAGGAAGAGTTTAGGATCTTCAGGATTCATGTGAGGCCTGGACCTATAGATAGCACAGTTTACCAGGCTATTAACTACATCCATTCCCAGCCATCCCTACATCCATCCTAGGTGAACACGTCCTTGTTGAGGAGACAGCCCTGCATGTTTGACATTCTCGGTTTCACTAGTGCTTATCTGTGAGCATAGGAACTGTCTGCCCTCTACGCTGCTTTCTGAGCTGTCCCCTGTAAGTGTTTAGGTCTTGTTATTTTGAGGACTCTGTTTCTTCTTGTTTTCTAGTTTGATATAGCCAGGGTATCAAATTTTTGTTGATATTGATCATAAATATAACAAGCTGAATTCTCTTATTTGTTTTGTAAAATGGGTTTGTTGCATTAGGGGCTTTCATTAGTTAGTTAGGTTGGTTTTTGTTGTTTTTTTGCTTTTTTTTCTGAGACAAGTTCTCGCTATGTAGCTCTAGCTGCCATCGAACTTACTATGTAAACCAAGCTGACTTCATACTCGAACTCACAGAGATCTTCCTGCCTCTGCCTCCCAAGTTCTGGGATCAAATGTGGGCACTAGTACAAACAGTGTGGTTTCATCTGTTAATGATTATGCCTACAGCAAGTGATACATTTCTTTTTTAAGTTCACTCATTTTCTATGCCTTTCTTTTATGTTGATTTCCTGAAAGTGATCGAAGCTTCTATACTATACTAAATTACAGTAGTGATAGAGCATGTCTTCTGGTCAATGAGATGACATATATAAGCTTCCTCTTAATTATTATTTGCCATAGTTCTTGACAATTGTCAAGTCGAGAAAATTCCTTTGCATTCCTAATTTTTTTAGATTTTGTGTGTAGGGGTAGTGGTGGCTGTTTCCATGGATGCCAGAAAAGAGTGCCAGATTCCTTAGATCACAGAGCAGGCACCACAGCTGAGCTGAGTATATTAATCTAATGAATATGGAGCAGAGGTTTCAGGCATTTTGCTGTTGTAGTTGTTGTGAAAATGCCCCACTCTGGCACCCAGACTGTCCTGGAACTCACTATCAACCCCAGGGTGCACTGTGGTAATCCTCCTGCTTCAGTCTTCTGAGTGATGGAATTAAAGGCATGAACCACTATGTCCAGCTTTTAAGGCATTTTTATCTTTTGAGGTAATAAGAATGACAGAACAGAGGAGAGATTTTTTTTTCTATGACAGTAAATGCAAGAGAAGGAGAGATAGGGACAGAGCCAGATATTAGAGCACAAGGCCCTGAGTTTGGGCCCCAAGGCTCTGCTCTCCTTAACCAAAAGAACTTAAGTTTCCTGGGCATAGTAATCCACGCTTATAATCCCAGCACTCAGGATCTGAGGAGGGATAACCACTTGACTGAGGAACCTAAGTCCCAACTGTGCAACTCAAAAAGAAGAAAGGAAGGAAGGAAGGAATAAAGACAGGAAGAAGGGAAGAAGAACAGAATAGAGGGCAAGGAAGGGGAGGAGAGGAGGGAGGAGAGGTGGAAGAAATGGAGAAGAAAGAGGAAGAAGTAGTAAATTCATATTGCATAATGTGGCTAGAGGAAACTGGCTGGAGCAAGATGACATTGCTCTTTGTTCTCAGAGATGACAAAAAGGACAGTCATACAAGCTCTCAACTCTAACAGAGTTTGCTACGAGAATATTGTAAATTAAGGACATTAGTCATGAAGTAGTCTAAAGGCAAACATGGTAAACGTCCTAAACATGTAAATATACCGTCCATCAAGGGACAGTATGGCCGCATCATCAGAGATGCAAGTAGGGCAGGGCAAGTAGAGGAGGCAATGAGCAGACAGAGCAAAAATCAGACCAGGAAGCTGAGGCCTGACAGCCACACAAAGAGAATTCTTAAAGGTGTGGAACCTGCTGTAGCAGGCTTGGCAAATCCCAGAGCAATGAAGAGAGAAGTAGAGAACAAGCCAGGCTTCAAAGGCACTGACTGCTCTTTCAGCTGGATTTTTAAAATTACATTACATTATTTAATATTATTTAGTGTGCATGAGTGTGTGCGTGCATGCGTGTCTGTCTGTCTGTCTGTCTGTCTGTCTGTCTGTCTGTCTTTAAATGGGCAGATACAAGCCAGCACAAAACTACTGCAGAATGCTAAAGCTTCACTTCTCTAAACACTTGGGGGTTGGCCTCCACTAGTCAATTAGGGAGCAAATTAAGTATGTGAGAAATGGGGAAGAACGAACAAATAAAGAGCATATGAACTAGCGGGTGTTTTCTGCCTCAACCCATAGATTTTCTTTTTGATTCTGCTCAGTTCCTGTAAGCTTGCCAAGCTGCCGTTTGTGTCTTTGCTATGTGCTGACCTTTACACAGCCACTCTTTGCTGCTCCCTACCTAGATGCAACTACTTTTAGATGCAATAAGCTTCTAAAGCTGCCTGTCATATGCACACAGGAAAGGGAGGAGCTTGCTTAGTCTCCAGAGCCCAGCTGATGTGGAGGGCTCCCATTGCAGAAACTGCAAAACCAAAAGAGCCTTTCTGAGAATGGCTCAATCAAGGCTTTAAAACATACTCACTGCAATGCTTGCAGAGAAGAGACTAAAACCTATGACTTGTAATCAATCACATTGCAGTTATTTGGAATCTGTTCTCTTAAAGCCTCAGAATTTCCTCTCAGGTTAGGAAGTTTTAATTAAAGGGCAAAGAACCCCTGCTAACTTGTTCCTTTTTTTTTTCTGTTGGTGTTATTTTGCATGTGTTTTCTGTCATGACTGAGTGCCTATGCACATGTGCTTACATGTGTGTGGGGTCACAGGTTGATCTCTGGTGTCTTTCTGAGTTTCAGGGTTCCGCCTGTCTCTGTCCCCTCACTGTGCCCAACATTTCATGTGAGTTTCAGGGACATGAACTCAGAACCTCACGGCTTACTACCCCTAGCCTACTTTTTATTTTTAAAAAATGTTATTTTTGGTTGTGAGCCTAGGACATGAGAGAGCAGGAAGATTGAGTTGAGGAAAAATACAGGAGAGCAAGAAAAGAGATACCATAATAGAGGAAGCCATTATAGGTTTAAGGAGAAATCTGACACTAGGGAAATGTCCAGAGATCTACAAGGATGACCCCAACTAACATGTTTTATTTTGAGATACTAGAGATTCCCATGCAGCATTAGGGAACAGTACAAAGAATTGCTACTATACCTCAAACCTTGAATGTCCCTCAGAGGTCCATATAAGAAAGAGCAAGTCCCCAGTTGTGGCACTGCAGGGGAGGTGGGTAGAACCTAGCAGGAAGTCTTCAGGCCACTGATGGCATGGCATGCCCTGGGAAGAGTCTAGTGAGACCTAGACCCCTTTGTCTTTCTCTTTTCACCCAAGCCACAAAGAAAACAGCTTGTTGTACCATATACCCATTCCTGTAATGTGTTGCCTGCCTCAACACCAACAGATCAAGCACCAAAACCCATTACCTGGATTACAGCAATGGGAACAGCCTAACACAGATGTTTGTACATTTGTCCTGGTTTCCCTCTGTGGTTCCATCAAGCAAACTTATAGTTTGTATGTCTACCATCACATTCATGTTATAAGGTGGTTACAGCACCACAAATAACTTCTAAATTTGTCTCTGCTTTATAAGTTTATAACATTAAGGATGTTATACAGACAGAAATAGGTGACATATGATGCTTACAGGTTGATTTTTTAAAATTCCACATAATTCCTTAAAGATTGATCCAGATTGTACTGTGTAGGAGTGGATGTGCCACAGCTAGTTCACCTACATCAGCTGATGGACATCTGAGTTGTTTCTAACTTTGGTTGTTATGGCTGAAGTTGTAATAAACATTTTTGTACATGTTTTTCCCCAAAAACATATGTCTTCATTTCCCAGACAACTATTAACGTAATTTCAAACTCTCAAATTCTATTGTTTAGATTTAGAACATATATTCTTTCACACTACTGAATGTGAAAGATTAATCCCTATTATCATCAACATACATAACCTTAAAAGTATGTTTAAGACAAATGGGACTTGTACATCACACACACACACACACACACACACACACACACACACACACACACACACACACACACCCTGTCAAGGCTCAGGAGCCATCCTGGAGGAGGAATGGAGAGATTAAAAGAGCCAGAGGTTACAAAGGGCCAGAAGGAAACATTGTCTTCTGGATGTGACAGAAACCACTGCATTCATAAACTCAGCAGCTGTGGCTGCCAGTATAAGACCTGCATAAGAGCAAACCAGTCAACACTCTAGCATGAATTTGAGGGGACATCTGAAACTATTCACAGCTGATGGCATCTGGAAAAGGAAGAGTCTATTTTCCTTAGGGGTGTGTCTCCTTGTTGGTTGACAGCAATCCAGCAAATTACCACACTTAGGCATATATGGTCAGCCCAAAATGGAATTGTTGGGTTATTTTTTTTAAAAGGAGGATATGACGTTGGGCAGGAGTCCAGGGAGGCGGAATGGATCTGGGAGGAGTGAGGGTGGAGATGATCAAAATGTGCTACATAAAAAGAATTAATGCAATAATATTTTTAAAAAGAATTAAGTAGCATTAATGAATTTGTTCATTCTCAATGAGTGTCAGTCCTTGTTAGGTAGGAACTGGGGCTTTAATGACATCCAGTGCCCCTACAAGACCAAGAGTTTCAGCTATTGAAGTTGTTCCAAAATGACCAAAACATCATGTTTATTGATAAGACTGTCAGTTTATCAAGATCTGTGTGACCAGATGATTACTTCTAAGACATACAGTATCACAGATGGACTACAATGCACCAGAATTTGGGGGGGCTTGTCCCTATAGGAGGAAAACAGCCAAAGAGAGATACTATATCTGAGGTGGGGTGAGAATAAATGGCTCTGAGAATGGTGGGCAGGAATTGACAGGTTTGAGCCCTAGCTGGCTATGGAGATTAAGCAGATGGACAAAGAAGACAAGATTACCAAGTTTTGCTGGAGATGAATCCTGATTCCCACACGTGGGTGACAAGTTTTCTACTACTGAGCACATTCACAGTCCCATTTCATTGTTGGACATGTTGTGTAAAGTCCTATACTGTACCTTTAAGAAAACTCTATAGGATGTAAACGTCACTCAGTGGAAGATTGCCTAGCCCTGGACATAAGAGAGAAAGGAAGGTTTTGGACAGAGCTAGAGAGGGAAAGACAAAAATGAAAAATCTACAGAAAAGCCAATCCCCCCTACACACTTTGAGATGGGGTTTATATAGCCTAGAACTCACCAAGATCTGCTTGCTTCTGCCTGTCACTGCTAGGATTAAAGGTATGTGCCATCACCTCCAACAAACAGGGACACATTCTTTTTAAAACAAAATGTTAATATTGGATTTCATCTTAACTCTCCCTAGGGTGGTTTAACTTTCACGTTTATGTGGCTCTACATAAAGTGTGTCCCACTGCAATGCCTCAGCAGCATTGTCTAGACTCTAACTGGCCTGTAAGCCTGCTAGCGCATTCTCTAAACTTTGAAATCCTAGAGAGACCTGAACTTTTCAGCACATCCATTCCCTTGAAAGCGAGGAAGACCAGTGACAGTGGATCTGAAGTTCACCAATGCCAAGAACATTTAGCTTTCATAAGTTGTCCAACAGGTGGATCTAGGAAACAGCAGTTTCCTTCATTTTAGTCACTAGGGACTTTTCAGAGCACATGTGGTTTGTGGCATGGTGTCGTACCCAGGCTAGACACTGGCTGGGTCAGCTGCTTTTATGTGGGAAAGTAAAGAAAACAAGTATAACTTTGGCAGTGCAGGCCATAATCCACCACTGCCCTGGATTTATGGAGGTCATCTTTGAAAACCCAGCTTGAGAAATATGGATTGTGACATTTCAACAAAGACGTGCACAACGTGACTGCCATCATTAGCTCCTTTCCTAACAGAGATGGAGATTTCCTGGTCCTGTGGTTTAATCCATCCTGGGATTAGCCACCTGCTGACCCTAACCTTCAGCATAACCACTGAACTTTACTGCTAATCTGGCCTTAAATTTCAACAGAGAGCCAGGCATGATGTCACAGGCCTGTAATCCTGGCAGCACTCTGGAGGCAAGAGCATTTCATTGCAAGTCCAAGGCTGTCCTCAGACCAGCTTGGGCTTTAAGTAGCACCTTGTCTTTAAAAAAAAAAAAAAAAAAAAAAAAAAAACTAAAATCCAACCAAACAAAAAGTAATTAGTTTCTGAAATCTAGAAGAGACTTTCAAAGGTTATGAAAGTCTTGACACAGGCCATGAACTAATTAATATAAGCTGAGGAATGCTGAGACTACATGGCAAGGCCATAACACTCCATGGTATTTTGTAAACTTGTTTAGTGGTTCCTCCTGACATGGATCTTGTTTCTACAAACAGAAATTAACACACATTACATAGGATAAGTGTAAAAATGTTAAATGTCAGGAAACACAGTGCTATTAATACAACTCAGAGTCCTAAGACATGCTGAGGATAATGCAAGAACATCTTATCTGGATCTGATTGTATAGCCCTATAATCACAACTACTAGGAGGCTGCGACAGAAGGTACACAGGCTTAAGGGCTGCTACAGAGTAGGTTCAAGGCCACCCTGGGCAATTTAATTAGACCAGTCTTAAGAACAAGAAGGTCTGGGATATAACCCAGTGGTAGAATGTTTGTCTGGAATGGGCAATCTCCTGCATGGCACCCACAAAATATGTTAAAAACAAAAAAGAGGAAAGAATGCCATATGAACGATGACTACACACAAATTACCAAAGAAACTGAGACACCAAAAATAACAGGAACTAACAGTGATGCAGCATGTTGCAATATATTGGTCACTCCATATATAAGGCTAAGAGACCACACAGTCTATGAGGTAAAACAGGAACAACATGATTCTCAATGTGGAGAGCACAGAGAAAATGTGGCTGGGAGGGAACTAAGTGCCAAGACAGTTGAGGTACTAGTATGAGAATAGAAAGCTGTCTTGGATCCATGCACTCATCTGTTAATTCCTTCCACACACATGTCCAGTGCCTACTTTCATTGTTCTTGTAGGTGATGTGTAAGAAATGTTCCTTTCATTACAGCAATAACTCCTAGTGAGGGTATCTTGCAAGGGAAAGGTCCTGGAAAGGAAGACATATATACAGTGCCTGTACCTGTTGTCTAGATTTATGACTATAGCTTGGTAATTCCATTTAATAAGTTTTTCCTTTCGCTCTCAACAATACCTTGCTTTGTATATAAGCTATATAGCTGCTCTTTACATACAGATAATATTTATTACTGTCATGTATTGTGTACTAATGTTTTTCATGAATGATCTCAATTGTTATTCTAACCCTACAATACAGGTACCACACCATTATCCTCATTTTATAAAAAAGAATCTGAATCTGACCATAGCCATGCCAGTATCTCCCTGAGTGCTGCAGTCGGCCAACCTTACTTCACAGTAATTATGTGTGACTGGAAAGCTATGATGAAAATGCAAACATGGGGCCTGGAGAAATGGCTCAAGGGTCATGAGCACTTGCTTCTCATTCAGAGAACCTGGGTTTGGGTCCCAGCATCCACATGGTAGCTCACAATTATCTGTAACTTCATTCCCATGGGATCCAATGTCCACTTCTGACCACAGACATTAGGCATGCATGTAGTTCACAGATATATATTTAGGCAAAATACTCATACACATAAAATTAAATAAATCTAAAAAAGGGTGACAGTGTCCCTCTGTCAAGGAGAAACAGCAACATGCTGACTCCCATTCCTCTCAAGAACAAAGAAGAATTCCCCAAACTCCATCACTTTAGAAGGCAAAGTTTTTTTCGTTTGTAAATTGAAAACTGAAAAGAATTTGTTTTTTTCTATTCTTTTAGAAACTGGAATAAATGATACATTATGTAGTGCAAAAAAAAGTAATGAAAGGAATAAAGCCCAGAGGTAAAAAGGTAGATGGTGTTAATTTAAGAAAAGCTGGCAAGAAACAAGCCAAGCTAAGGCCGGGTGTTTATAAGTAAGAATTAAGTCTCCATGTGTGATTTTTTTGGGGAGATGGGTGGAGGGTCCCCCCCCAAAACTAGAAGAGTAAAAAAAATACCAACAACAGAAGCCTCTGTACTTGTTAGTTGTGGTTATGAAATTATTAATAAATCACTTGGCACGTACATTTTCTATTTCCCTTTTTCTTTTCTTTTGTTTTTTGTTTTTCACTTTTGTTTCTTGAGATAGGTTCTCATGTAGCCCAGGCTAGCCTCAAACTCACTAGCCAGCTGAAAGCACATTAAACATCTGATCCTTCTGCCTCTACCTCCCAAGGGCTGAGTTTGCTGGCATATTCCATCATGTCTGATCTTGTGTTTACTTTTTATCCCATTCTTCTGTGGCCTCTGTTTTTTTTTTTTTCTTAATTCATTCTTTCAAAAAATAATAAATAAAATAAACCTTGGGTCAATGAGTTTTCTCAGCGGGTAAAGACATTTGCTGCAAAGTCAGAGAAATGTGGTTCCTGAATCACACAGTTGAAGAGACTTGGCTCCCACAAGTTGTATTCACACACACACACACACACACACACACACACACACACACACACAGAGAGAGAGAGAGAGAGAGAGAGAGAGAGAGAGAGAGAGAGAGAGAGATGTAGGTGTAGGGATATAAAAACTAGGCTGGGCATGGTGGCACATGCCTTTACTCTCACAGCTCCAGACATAGAAGAATGTGGATCTTTGAGAGTGCAAGGTGAGTCCTATTGACATAGTGAGTTCTAGGTCATCCAGGGCTGTATAATAAGACCCTTTCTCAAAAGGAGGAGGACAAGGAAGAGGAGGACGAAGATCTCTGAGTATTGAATTGTTGAGCTCAAGCTCATAAAGACAAGGAATAGGCACAGTAGATACAATTTTTTTGGGTGTATAATACTTCTAGAGTTCCATAAAAACCTTATTTCCTTTTAAGATGTGTGTGTGTATGCACACATATGCGTGCGCGTGTATACGTGCGCACATAAGTGCACACATGTACACTACATGTGTACAATGCCCCCACAGACCAGAAGAGAGCATTGGATCCCCTGGAACTGGAATTACAAGGAAGCCTGCTGCTGCTACATTTACAAGGGTTATCATGCCTCTGGAGCATTCCTGAGATGCTTTCCTGAGTAGGTCCATGACCCTGTTGGATTTGCCAGCTTCCATCAAAGGCATTCCTGAAAGGGGCAGTGGCATAGGGGCTGTGTGAAGCTAAAGATGTGGGAAGGAGTCTTGAGGACTGTTGTGTAAGAAGCTGAACTTCTGGACTCTTTTCCAAACTTCTAACTCATACTCACAATCAGTGTTATGTACCTTGAAGTAAGGGTCCCACTGTCTGTAAAGTGCTTTGAGTCTCCAATAAAAGCTTTCTATGACTTTGAAACTATACATACCTTACTACTGCTATAATAATTCTAACCTTTCTCTGTGGCATTATGAAGATGCTTCTGTTGCCGCTCTTGGAGTGTTCTCTGTCTCTTCTTCCCTCCCTCTCTCCCCTTTTCTCTCCATGTTGCCCAGGCTGAGTATAAACCCTTGGATTCAGGGAGACTCTTGCCTCAAATCGAAAGGTTGAGATCTCAAGGATATACCACCCTATCCACCTGCCAGTTGCTTAGCCGTGACATTATTAGACCATCAGTGTAAGAATGGAGGACAGCCTCCTTTTTACAGTAGGTGAGTCAGAGTCCATGCTCTAATGGGTCTGTGAAACTTTCTGCCCAGAAAAAAAAAAAAGACTCATTGCATAGAATCTCATAGCTTACAGTCTTGGCACAAAATTCTCCATACAGTTTTATAGAAAAGGGATTCCACCAGGTGGTGGTGGCACATACCTTAAATCCCCAGACTCGGGGCAGGGGCAGGGGCAGAGGCAGAGGCAGGGGCAGATCTCTGAGTTTGAGGCCAGTCTGGTCTACAGAGCTAATACCAGGACAGCTAGAGCTGTAGCACAGAAAAACCCTGTCTCAAAAAAAAAAAAAAAAAAAAAAAAAAAAAAGAGGAAGGATAGAGAAAGAAAAGAAGAAAAGAGATGTCCATTGCAGTCGCATGAGTTTGCACTCAGCTAATAAGTGATATTTAGGCCTCCTACCTACCTCGATCCTGAACTCTTAACATTTCAGCAGAGAGGGTGAAAACATAGATTTCTGCATATGTGTTCTACCCCATTCATGTCTGCTTGAGCTGGGCACCTCTGAAATGCAGCAAAACCCTATCATCAAGCACTAGAACTGTGGATGTCACTCAGTTGGTAGAGTGCTTGTTTGCCTAGCATGTGTGAAGTCCTGGGTTCCATTCTCAGCACCAAATAAACCAGGCTTAGTGGTTCACACTTTTATTCCTAGCACCTGGGAGGTAGAGGCAGGAACACTAGAAGTTAGAAGGCACCCTGGGTTACACATTGACTTTGAGTCCAGTCTGGCATCCTATCAGAAAGAGAAAGAGAAAGAAAATCAGTGAGATTGAGATGGAGGAAGAGAGTGAGGAAAAGAAAAAGACACAGAGAAAAAGAAGTGAAGGAGAGCGGGGGGAGGGAAGAAGAGAAAGAGAGAGTTAATCCTAGCTAAGGCAGGAAGCCATTTCCGGTCAATCTGTGCTAATGTGGCTAGACTTTTGCATGGTGGCCCATTCCTTTAATCTTAGCACTTTGAAGGCATTGAAGGCAGAGGCAGGTGTATTTCAGTGGATTTGAGGTCAGCCGAGTCTACATAGTCATTTTCAGGCCAGCCAGGGAGGGACACCCTGTCTTAAACAAATGATAAAAGCAAAGGAAAGGTTTTAAAAAATTAAAGCTTATTAAAATAAAAATAGATAAACTTGCATATGCTACTTTGGAAAGTTTATTTTCCAAAGCATAGGAGTGCATTTCAAAGCACAACAATAATTTGCATAGCACATTCTGCCCAGTAGGTGCTACAATGCCTACCAAATTTTTAGTTGCTGTTTAATGGGTTGGGGATGTAGTCTACTTCGAGGAGTACTTGCCAAACAAGCATAAAACTCTGGCTTTGAACCCCAGTATTGCATAGACTGGTAGAGCACTCTGCACTCAGTACTCAGGAGGTGGACTTAGGAAGATCAGAAGTTCAAGATGATCTTCAACACCTAGATAGTTTGAAGCCCACTTGGACTACATAAGACCTTGCTTCAATAATAATAATAATAATAATAATAATAATAATAATAATAAAGACATTGGGAATAGGCAAAAGGTGTAAGTACAAGGGAACAAGACTTTACAGTAATGAGAAAATAATTGTCACTCCTTCTCTGTGCAATGAATGTTACTATTGTTTATGGTGGAAATGATGAAGTGAGTTGAATTTAAAAAAAAATCTTGGCCAGAAGTAGTGGTGCATGCTTGTAATCCCAGTACCCTTGAAGCAGAAGATCACTGGTTCAAGATCATCCTTGGCTTATAGATCATTCCAGGGAAGCTTGGGTTACACAAGACCGTCTCAAACAAAAATTGACCATATCCCTATATGATGTATATTGCTGAAATGGAATCAAGTCAAGGAAAATGACATACCTCTGAGAAGCGCCTGGCACATAGTAGAGTTGTTCATCTTCTCTAAACAATGACAGTCTGTCTTGGGACTCTCAAAAACCATGTGATGATTGTCCCAAACTCTCAGGACACGAGACATTTCCTTCCTCTTCAAACTTCTTCTTCTTCTTTTTTTTTTTTTCAGGCACGGTGGAGGAGGGGGATAAAGAGGTTACTTTAGATTTACCAAAATCTCACCTGATGTATATTACAAAAACAAATAGTCTTCTAGGAAGGTTTCACTTTCTGCTCACCATAAATCCCCCAGATTTTCTTCCTGTGTAGTCTCAATTGGGGATGCTCAGCTAGATTAAGCCCTGGTGTTGGGAACCATCCTGCCCTCAACCTGGACCTGTGCAGGAATCAAGATGTCTGACTCTGCTTCCTGGCTCTTGACTCTTCATCCCACCATGTGTTTTGTTGTCTAATTGATGCAATAACTCAGGTTATTCTATATTTACTTCATTTAAGGGAACACAATTTCATTTTTCTCCTAAAACTGTGGCCAAGAGAAGCTTGTGAGATTGTCTGAGTTTATTTTCAGTTTCTCTGATAAAACATTAACAACAAGGGACTTAAGTGTTATTTCATCTTACAGGTTACAGAAAGCCAAGGCAAGAAACTCAAAGGCAGGGACTTGAAGGAAGGACCTGAAGCAAAGACTATGAAAGAACATTTTGCATGGTTTCTCAACCAGCTTTCTTAGCCCAGGTCCACTTGCCCAGGGATGGCACCACCCATGGTAGGCTTCATCAATTGGCAATCAAGAAAATGTGCCATAAATGTGGATAAGCCAATCTAAACAGAAGAAATCGGGATTTCCTCTTCCCAGGAATGTCTAGGTTTGTGTCAGATTGACAAAAATCAACTAGTACAAAGACCAAATCCTCAGGTCACCAAATTGTCAATACCCGATTTGAGAAAGGGAGAATCAGTCATCTCCAGGGGTGAGCCCCCTGATAGGTTGTCCAATTTCAAGAGGTCTGCCATAAATACATTTACATATGAGAAACACTAAATAGATGAAACAGATTTTATATGTGTGGTGGTGTGAATAAAATGACCTCTGTAAGCTCATCTATTTGAATCCTTTGTCATCAGGGAGTAGCCCTATTTGAGGATTAGGTGTGGCCCTGTTGGAGGAAGTGTGTCACTTAGGGTGGGCTTTAGGGTTTCAAAAGCTCAAGCCAGGCACAGTGTCTCACTCTTACTGCTGTCTCTGGATCCAGATATAGAACTCTCAACTCCTTCTCCAACTCATGTCTGCTGGCATGTGTCCATGCTTCCTGCCATGTTGGAAATGGACCAAACCCATGAAATTTTAAGCAAGCCCCAATTAAATGCTTTCCTTTATAAGTGTTGCCATGGTCATGATGTCTCTTCACAGCAATGGAACACTGATTAAGACAACATATATATGTAAAAAAAATGTAGTCATGAATTTGAGAGGGAATGGAGAACACACGGGAGAAGTTGGAAAGGGAGGGGGTAAAAATGATATAAATACAGTACTCACGTATAAAAGTCTCAAAAAATAAAAAATAAAAGGGAATGGATAAATGACTCAATGGTTAAGAGCATTGACAGCTCTTCCAAAGGTCCTGGATGAGACTCCCAGCACCCACATAATGGCTTACAATCATTTGTAACTCTAGTCCCAGAAGATCAGATACCCTCTTCTGACCTCTCTTTGCACCAAACACACTCATGATGCACAGACATACATGTAGGTAAAACATCTGTAAATATCTATAAAATAAAAATTACATAATAATAATACATAAAAATAGAACTGATGGATCATATTCTAGTTGTAAGCATTTGAGAAAATGCCATGCCATTTTCCATAACAGCTTTACCTTTTCGAATTTACGCTACTGTAAACAAGGTCCTATAGACATTGTCATTATTGACTGCCATTTAAAAAACTTTATGGCATCTGGGTCACTCCTGTTCCCTTGCGCAAGTTTTTGTTATGTGCTCAACACCAGTTCTTGCCCCTTTGTCCTCTGCCCAGGGTAAGGCCCTGTGTGATGACATCTTGGCCTGGTCGTTCCCACGAGCATCCCCTTCTCTCTGGGCCCCAATGGGCCAGCTCCTGCTTGTGGTGGGGAAAGAGGTCCTTCCTCTGAAACGGTCCCCTCACTCCTGCATTTAAAGGGACTCAAGGTGCCTCCAAGAAGTTTATGTTCTTCTCTGGTGCTCAGTTGAATTTTCCTGCCTGCAGTCTCAGAGTAGCAGGCAGGACCCAGTCCCTGATGTCTGGCTCCTGTCACCTCAGTCATGCTAGTAAAATCTGCAGAAGTTGTAAGGTCCTCTGTCCCTCCACCCATCACCGGACAAACTTCTTCTGTGTGTATTTCATTTTGTTTTTATGGTTTTTTTGGAAGAATTTAAACTCCCAGGTTATTTTCACAAAAGAAAATAAAATTACAGTTGAAAAAAATAACCTTTATGGCAGCCACCATGATAGCTCTGATATGGCATCTCAGTACAGTTTTGAGTTTCAGTCCCCTGGTGCTCAGTGATATTGAGATTAAATCCGGTGTTATCTATCTATCTATCTATCTATCTATCTATCTATCTATCTATCAATCTATCTATTTATTTTTGAGATACAGTTTCTCTGTGTAATCCTGGCTGTCCTGGAACTCACTTTGTAGACCAGGCTGGCCTTGAATTCAGAGATTCACCTGCCTCTGCCTCCCAAGTATTAGGATCAAAAGTGTGTGTCACTACACCCAGCAGTAAATCCTATATTTTATGTATCCACTATTTACTTCTATAATTAGAACTAGATTTCAAAACCTGGGAGAATGTGAACATATAATTGATGTTATAATTAAATAGATTTCCTCCTCAGGGTTTTCAATTCTCTTTGGTCTTGTATGACTATATGTGAATCAATAGAAATAAGTAGTAGTTGGTAGCTTTGATGAGTCACTGTACATGCCATGTTCATTTATTTCTTTATTTCTGGGTAAGGTGAAAGCCTCCAAAGGAAATGACAGTTCCAACTAAAAGCCTCCTGCTGGCTGTTGGGCTGAAATTAGATTTCTTAGTTACATTTTTATTACCATGATAAGATACCATGACCAAGGCAACTCATAAAAGAAAGGTTACCTAGCAGTGGTGGTCCATGCTTTTAATCCCAGCACTTGGGAGGCAGAGGCAGGGAGATCTCTGTTAGTTTGAGGCCAGTCTGGTGTACAGAACAAGTTTTAGGAAAGGCTCCAAAGCTACATAGAGAAACCCTGTCTTGGAAAAAAGAAAAAGAAAGAAAAGGAGGTTTATTCACAGCTTACTGTTTCAGAGGGCTAGAGTACATGCCTGTCATGGCAGGAACCATGTAGGAAGGAATGGTGCTGGAGTACTAGCTGAGAGCTCACATCTTCAGACACTACCAGAAAGCAGAGAAAGAGCCACACTGGGAATGGCTGGAGTTTTTTTTTTTTTTTTGACACAGCTCCTCCAACAAGGTCACATCTCCCAATCCTTCCAAAACAGTTCCAACAACTGAAGGCTAAGTATTCAAACGTATGAACCAATGGGAGGCCATTCTCATCCAAACCAGCAAAGTTCACCAGAGGGACCATCTTGAAATACGCATACAGATGGATAACAGTAATGTCAACAGTAATGGACCTTAGTGGAACAGTGGGAGTGGCAAGTTGGAATCTTCTTAATATAGTGGAAAGGCAGAGTCATGTTTCTTCACACTGGATTGAGCTGTAATATGTGACAGGAGGACAAAGCATGTACCTATTTGTGTGTGAGGTGGGGGATCTTGCAGAAGTCAGTTTTCTCATTCCACTAGGAACTGAAGCACTAAGTGCCTTTACCTGCTGAGCCATCTCACCAACTTTCCAGCCTAGGATGGTCTCCAACTGTGTATGTAGCCAAGGAAGACCTTCAACTCCCAGTCTTCCGGGTCTCCACCTCTTAAGGACTGAATGTGCCACCAAGACAAGCTTATGCAGTTAGTTGCTTCAAATCAGTTCTTTTTTTATTTAATTTTTATTTTAATTAGCTAATTGTTTTTTCTTTTTCAAGACAAGGTTTCTCTGTATAGCTCTGGCTGTCCTGGAACTCACCCTCTAGACCAGGCAGGCCTTGAACCCAGAAAGAACTGCCTGCCTCTGCCTCCTGAGCACTGAGATTAAAGGAGTGTGCCACCATGCCTGTTCTATTTCTTGATATATAATCAAATATGTTTAAAATAGAGACTTAAATAGATATTTATGTACCCTTGCTTATAGTGGCCCAAATGTTCATCCACATACAAAAAATAAACTGGGAAACAAAATGTGGTGTGTACACACATGCAATATTATTCCACCTTAAAAAAGGACATGAACCTAAGTAAAACATTGTGTGGCAGACTTTTCCTGGGGAGATTTGCATGCACATACACACACACATACACACACAAAATCTACTCACCCCAGAGAGGGACCCCACAGAAGACCAAAGTAACAATCACACCAATGGCCAACTTGGTGAAACAAATTAATTTTATTAGGGTTACTTACAGATATATGGGTGAGAGAAGAGCAGAAAATATCAGAGACAGCTGTATCAACAAAGCCTACCCAAGCATAGGTGACAGCTCATAAAAGCCGTGAAACTCGAGCACATTGCATCAACAGGTTGGAGAGTGTCTCTTCTGAGATACTCGGCTGGTCTAGGTCCCTTCCAGTAAGCTTGGCTGGTTTGTGTGTCTTCCAGAGAGCTGGTCTGAGTCTTCTTCCCAGCTTGATTTGTCTGAAAGTAACTCTTAGCAATCTTTACTGTTAACTTTTGGGGAAGGAGGGCCTAGTGGGTCTGATCAGTTTCTGGGACTTCTGAAAGTTATGAGTGAATAAAAGCAAGTTGGGAAGGAAAACATTTAATTCGTTGTACACTTCCAGGTCACAATTCTTCACTGAGAGAAGTCAAATGTTGGCATGTCTTTGGAGCATTATTCTGATTAATAATTGATTTTGGAGGACCCAGCCCATGTAGGGGGTACCATCCCTAAGCTAGTGGTCCTGGGCTATATATAGCTAAGCATGAGCCAGCAAACAGCATTCAGCCATGGTTTCTGTTTTCAAATTCCTGACTCAAGTTCCTGTCCTGACTTCCTGCCTTGACTTCTTTCAATGATGACTTGTGACCTGCAAGTATAGAATTCATTAAACCCTTTCCCTCCTAAGTTGCTTTCTGTCTTGTGTTTATCACAGCAACAGAAAACCAAGTAGGATGATTAATAATCAAAAATACAAATTAAAACAATGTTTGAGCTCTTAAGGATCCACTTGTCCTTGAGAAGTTACAGGTGACTAATGGTTGCTGGAAGAAGGCAGTCATATTCCTCAGTGGTGTAAGAACTGGTAAGTTGTTCTTGCTCAAGCAAACAACCCCTTACCCATGCTCATGAAAGCAACATTAATTAAATGCAGTGGCTCATAGTGACCAAAAAAGAGGCGCTGAAGAGATGGTTTAGTGGTTACAAATACTTCCTGTTCTCACAGTGACCTGGGTTCATTTCTCAGGACCAATGCCAGGTTGTTCACCGTCTTAGTCACAGCAACTTTTATAAAGGAAACTATTTAATTGGAGTGGCATACAGTTAAGAGGTTCTGTCCATTATCATCTTGATGGGAGCATGGTGGTGTGCAGGCAGACACGGTGCTGGGGAAGTACTGAGAGAGTCCTACATCTTATGCAGGCAACAGAAAGTGAACTTAGACACTGGGTGGTATCTTGTGCACAAGAAACCTCAAAGCCCACCCTACAGTGATACATACATTTCCTTCAATAAGGCTACACCTACTCCAACAAGTCCATGCCGTCTAATAGAGTCACTCCCTTTGGGAGCCATTTTCTTTCAAACCAACATACACATAATCCCCTGTAACTGTAGCTCCAGGGAATCCAATGCTCTATTCTGCACACCTAGGGCATCCACATACATATGCTTAAAGACAGGCATAGACACACACACACACACACACACACACACACACACTTAAAAATTAAGGTAGGAGAGGAACTTGTTGGGAAGAAGAAAGGGTATGGTGGGAGGGGTAGCAGATAAGAGTGAATAATGAAGGAATATGACCAAAGAGAGAGTGGGGGGGGGGTCAGATGAACTTGTGAAAGAATAAATGAAGATAAAATAAAGCAATGATGCGATTTTTAATAAAACTGATGCATCTTTCTTTCTCAGAAAGTATTAGGGGAATGCCTAGTCTGAACTTTTAACCAAAAGACAAGAATTGGTTGGAGATATGGAATGGGCCAGAGCCTTGAAAAAACATGATTATATTTTAAGCTCAGTATTCAAGGATGTAACATTAGATCATCTTATGAATGAAGCTTCAATATTATGAAAACACTTTTAAAAAATAGGAAAAATTGGGCAGGAGAGATGGCTGAGCAGTTAAGAGCTTGTACTGCTCTCTCAGAGGACCCAAGGTCAATTGTTAGCATTCATGTCAGGTGGTTCACAACTTCCTGTGACTCCAGCTTCAAGGAGATCTGACATCTCTAGGTTCTATGTGCACTTGAGCGCATGTACACACACACACACACACACACACACACACTAAAAAATAATAAAAATAGAGCTAGGTATGGTATGTGCACCTTTAATTCCAGTACTTGGGAGGTAGAGGGAGGCAGATTTCTCTCTGAATTCAGGTCCAACCTGGTCTACAGAGCAAGTTCCAGGAATGCAAGGGCTGAACAGAAAACAAACCCTGTCTCAAAAATACCAAAATACTACTACTACTACTATTAATCTTCAAAAACTTAGGGGAAAAAACTAAGTACAATATAATCTCCTAACCAAGGTATGTAAAAAAGGGATATAATCCCCAAAGGATGTGAAGCTTGAAAAGAATATTTACAAAAATGAAAGTGAAGATTTAAGACTCTAAGACATAGAAAATAAAATAATGACCCTGAAGATAACCTGAAAATTTGCTTTCACATGTGATTCTGTCAAGTCAATGGGGGAAATCAGAACAGAAAGTGGAAAGAAGCATGTAGCCTCCTGCAAATAAAAGAGAATGATGCAAACTCACTTATTTGTTACAGAAAACAAAACAAAATAGCAAGGTTCTTTCCTTTGGAATGTGAGATACCAGAAAAAGGATATAGATGGTATACTGTTGTCCACAAAAGAAAAAAAAACTGTGCTTACTCCTATTTTATCACTAATTTTTCTATCAAAATGAATGGATTTCTCAAGGAAATTGAGACATGAAACTGCAGTAACTTGCAGTGAAGATGGGGGCTGCCCTGGCACTCAAAGGAGCAAAGTTGAAAATTGTTGATTTGAAGCAGTTTTTGTCAAAAGTCAGGCTGGATGATTTAAAAGAAGACTTGAAGTGAGCAGCTCATCAAGATGTCCTTACAAGCTAACTGTTTTGGCAAAAGTTTGAGCCATGTGTTTACACTCAAGAGATTATTTCCTGAGGTACAGTGGGAACTCTGTTCACTAATACCAATTTAAGAATACTTAACAAGTTTATTTGATCAAAAAATCATCACTAGCAATGTTTCCCTCAAAATTTAAAGTCAATGTCCTCACTGGGTTTAGCAATGGTAAGCTTGTAACAGTTTAAAGGGACTATTTCTTAGTTTTCTGAGGTGGAATCTCTCTCCATACACCTGGAATGCTTAGAAATCACTTTTGCTCTTTTAATACTAGAGATTAAACCAGGGTTTTTATGCATAGTAGACAAACATTCTACCACTGATGTATATACATACATACATACATACATACATACATACATACATACATACATAGGGACAAGGAAAGAGGGAGGGAGGAGAGAGGCACTGGGTATAAATTTGTACATATAAAACTAGCATCCTTTCACCCAAATACACCAAAATACAGTTTTAGTATTTTATTTTCAATTTCTTTGTATTTTCACTTTGCACGTGGCATATGCACACATGTTCAGGTGTACCAGAGGAGGGTGTTTGGTGTTCTGCATTATCACTGTCTGTCTTGTCCATTTAAGAATCTCTCACTAAGCCTGGAGCAAAGCTGGTGGCCCCAGCAATCCTCCTGTCTCTGCCTCCCCAGAACTGGGGTTACAGACATGCATGGCCACAGGCAACTTTTTAATGTAGGTGCTAAGGATTTGAACTCGGGTTCTCATGATTATGCAGAAAGCACACTTACCCACTGGGCTATCCACCCAGCTACAGGACCACATTTTCAAATGAATCTTATCAGAATTGATTTTACGTAAAGTCAGGATGTTAAAGGGTATGATAGTCACATTATCTGAAGTGGGGGGGGTGTTGGGCGAAGGGTGTGCCTTTTAAGAGATCTGGGAAGTGGGGCAGACACAAAAAGTAGTTTCAAATAGGTTGCCATGTGAGAGAATTTATTTATTTTGCTCAAAGATTGGACTACTCAACAAAGTCAGATATATAGGAAAGAGGTGAAAGAGGATGAAAGTAACACTTATCTTTAGCTAGGACAGCCATTGGAACAACAGCAAGCTCCACTGGTATTTTCTATGACCTCAACCATACCTGGTGAGCAAAAATGACAATCAAATCATATTAAAAGCCCAGAAGACTTCAGACCATGTTTTTTTGAGACAGGGTTTCTCTGTGTAACAGCCTTGGCTGTCCTGGAACTCACTTTGTAGACCAGGCTGGTGTTAAACTCACAGAGATCCACCTGCCTATGCCTCTCAGAGTGTCAGAGTGCTGGGAATATGTGTGTGTGTGTGTGTGTGTTTTACAATATATATATATATATATATATATATATATATATATATATACACACAATATATGCAATATATATATATATAATCATTATTTTCTTTTTATTTATTCTTCTCTCATACAATACATCCCAATGGCAGTTTCCCCTCTGGCCACTCCTCCCAATTCCCCCACCTTCCCTCTTCCCCAGATCCACTCTTTCTCCATTTCCCTTCAGAAAAGAGCAGGCCAAATATGACCCTAATAAGGCCAGGCACAAACCTGCATCATCTGTATCTGCTGTATCTGCTTTCATCAGCTGCCAGAGGAAGCCTCTCCTCTCGGATGATGATCCCTAGTACATATTTTATTATTCAGCCATGCCAAAGAATAAGATTAATTGTGAGTTCCTCATTTCTCAGCTCACTTCACTGTTCCCTGACTATAAAGTCCCATATCTGATGATGAGAAGCAGACCCCGTTGGACAGTCACTTAGATGTTAGACTGGCCAAAAGAAGAGAGTTTCTAAAGGTCACTTTCACACAGCCCCTGCAGATGGTGACCTTGGAGTAACAAGCAGGAAGGGGAATACATCCAAGAGCAGCCTGCTGTAAAAGCATCCATCTGCTGGTAAGCAAGTATAGTGGAGATGACAGGTTAAGCCTGTAGCTGGAGCAAATACAACTTTCTTCCCATGAAGTATTTGACAGGAAGTTCTGTGACTCATGTTATACTCAACCACATCTCCTGCATGTTCCCAAGGCACAGAGAAAGGATATTGATTCTGAATCTGCACCTATACAACTTGGCTGGCTGCCTGATTTGCTCCCTTCTGGAGAGTTGGCTTGTACATAAAAACATAGTTCCTTCGAAAATATTTTGTGCTCAGAGTTGAGTTTTAATGATGCTGGGAATCAAAATCTAGGCCTTACCATGTTAAGTGTGTACTCTTCTTTAGCTACACTCCCCTCCCCACTTGTGCTACTTTTCTAATGCAAAAGCTGCAACTAAACCAAGCCAGCACCTTTCAGAGAATGGTGATTGTTACAGTGAAAGTTTCACCCCAGCTCCTGGCATCCATATACTCAAAGAGTCTGGGATGTTATGGTGGAAGTTCCACCCCATCCCCCTTCCCATCTCTCTCCAAACCCTGCAGCAGCTCAGAAAGCCTTCTAAATGATGACCTCTGCCCCAGAGATGCTCAAGACCACTCCTACAGGTTATTTAAACTGTCCCCCAGAAAACAGACTCATGGGTTTCCTGTCTCCTCTGGGGGGTGAGGGGAGGCTGGAAGGCCATCTGGAGCATTGTATCCATTAAACATGGGCTTTATCTAATTCGGTTTGATTTGCTGCATCTTTGGAGAGGCTTATTGGGGTGTAGAAACTTTTTAATAATTTGTGGGTGGGAATCATCTCCAGAGTGAAAAATTAGTTACTGCTAAATTTCACTACTTCAGCCACTCAGCCACAGGGGGAAACCACTTTGGCTGAGCTTTGATTGTATGTAAAAGAAAAATCTCGAAGGGCACTATTTTAGTTAGGGTTTCTATTTGCTGTGAAGAGACATCGTGACTATGGCAACTTTGATAAAATAAAGCATTTAATTGTAGCTGACTTACAGTATATATGTATAGTCCATTATTGTCATGGCAGGAAGCATGGTGACTTTTGGGTAGACATGGTGCTGAGAGGAAGCTGAGAATTCTACATCTGAATCCACAGGCAGCAGAAAGAGACTGCCACACTGGGTCTGTGTTGTTTTATCTTCAGCACAGTGGCTGTGCCTTAACCTACTGCTATCTCTGTCAGCAACTGAGACTCCAGTTACTGGCCTGCTTCTCTAGCAATGGCCTCACTGCTTAGGCTGAAGTCTGGTGAGAACTCTGTTCCTATAGGCACCAGCCCTGTTGCTGCTGCTAAAGGTAGCTTTAACTAAATCTCTATTGTTCTAATTATGATAAGACTTGAGATTCAAAGGCTGGGGTGAAAACCTGCTAGCTCAGAGAGGTTGAGTAGCAACTAGCTAACTCTCTCTTCTGACTAGCATCCACAGAAGACCTGTGCTTCTGCTTCACCAAACCAGAAAAACCTGTGCCATTCCAAACCCCACCCTACTACTTCCTGTGTCTCTATACTTCTTCCAGATGCCCTCTGATTCTCTATGGTTACTTTCTGTCAACTAGTTGCTTAAGCAGCCTCCTGACCCAAGGATAATTTTATTTAATTAACACAAATTAAAATGGGGTTCACAGTGTGTGATCAAATACCAACCAACAATCCTGGCTTGAGCACCTGACACCTCAAAGTTCATTCCCTAGTGACTCACTTCCTCCAGCAAAGTCTCACTAACTCCAACAATGCCACCACTCCCTATGAGCCTATGGGGACCATTTTTTTTCAAACCACCACAGGCACCTATCACAACATAAGTTGTCCCTCAGTGGAGATTTCAATTAGGAAAAGAAAAAGAAAAACAAAACAAAACAAAAAAAACACTACTTATTTAGATGCTACATTGAAATATGAAAATATTCCAATGGAAGCATTTTCTCTTCCATTTTGTCTCTCTTGAGATTGGCTTTCTTCCTTGCACAGAAACATATGTTCTTAAGCTGCTCTGATGCCAGGGTGCTAACGAGAAATGAGACCAACACAGTCTCTCCAGCTACTGTGGTTGACTGAGGGAGAAGAGAAGATGGTACCTTCATCACAGGTCTGTATTTGCACATGATCTGGCCTTAACAGTCTGTTAGAGGGGCTTTATTGGTGGCTAATGAACTGTGGGCCCGGGTGCCACCTACGCCAAGATGAACCAGGGGCCAGCAACTACGCATAAAAATCTACCTTGGTGATCCAGACAAGTCACTTACTTTCCCAGAATAAATGAAGAAACAAATCAGTGTGGAGATGTTGCTTCACTTCTGCTTTTCAAATCTCTTGCAAAATGAGTTTTGTGGTTAACACCAACATACAATGGGACACAATTCTATGAACTATGGTTCCAGTTTGCTAAAACTGGTGCAGTAAAAAATTGTAATTATGAACTGAGAAACTTGGTTTTCTTTAGCTATAAAATGTAGATTACTTGTATTGTGCAGAAGTATTTGGTAGCCAAGCCCAGTGACTCGAGTCTCTAATTGTAATTGCTCAGAATATCACTCATAGACAAATCACCTGGAACTCTGGTAACTGAAACACGAGGATCTCAAGTTTAGGTGATCCTCAGAACACAAACGAAGAAGGGCCAGGGATGTAGTTCAGTGACAGGGTGCTTTCCTAGAATACACAAGGCCCTGGGTTCAATTCTTAGCACCACAAAGAAAAGTATTCACATATGTAAAATGAATCTCATCCATTTAAATTGGGGGAAATGTAAGATTTGTTTTGTTGGTTTTTAAAAAATGTATTTCTGTGTTTTGTCTGAATGATATCTGTATACCATGTGCATGCTGGTCCTCTGCAATGGTAACAGGTGCTCTTAACTGGTGAGTCAACTATACAAACCCACCCCAAATGTATTTTTGGAATACACACTGTGGTGGCTTGAATGAGAAAAGTTCCCCATATACTCACATACTGAACTTGTATTCTATATATCTCACAATTTGAATTGTATATATCCAGTTGCTTATTTGACACCTCCTCTAGGTTACCTATGACTATATCACAATTACAGCCAGGAGTGAACATTTCACCTTTCTTTCTCTTCTACCCCCAAACCCAAAGTATTCCACCTATAGTCTTCCCCATTTTAGTAAGTGGTAGTCACAGCCTTGTTTGTTAAGACAAGGTCTCACTATATTGCCTAGGCTAGCCTTGAACTTCCCAGGTCAAGAAACCACTTCTGCTAGTAGGTTTGTCCTACCTCTGCCCATTAACCACTACATTTTCTTTTGGTGACAGGGTGTCTGTATGTGGCTATCTTAGAACATGCTCTGTAGACCAACCAGGCTGGCTTTGAACTCACAAAGATCAGCCTGTTTCTGCCTCCCAAGTTCTGGGTTTAAAGGCCACCATGCCTCACCAAAGTCTTCTTAATACACCAAAAACCATAGAGTTGTCCTTGACTCTTCTCTCCCCCACTTTTTAATCAAATCAGGGACCAGGAACCACCGCTACTGCTACCACCCTGTTTGAGCAGCCTCCACTGCCATTAGCCATGGTTATTGCTATGGCCTCTGAAGTAGGCGTGACAGATAAAGTAACAAGGTATCCAGTTATATCTGAACTTGGTAAACAGCAGAAGTCTTCTAAAATAGTGCCCTACACATTATCACCCTCCTCTAGTGGTTCTGTCCTATGTCTCTTCATGGCAACCCCATCCCACTTATGCCAAGGATTTCAAATGCCAGATTTTCGGTTGGTTCAGTATGTCTGTGAACACCTTAAATAGCAACTTCCCCTCTACTATTCCCTGTGTCCTCTTCTCTGTTCATTTGCCTCCATGGTGGTTTGTAAGTAAAATGTTGTCCAAGGCAGCATTTTCTGTCCAAGCACTACCAGGCTGGAAAAAGTGTAGCTGGAGGCTTACCACAACCACCATAATAACTGCAACTGCTGGAAGTTTTTGACAGCCCTTCCTTGATTGGCAGGATGTAGTAAGACAATCAGCCAATCAGTGACTACTGCTTCTCAAAAAAAAAAAAAAAAAAAAAAAAAAAATGACAATCCTGGGACTTCAGAGCACCCTGCAGGCAGAGAGAACTCATCTCTCCTCAGCCTCCAAAACTCCTTATTTCGGATTTAGACAATAATTCTGAGATAATTTCTAAGCTCCAGATTCGACAGACACAGACCACTTCAGAGATCAGCAGCTGTAGAAATCTGCTGGGCCCGCAGACTTGCTCTGCAAAGGATAGCTCTCGGTTAGCCTCCCAGAGCCTTCGAGAGCTTTGAAGTGCATCATTTCTCTGGGCTGTACCAGTTCTCTCCCAGCATCCCTTGCATTACTGAGTTCAAATCGCTTCATTTAAACCACACATAATAATCAGTTTGAAGTTGTTTTACCCATTTAATACTTACAATCCCCATTGACAGTAAAGTAGCTTCCACTTGTTCTGTATGCTGTCTGTCTATTCTATTCTTGGAGGAGGGTGGCAAAGAGCCCAAATGAACATAAAAGATGGTTTCCAATCACCATAGGGGTCTGTTTCTCTTTCTTTCTCTCTGTCTACTCCCTCTCCATAAGATGAATAGATCCCTTTCACATGTTATCACAGTGACAAAAAACTAGTACAAATTATCATAGTGTTTTGTTTATCTTTTGTCTTACTACACCAGAATCTAAGATTTCTGGGGGCAATGCTTTGATTTGTGTTTTAAATGTTTTATGCTCTTATGCTTGATCAACATTTTGAACAGAGCCTCTTACACAATAACATCCAATATTTATTGGATGAATGAAAGAATAAAGTACCTTCATTTAAACAGAAATATCTGTGTAAATTTTAAAGGTAAATTCTACGCAGATCTCATAGGAGAGAGGGACAAAGGCCAATAGCTACTGCTGAAGGTGGGCCCTCGACAGATTCATCCCAAGGCACAGCAAGAGTCAGGATTGCAATGCAGTAAGTGCATTTTTGTGGGTGCTTTCTTTTAGAAAAAGGAAGAGGGTCTTAAGTGTCTCAGGATGGCCTCTGCTTCTTCCGTCTAAGTATTGGCCAAAGCTTTCTTTTCTTCCTTTTCTTTTTCCTTTGAGACAGTAATGTAGCAAGATTTCGCTTCTGATCTTCCTGTTTTGACCTCCTGGCTGCTAAAATTCATGCTTACGCAAGTCATATGGGCCTCTGTCAACAGTCAGGTTCTGGTTCTTTCAGTCCAGAGTGGGGCTTGAGAACTTGAATTTCTCACACACTCACACTGGCAGCTTGGGTTTGCCCTGGGAGTAGCAAGAATTAAACAATTTTCTAAAATTAATTTTTTATTGTGTATGTGTGTGTATTTTGCATACATACCAAAGCATTCACATGATGGTCAAGGGACAAAATTGGAGTAGGTTTTGTCTTTCCACCTGTATGTGGGCTCCACAGACCATGAGGCTTCTACAGCAATTGCCTTTACCCACTGAGCTATCTGACAGGCCATGGAGCAGGAGCCAAAATGTGACCAATGGTGTTAGATCACACATCTCTAGTTGCCCATATTTCTCCCTGAAGTCAGACCATGCTCCTTGCAAATCTCTCCAGGAGTGTGCTAGAACTCCTAAGATCTGAGAATTGAGTTTTCTCAGTTTTGCCCATGGCTAGAAGGCTTGGCCAGCTTTCCCTACTGCTCAGAACTAAGACAGACTTGAGTTGTAGCTAGACTTTATCACTAATTTTCTGACTTCTAGCATGAAGTCAAGGTCATATAGCATGGAATTTAACTGCCCACTCCACTCTAAAAACAGGTCACAGCAAGAAATGCCCCTTTGCTCTCTGTAATCAGAAGTGCTTTCTTTAAGGCCCCATTGTGCTACCTACGATATGATGCTCTATAACTTCTCTAGCATTCTGGGAACTGAAGGGTCAGTCTCTTTACCTTTGGGATGCCGTCATGGCTTCCTATGGCTGGGGTGTTGTCTTTCTTTTCTTTTTCTTTTTAGTGATAGAGGAAATATTTTTATTTAAAACACACTTTTTCATACATTTGTATTAGTTTCCCCCCTATACCTCCCACAATCTCTCCCTCCCTCCCATGCTCTGCAACCACTGGGAGGGTGGTTCCTTCCAGGAGGGATCATCAAAATCTGTCAAGTCATTTGGAGTAGGGACTAGGCCCTCCCTCCTGCCTCTAGGTTAAGGGAGTATCCCTCCTTGGGGAATGTGCTCCCAAAGTCCTTTCGTGCACCAGGGATACATCCTGGTTCCACTGTCAGAGGTCCCTCAGACTGCTCAGGCCTTCTAGCTGAGACCCATGTTCAGGGGGTTTGAGTCAGTCCTATGCTGGTTTCCCAGCTATCAGTCTGGGGGTCCATTAGCTCCTCCTTGTTTAGGTCAGCTCTCTTCGTGGGTTTCTGTAGCCGGGTCTTGTCCCCATTTTCTTATCAGGGCATTTCTTAATAAGGCATTCTTTCTATACACCCATACTCTCTTTTACTTATTGCAGTGGTTCAACTTACAAAAGAACAAACCTTTATTTTAAACAGAGGCTGTTAGTCTATTAAGAGTTATTATCTTAAATATAGAAATGTACTCTGCTGCCAGTTCAATGTGGCAGTGTTAATTTAGTGGAACTGGCACATACATGAATAACAAAAGTTATGGAGAAAATGGAAAGGTTAATAATATTAAATTTAAGCACCCAAAACATATGACTGCTGTTCAGAGTATTCGGGGCAGAGACTGGTATTTTGGTGTCCCTTAAATAAAACTATAGTAAGGCTTCTTAAAGGCAAGGGAAACTCTCAGTGATGTACACAATTAAAAGCTTAAATGGCTCCATACCAACAAAGGACCTACACACCCAATTGGCATGGCCAGTTTCTCTTTCCTTATGTTCAGGCCAAGGAAGTAACAGAAACTACTGTGGTTTTGCAATACCCCTTCCAGTGACTGTCTTAGAGAAGTCCACACCCACACTCTAGGGTGTGTCTTACTTTCTCCTTGACTGCCTTTCTCTTAACTCTCATGCTTAAAATCTATTTTAAATTATCCTTAATAAACACCAACTCTGCCTCATAAAAAAAGGAACATCACCTCCATTCTTGGTAAGATCTACAATTCCACAAAGAAGAAAGTGTTATTCTCATTTTGTACTTGAGGGAACTGACTTCCAGTCCACATCAAGGAACTTGACTATGGTGACCATGGTAGGCCAAGCTATGGACAGAAGCTATAATGTTGGTACCTTTGGTAGAAAAGGGATTTTGCAGCTATGATTAAGTTGAAGATCTGGGCCTCAGGAAATCACCCTAGATGATCTCTGTAGCCCTGAAGTAATCTCACAAGTCATTGTAACGGGAGCTGGGATGTTAGCAATAATAGTGTAAAATATGATGTGGGGATAGAAGATAGATCAATATAGTGATGGAGCCATTGGACCAAGGAGCACAGGCAGCTTTTGGCAGCCAAAATCCTTCAAGGCACTTTCAGAGCCTCCCAAGGGAGCACAACTTTACTAATACTGGTTTTAGCCCTGCCATCCTTTCTGGACTTTGAATCTCAATAACTTTATCAAGATAAGATCTCACACTATAGCCCAAGCTGGCTTATAACTCAAAACATAACTCCAGCTACTCAAACATACAATAGTTCTCCTGCCTCTGGCTGTTAAGTGCTGTAATAACAGGCATGGGGTACCATGCCCAGCTATATCATTGGACATACCAGCCCCAGATAATCTCTTCTACATGCGTGGTCTGCTTGTCATTTCAGTAGTACAGTCATTTGAACCAAAGAACATGCTTTTCAAATGAATTGCCAACACCTCCGGCAAGCTCTAAAAGTCATTGGTCCTTTAGAATGGGTTGAGTTAATCTTAGTTGTTCTATTATACTTGGCAAGGAAGAAATTAGGAGTTTTGATTGGGTGAGGACAGCACTGCAGTTTACAGATCAGCCTTGGATTTCTGAGGGACACAGAGAGTGATGACAATTAAAACTATGAAGCTACTTGAGGGCAATAGGTCCAGAATGCCAAAGGTTGCTCAGTTGATTTTAAACTTTTCCAAGGAGATACCAATTGCATAGAAATGGTCATGTTTTTCAGCTGCTTGTGACTATTGCTGGTGTTACCTAGCTCTTCCAAGTTGGCCAAAAGCATTCCCTTTCAGTTGGTACACACCTTTAAACTCAGCAGAGGCAGGTGGATCTCTATGAGTTCAAGCCCAACCATATGGAGAGTTCCAGGACAGCCAAGGCTACATAATAGAGCCCTGTACCAAAACAAACAAAAACTGTACCTGCAATCCATGATTCATGTCCACAAACTGAGAAATAAAAATGCACAGCAGGGCTGGAGGGGCCTAGGCCTACTCAAAACAGAGACGACTCTATTTCTCAGTGTCGATCCTCATTCTCTGAGGACCTTTGAGCATTTCCAACAAAAAGCTTCTTCACTTTGGTAAATTGGAAAGGTGTTGAGACCTCACTGACTGCACTGCTGCTCTCACTGAACAACCTTCTGAATCAGGTAGAAAAGGGATGGGCACTGGAAACATAACAGTGAAATCCCAAGCTGGTGGTAGTGCATGCCTTTAATTCTAACACACAGCAGGCAATGGGCAGGTGGATCTCTGTGAATTCAAGGCCAGCCTGATCTAAAGAGTGAGTTCCAGGGCAGAAACAAGATGATGAAAGGAATTTCATCTTTTGGAAAGTGTCACAATAAGACGCACACATTGTGCCACCGCTGTGGCTCTTAGGCCCACCACCTTCAGAAGTCCACCTGTGGCAAATGTGGCTACCATGCCGAGCACAAGGAAAGTATAACTGGAGTGCCAAGGCTAAGAGGCAAAACTACCAGGACTGGGCGTATAAGGCACCTAAAGATTGTCTATCGAAGATTCAGGCATGGATTCCATGAAGGGACAACACCTAAACCCGAGAGGGCAGCTGCTGCAGCATACAGTTTATCTTAAGGATTTCAGTCAGTCATAAAATAAATGTTCTGGTTTCAAAAAAAAAAAAAAAAAACAAAAAAAAAAAAAACCGAGAAAAAAGAGTGAATTCCAGGACATCCAGGGCTACACAGAGAAATCCTGTCTCAAAAAAGAAAGAAACAAACAAACAAACAAATAAATAAATAAATAAACAAGAGTAAAATCCTGAGATGTCCATCCTGCTGGCCAGCTTCCTTTTTCTGACTGAATTATCCCATGTATTTGATGTGGATGGTAGGAATCAGCTCTCACAAGTAAGTCTTTAAACCCTTTTAAATTCAAGGGCATGAGGGGTGTGGGAATGCATGTTAGTTGGTGTTGAATGCTGTCCTCCAAGCATGGCAGTTGTGACTACTCAAAAGAGCCCAAAGATGTGGCCAGTCATTCCCTCACAGAAGGGGCGGGGCATGCCCTTAGATCCTCAGCTTAGACTTCAGCCATTGGCTCCTACACCTCCCTCCTAGAGCCCAAACATCTGGCCAGCCATTCCCTCACAGCAGGGGCGGGGCATGTCCTTAGATCCTCAGCTTAGACTTCAGCCATTGGCCCCTACACCTCCCATCTAGCTGTACATAATTCTGTCCAACTGCACATGGTGTCAGGAGGCAATACAGGGGCTGCAGTCTAACATTTTAATTAATAAAGCTGTTTTGGGATCACCTATGTGCCTGACAGGAAGACCAATAAACTCGCTGATTCTCCAAGCTGGACTGGAATGGACTCATTCTTTTGGTTTGTTCTTGGTGCACTATCAGGGATGAGCAGACATTTACTCATATCTCCTCAGGAAAAGTTCATGCAATAAACTGGATCGTCACACTTCTCAGGACTTCACAAAATCAAGAACAGCTCATTTAGGGTAGACATCATATCAAGAATTTATTAGATACTACAAAGAAGAGACCACACATATTCCTATTTCTCATTCTCACTAGTGATAGCGACAAGTGAGTGGGATCTAAGGACAATAGATTTTGTCCTCCTACCTGAACATGTGCTGCTGCCTCTGATCTTGGTACATCATGGATTTACAGTTGAAACAACATTCAAAGAACCCCAAATAACACATCAAGAGTAGTGTGGGACTGCTGGTAGAGGGGGTCGGATGATTTAACACAGTGAAAATTGACAACATTTCTTTTTACAACACTATAATTATAAAGTTGAAGGCACATCTTCGGCAGAAATATCAATTACATGCACATAAGTAAAAACAAACTAGACTACAGCAAACAAATATTGCACAAAGTTGTCCGCTCCTGTTTTGGATACTAACCAAAGTTTTACAATACATGATTAAACATTTCTTTAAAAACACAAGGTTGAGACACCTGGTTCTGGCTACAAAAGGCATTTATTATCAATGTCATTAAAAAGCTCATGTGACTGAAAAATAAATTTGTGTTTTATCTGTTTACTCATAGCAGACCAAGGGACTTAAGAAAGTAGGTGTAAAAGTTGGTGATGATACGGCATGAATCAGTATTTTTATATTTAGTAAAGAAATTGCTTTTTAAATACAGAAAACTAAATAATCCAAAGGTGTGATATCAGGAATTTATGTTTAAAAAAATGAAAAACCTGTAACCAGATGCCTCATTCAAAGAAAATAACAAGATAGAATAAAATAAATATTAAGAAAAATAATTTTAAAACAGAATCCACAAGTAATGAAAAATCCTCTACTATATTTTTTTGATTTTAAGCTGTGTACAGAAAAGATATGCACACTCACATTTTTGGAAACATCTTGTCTATAGTGCTATTTCAAGCATTCTGTATATATGAATGAAGAATAATTTTTTAAAAAATTAAAGCATAATATAAAATTATTTGTTCATAAGGCATCAAATTTAACTTTCTAAAATATTGATACTAAAGTAGGAAAAGCAACATTTCTACTTCACACTTGACAACTATACTTTTAAAACTACAATAGTAAATACTCTAGTTGTGTTTTAATCTTTAAATTCAAAAGGCATCTTTGGATACTTAAGTTAAAGGTGCACCCTAGCAAAGTCTGCATCAGCACTGGACAACAAAGTGTCCATAGTGCCTTCTGAAAGAGAGAATGGTTGCTGAGTGAGTACAGAAGAGTGGCAAAGATAGGGTAAAGAAACTTAAAACAGATGCAAATAGAAATCAATTTTCATTCTGTATGTGCTCCCCCATCCCCCGCTCTCTGAGTATATGTGTGTGTGTGTATGTGTATATACACACACATATGAACACTCACTTACAAAACCTGTTCTTCACAGTAACTCATTACCTTAAGTTATTGACCAACTGAAAGCAATGTGCTTGAATGCTCTCTCCTAGGAATACAGTGTCTCTCAAACACATTTTTTTTTCTGGTAGTGAAGACTGAAATGCTAGTCTCACTGTCCTATAACATGATGTGGAGGCAAGAGGAGGACTCAATGACATATGCAAACACAAAGAAAAACTGGCTGACAGCTGGGGGACTTCTATTCTCACTCTGGGCCCAGAGCAAGAAAAATCTATTATACAGCTCTAGTATTAGCTGTTTCTTCTAGGAGTCAACAAGTTATGTTATGTTATGATGTTATGATGGAACTAAAAAACAAATATTCAAACTCAAATTCTCAAGATGGCATAAGGATTGGTCTAAAATAGATTTTAAACATATAAACTCACTCATTCTTAATTAAAACAGATTTGCCTTTCTCGGTTAATAGCACCTTCATCAGAAGTCTTACCTCTCTAAGACAGCTAAGATAGAAGTTAGGTCTCTTCCAAATGTGGAAAGACAGCATTGGAGTCTGTAAACGTTTTTGGGTGTGGGAGTGTGAAGGAATAAGAGAGAAAAGGGGTAGAGTGGAAGAAAACCCTTCTCCATCTCACGTTATACTCTGTTCTATAAAATGATTTTTCATATTCAATATTGACCTAAAAAGAAGAAATGAACATTTTCTGAGCATAAATCATATATGATAGGCATTGCGTTATTGGCTTAAAGTATGACATGCAAATAAAAGATTAGGAGTTTGTTTATAAGCATAAATTTTTTGAGCAAGAGAAAAATATAACTGACTATAAGATCTCATAAACCAATTTCTTATTTATTACAGTTTATGTACTTTAATAAAAGTGTGTGATAGTATTATTTTAAAATCATTTCGATAAATTATCTAAAACATAAGAGCTAGCTAAATTTTTATTAAATTATAATATACCAGCCAGGTGATTATATCCCAAAAGAAGAATTTAGTGAGTTCAGGTACTTTTACATGGCCTATATATGTTAAAATAATAGTGTTAATCTTTCAAGAATTCTTCAGTGAAAGAGGCTCAAATGGTAAGCTTCTAGACTGGGACTGATGGACAGGCTCCACTATGAACAAAGCTGAACTCAGCAGGGGAGAATTGTAGGCTAGTACAGAGCTAGGGAAACTGAAGGAAGAGTCTGAGATTTCTGACAACAGTGGAGAAACATGAGGGTAGAGAACTCTGCACACCTTAAGGTTTCTGAGTGACAATAAAATAAGAGAAGATTTCAGAAAAACTGTCAGTTACAAACAATGTTTTGAGACAGGGTCTTAGTGTATATAGCCCAGGCTGGCTTTGAACTTGCAATCCTCCAGACTTACTCCAAGTCACTATGGTCAGTTATTGTTAGTCAAGGAAAAACCACCTATACTTAGCTCACTTGAAAGGTGACAAAAGCCATCCTGGAGGCTCTTAGGAACTAAAGGACAAGAATGCAGGCATTATGGGATGAAAGCGAACCCACAATAAATAAGGCACATCTATTTGAAACAGTTGCAACTGTTTTCCTTCTGAACTAGATGCTTTGTACAGTGCTTTGAAAGCCATCGCTCCCCAGTGGGGGCAAGGATACAGGCTCAAGAATATCCTCAAGGTCATGCTCTCAAATCTTCACATTTTTAATCCTCCTGTCTTTGGGCACTTTCTTTTGGTCAAATAAAAATGATTTGCCATATTAGCAGCAAGTCAGCAACCTCTAACTATAGAATTTGTTGTAAACTCGCTGCTCTACCCTCTACTCCTAGTAAAACAAAAATTGCTGGGAATTTGTTTTGGATAATGCCAGATTCAGAGCTTCTGCCCTGAAAAATCTATTTTTGCCATACAACTCAGATAGAACCTTGCACATAAGAGCATGAGACATAAGATCCTTCCATGACAACATAAGTGCTATGTCAGTGCACATGAACTTCAATTAGCAGCATCCCCCAGGCCCTTTACAGTGTGGTGTCATCATCTTCCCGGAAGTCCCCCACCAGAAGCGAGTGCTTGTCAGGTTCACTGTTAACAACACTGTTGAGGGAGCGTTTGTCAGACAATAGTGAGTTTATGGAAGCTCTGCTGTAATTGACAATCCGGTCCAGCAAGCCCAGTTTCGGAGAATTTCTGGAGTCATCATCTATTCCAACATGAACACTGATTTCTGAAGGACTCCTCTGTCCTGAGTGGCTTCGGGCACGCAACTCATAATTGTCATAAGTTGGTTTCCTATAGCTAGACATAAATTTAAAGCAATCAAATGGTAACTAGATATTTGTTGTGTGCACAAACAAAATGAGATTTGCCCAGTATGAGGTATGCAAAGGTAGCTTCTGTAAGAAAGTTACTTGAAATTACCTTTGTGGTGTCACATAATCCAAAGACCCACTTTTCAAAGCTAGTATATGACACTTCTTTCTGTGCTTAGCTTGTAATGCATACACTATATAAAATGACAACTACTTAGTTTTGTCTTTTTGTTTTGAGACAGGGTCTTTACTATAGCTTCCTCTGAGTGCTGGGAATACAAGTGTGTACCATGACACACACAACATTTATTAATTATTACCTAGTAATTCTTAAGAATTGTTTATAAGTCTGGGAAGATGAGTCAGACGATAAAGTGCTTATTGTACAAGAATGAGAACTTTAGTTAGGATCCCCAGCACCCACATTAAAGCAGGGTATGGTGGCCTGATCTGTGATCCTAGTGTTAGGGAGGTGAAGCAGGAAGAGCCTGGGGGGTTGTTTCCAGTGTAGTTGAACTGATGAACCCTAGGTTCAGTCAGAGACTCTGCCTCAAAATATAAAAAGAAAAATAGAAGATACCCAATGTGGACCTCTGACCTACACATGTGCATATGCGCACATGTGTGTGCAACTTGTGAGCATGTGTGCGCGTGCACTCGTGCGCACACACACACACACACACACACACACACACACACCCTTACTTGGATATGCCCTATCAATACAAGGTTCAAACCTACTAAGAAGAATTGGATGTTAAAATATGAGCAAGTCATCATACTTACAGTTTGAGGAAAAGGGAAGAAAGTACTACAGAAACAGATGAAGCAGCCATTGCTGCTGATCCCATCCAGGGTTGCAAAACCAAACCAATGGGCAGAAAAACTCCTGGAAACAAGTTAGGATCAGAATAGGCAATACTAAATGGATTATCAACACATTTTCTAACATATGTATAACTTATTTTCTTTTTGATTTAAAGATTTATTTAGTTATGTATATGTATATGTATATGTGTATATGTATGTGTATGTGTATGTGTATGAGTGTATGTATATGACAGAAAAGAGCATCAGATCCCATTATAGATGGTTGTGAGCCTCCATGTGGTTGCTGGGACCACCATGTGGTTACTCAGGATTTCTGGAAGAGCAGCTAGTGTTCTCAACTGTTAAGCCATTTCTCCAGCCTCAATTTACTTTCTTATTTCTTCAGCATTTTATCCTCTTGGTTGTGGAGATTTGCGTTGCTGTCAACTTCTCCTTAGTAGAGTGCTGTCTTGAATATTCTTGTCCATATTTTCTCATGTTTAAGAATTTCCCTAGGGTGCATCTCAGGGGAGAAACTGCTGTATTTTGATTGCTGTAAGTGAATATTCCTCAGTTCTCCAGTGTGGCGGAGCTCATACTCTATAAACACAAGTATGCTTTTTCTTTTTTTCTGCATATTTTTTTTTGAACTAGGGTCTCACTATGAAGCCCTAGCTGGCCTCAAACTTATAGAGAACTGTTAAAGTGCTCTCTCCCAAATGCTGGGATTAAATTAGCAGGTACTCAGCATCATACCTGACCCAACTTTTTTAAGTTAAAATTTTAAATCTATTTGTCTGTCTATCTGTCCATCTATGAATCTATGTTTTTTGACACAATGTCTTGTTATGGTAGCTCTGACACCTGGAACATACTATGGAGCTAGCCCAGACTAGCCTTAAATTTGCCCCTGCCTTTTCCTCCCAAATGCTGGGATTACAGATGTTACCCACCATGTTGAAACTCATTTGGTTTCAATAAATTTGTTTGTTTGTTTTGAGAGAGGGTTTCTCTGTGTAGCCTTAGGTGTCCTAGAACTCGCTCTGTAAAGCAGACTGGCCTCAAACTCACAGAGATCCACCTGTCTCTGCCTCCTGAGTGCTAGAATCAAAGGCATGTGCCACCACCACTTCATCCTTTTATTTTTAATTTTAATTATATGTGTGTATATGCCTATGTGTAGGCACATATTTTTCCATACTATTTTTCAGTGTTTACCTAGGTTGAAATTTTTCAAATTATAACATTTCAGGGAAAAACTTTTTGAGGAATCAAAATGTTTATAAATTTTTAGGCTGTAATGAACCTGTTGAACATTATTGGTTTTAACATTACTTCTCACCAAAACAACAGGGAATATGAAAAAGTAAGATCAAAAGTAAATCTAATTCTTCCAATATGATAGATATCTAATAACTTTAACCACAAAAGGAATACCTATTAAAAGTCACATACCAGCAGCAATGGGAATTCCAACCAGATTATAGATTAGAGCAAAGACAAAATTGATTCGAATCCTCTTGACTGTCTTCCTTGACAAGTCGATACTTGCCACAACATCCAGAAGGTCATTCTGAGAAGAGAGAGACCAGTGACATTAGTGAGACTAACTTCAGTAGGAACTTCTCTACTTGTCACTGTATACAATGGAGATTATGTATGCCTTGGGAACACTGAATTAAATACAAATTTCAGATACTACTAAGCCTTGAGTCAAGGTTGGGAGAGGCTTTTCAGAAATTTTTTTGAGGGTTCTGAAAATGCTTTCAGGGTTGTGTGCTAGCAAATTGATTAAATATTTAACATCAGTGAATAGTAGACTGTTATATTATTGTTAGATTTTATTTTCACATCGGAAGCTTGTGATTCTCATTTGTACTGACTGTACTGGACTGAGAAAGTCAGTAAGGAATGAGAAATCCCACACCTCCACTTCAACCTCAGTCTTCATTCAGAGCTAGGAACATGGGCTCAGGGCAGTATCACTACCCAGAATGCCTTACAACAATATCACTAGCCATGTCAGACAATGTCCCAGCCCTCAGATCTCAGACCACAGGCTCTACTCTAGTGTATAAATATTTCCTGCCGACTGCACCACTGGAGCTCTAGGACTTACCCTTATCAAAACCACATCGGCTGCTTCAATGGCCACATCTGTGCCTGTGCCAATGGCAATTCCAACATTTGCCATTGCCAGAGCTGGAGAATCATTGATTCCATCTCCTACCATTGCTACCCGTTTTCCCTCCTCTTGAAGCTGTTTCACCTTAGCAACTTTATGGGAAGGCAGAACTTCAGCAAACACCTTAGTAATGCCAACCTATGTGAAGAAAATCAACTCAGTTCACTTCAGGAAGTTACATTGAGCACTACAAACAAAGCTGAGCTTAAAATAATGAGGCATCATTTTTAACCTGCCAGAGGGTTACATTTAAAAGACTGAAAATAGCTACCAATAATGGGGAAAAGTGAATGTTCTTTTTAATAGACTTACTTATTTTTAAGGTTTTGCCTGAATGTTTGTAAGCATACCAGACATGTGCGTGGTGCTCATGGAGGTAAGAAGAGAGTACTGGATGCCCTGAAACTGGAGTTAAAGGTGGCTGTGAGCCACCACATGGGTACTGGCAACCGCACCTAGGTCCTCTGAAAGACCAGTTAGTTCTCTTAATGGCTGAGCTATCTCTCCAGCCAATAAGCAATGTTGTGTTCTATTTGTGTGTAATCTGACACTGTCTTTGGGGGAACAGCATTCATCAAAGTGTGCATATCATCTGATCTGGAAAACCAACTTTTAAATATATCTGGACACTCCTTTTAGTCCAAAGATGTCAAGGATATTTATTATTGCCTGTTTACAAAAAAATCAAAACCACCTAAATGTCCACCATTAGGGGAATGGTGTTGGGGAATTGTAAGGCCCGGCATGGAGCCCTGAAGCACCTTGAGCAAGCCTGAAGCTGTTGGCTGGAACACAGTTGTTACTGGTACTCTTCCTGTTTTGCTAACACACATCTGCTTGGGAGGAGCTAAGCCTGAAAACTGTACTCTCACTGTGCTGTGAGTCAGTACATAAGCCCATCCCAACCCCTCAATAAAGGGCATTTGGCATTCCAGCATTCCTGGTGAATCGAGGCCTTCGCCCGATTAGTGAAACAGACTGTAGTGCAGATGCTACAGGGAATATTATTTTAAGGCATGTGACTTGTTTATTCTGCATTTAACTCTGTGAAGCTGCGCTACTGTGCCTGTCTAAAACACCTGGTGGTCCTAATAAAGAGCTTGAATAGCCAATATCGAGTCAGAAGCAAGGATAGGCGGGGCTGGCAAGCAGAGAGCATAAATAGAAGGAGAAAGAAGCATAGAGGAAGAGTAAAGAGAGAAGGGGAAGAGGACAGCAGGGTCCAGTCACCCAGCTACCCATTCATGCAGCTACACAGCAATCCACAAAGTAAGAGTAATATTTACATAAGTTAAGAGAACAGGAAAAGCCCAGAGGGAAAAGGTAGATGGGATAATTTAAGACAAGAAAAACTGGCTAGGAACAAGCCAAGCTAAGGCCAGGCACTCATAATAAGAATAAGCCTCCATGTGTGAGTTATATGGGAGCTGGGTTGTGTTCTCCCTCTCCTGCCCCTCCAAAGGCCAAAAGACTAAGAGCTAAAACATCATTCAACGTAATGGTAACATAAATTACAATTCACCCATACTGTAGAATTACATGCACTAGTCTAGAGGGGATGAAATAATTTCATTTGCCAAGACATGAACAAAAATCTGGAAAATATTATTATATATAAAAACTACTGAATAAACTGATCCAATTAGTGTTGAAGAGGCAGAACTACATACTTACATCCAGGTATATATGCATACACAAAAGCAAGGCAGGAGAACTTGACAGAGAATATAAAAAATGGTACAAATTCTTTACAACCTTCACATTCTTCCCTAAGAATATGCTCACATATTCCTTCTATTATTTACTATAAGATGGCCATCAAGATGGCTCAGTGGGTAAAGGTGTTTACCATCGAGCCTGATAAAACCTGACTTCAGTCCCCAGTTCCACACAGTGAAAAGAAGCAGCTCCCCTAAGTTTTACCTCTGACCTATACACACATTCTGTGAGACATGCATGCACACACAACCCCTATATACATACACACTAGAAGAGGAGAGTTTATTTTTATTGAAGAATGCTGGAGTTGAAACAAATGTGAAGTGAAGAAAATTGTTATGTCAAAAAAAAAAAAAAAAAAAAAAAAAGGTATGTCTGGTGGCATCCACAATGGATGAGAGAGGAACTCTGTATCCAGCTCCTGCCAGTTTTACAGCAGCAGATATTGAAAGACTGGGAGCACTGCTGACTGTTTTTAAGCAGTTAGGGGTTTCTACTTGATAATACAAACAATAGGTAAGGTGATTTTCTCAGCAATTAAATGGAAGAAAATATGTATTTAGAATCTGATATTAGCACATGTTTCCATCCCAACAACTCAGTAAAACAATTACCTGAGAAGCAATAGATCGAGCTGTTTTACTGTTATCTCCAGTCATCAGAACCACTTCTAAGCCCATAGATTTCAGAATGTGGACAGCCAGCTCTGCCTCAGGTTTCACAGTATCAGCAATGGCTATCAAGCCACACAGCTCATCTAATATAGAAGCAGCAGAAAAACAGATTATGGTGAAAAACAACACAGAAAAAAATTTTAGAAAGAAATGAATTTGTTAAGCCATTGAGGGCTTGCTTTAACTCAAAACATTCTGATCCATACAGACTTTATACCACATGTTCTATGATAGGCTTCCAAATTTGATTGTGGAAAATAAAATCAGTAAGTATACATATTTAATGAAGGTAATAATAACAAAATGAAAAGGTATCACTAAAAGTTAAAAGACATCTATCCTTAGGTTTTAGAATTATAGCCACAAATACTTTTAACTACTTTAAAAGCAAACAGGATGAGAAACTAATAGAGGAATAGACATAAAACTGGTACTTGATATTAGGGGGAAATTACCAAAAGCTACTAATTTTCTTGTTTGAAAAACAAAAGTAAGAGGGCTGGAGAAATGGCTCAGTAGATATGAATACTTGTCACATAAGCATGAGGACTCAAAGTCAAATTCTGGAACCCTAAAATTGGCCAGTGAGGTTGAGACAGGAGGATCATTGGGGCTTTTTGGCTGTCAGTCTAGTTTCGGGTTCATTGGGAGACCCTGCCTTAAGGGAATAAGGTAGAATGATAGAACAAGAGAAGATGTACTGTCCTCCTCTGGCTATTGTGTACATATTTTGCACACCCAAACTGCAGTAGAATAAAATGTTATTCTCTGCTTTTTCCTGTTGAATAAATAATCTCAGAACTGGAAATTTACTCTATCAAATAAGAAGCATATAAATTTTTATCTATGCTTACTGCATTATGATGATGAAATATCAAGAATATTCTAGGGTCCACATGCTGAAAGGAGAAAAGTAACTCTCACAAGCTGTCCTTTGACCCACCCCCCCACATGTGGAACATATGTACCCTCACACAGACAGAAAGACTGATAGATACATGTGTACACATAGACACACAAGTAAGAAATACATTTCTAACAACATGGAAATGATTACACAGGATGTAAATGAAAACAAAAATCTAGAATTGTAGGGGATTTGTAAAGTGCTTGCTTAGAATATACAGCCCTGTGTTTAATCACCAGAACACAGAAATAATTAATACAATTATATGGTATAATGGAAAATGTTTCATCAAGTAAAATAAACCATAGTAAAATAATAGCTGTACAAGGAACCTTAGTTATTTTTATGTGTGGTAGTACAGTTTGAACTCAGGGTCTTGTCTATGCTAAGCAAACACTGTATTGCTTATCTATCTTACTATGTAGCCCCAGATAGTCAAATTCAAGCTTCCTGCCTGAGCCTCCCAAGGTGCTCATAACCACACCTGCCCCCCCCACCAAGCACTAGATAAGAAACCCAGGGATTTGAGCATGCTAGGCAAGTACTCTATTGCTGAGCTATATCTCCAACAGGATTTTAAAGGGTTTTTTTTTTGTATTTAATTTGTTTGTATATGTTTGTGTATATCTGTATGTAAGTATGCACACATGCTTGCTGATGCCCAGACACCAGAAGAGGGAGATGGATCCTCTCTGGCTGAGATTACAGGTAATTGTGAAGCACTCAACATGGGTGCTAGGAATCAAGCTCTGATCTTCTGCAGGAGCAGCAAGTACTCTTAATCATAGAACTATCTCTCCAGCACACTCCCAACACAGGATTTAAATTCTTATTCAATTGTATTGACATAAATTTTACATATAGCCAGCCAGTGGGGCCACATGCCTTTAATCCCAGCACTTGGGAGGCAGAAGCTGGTAGACCTCTGTGGTCTACAGAATGAGTTCCAGAACAACCAGCGGTACACATAGAGAAGCTTTCTCTCAAAATCCTCCCCCATTTTTTTTTTTACATATAAACATGTCCTACACATTAGAAATTGTACAAGGTTGGAGATGCAGTTCAGCTGATAGAGTGATTGCTTAGTATACACAAAGCCCTAGAGCCAATCTCCAGTACCACATAAAGCAGGTGTGGTGGTACACAACTATAATCCCAACATTTGGGAGGTAGAGACAGGAGGATCAGAAGTTCAAGGCCTTTCTTGACCACATAGTGAGTTCAAGGGCATCTTGGGATACACGAGACTTCTCTATGAGGCCTGTTTAGCTGATTTTGTGGGCTGTGTTCTTGTGTCCTTGACCCCTCTGGCTCTTATAATCCTTCTCCCTCTTGCTAAGAGTTCCCTAAGCTCTGCCTAATCCTTTTGTCTTTTAAAAAATTTAGGGTTTTTTTTGTTTGTTTGTTTTAGACAGAATCTCATGTAGGCCAGGTTAGCCTTGAACTCACTACAGAGTGTTGTCTTCAACTTTAGGTCCTCCTGCTTCCACCTCCTAAATGCTGGGATTATAGGCATGCACCTCTATGCCTGCCTGACTTGGGTTTTTGTTGTTGTATGAGATAGTGTCTTCCTATAGAGCCCTTAAAATTATGATTCTTCTATCTCAAGCTCCCAAGTAGATGTGCCACAACAGCTGATTAAAAAAATGCTTAGTTAAAAGTAATGATATTTTGTTAACATTTTAACTTTGTATTCAAGCCTCTTTGGAAAAACCTCATAGTTCAAATCCCACAGAAACATAAAATAATGACTGAGATCACAATTGTGTCACAGAATATTTTCAGGGAAACTTTACCATCAATTGTCACCAATACAGCAGTCCGACCTTTTCTTTCATGTTCAATCATGGAATCATTAACATAATCACTTATGACATGACCATTTCTAATCATCCATTCCCGGTTACCAATGAGGACTTTGTACTGCTGAGTATCAACAGCATCTAGAAGTATAGAAAAAAAAAAGATTTAGTAAGTTGATTTAACCTTTAAATCCATCTTATGAGGAAAGTTCTTCCTGCCTAACCTTGCCGTCACTATAATGCATTTTTGTAGACTATAACCTATGGCAGTGATTTTTAAGTTTTCCAGGAATGCATTCTGCTCTTCCATATACCTCTGAGCCCATGTTGCTACCATCACTCAAGATCCTTACATTTTCTCTCCAAATAGCAAATTCCATCACACTAGTCAAGTGCCAGTTCAAGGGCTGGGGATATAGCTCAGTGGCTGAGTGCTTGCCTAGAAAGAATGAAGGAAGCCCTAGACTCAATCTCCAGCACGATGGGGAGCAGGGATAAGAATTTATTAATTCAGAGGTTCCCTTCTCACTGAGGTTTACCCTTTGACCTTCCAACACGAAAATTAACCTAACTGCATCAGTAGTTAATGTGGCTGCATGTAAATATGCAACCATGTGGATATCTCATTTTAAACAAATAACGACTAATTTTAAGTGAACCCTTGGCTCTGTTGGAACAGATGTTTGACTGCATGTACCTAGTTCACTCATTTTTTTCTTCAGGATGATTATTTGAAATCTCCTCTCCTTTCAAATCTTGAACATTTCTACCCCCATTCTCACCTGAGATGCAACTGCTCCCTGGAATCAAAAGAGGGATGCTATGGTCATATCTCCCCACATAACCAATATCCTCAACTGCCTTGTAAGGTCACGCAGAATGCAGAGTGAAGAGCAAGCACTGGGGTGGGATTAGGGGTCCACAGCACAAAGAGATGATTCCATAGTATGAACAGAGCAGGAGTAGGTTTGGGATGAATTGATGCACGCCTCTGCAGCAAGTGAATTCAACAAGTCTAGACTACTGTTTCTTGAAGTTTCATAGAAATAAGAGTTCATATGTTTTAAAGGCATGGGTAAACAAAATCTGTCAAGTCATTTGGAGAACGGACTGGGCCCTCCCTCCTGTCTCTAGGTTAAGGGAGTATCCCTCCATGGGGAATGTGCTCCCAAAGTCCTTTTGTGCACCAGGGATACATCCTGATTCCACTGTCAGAGGTCCCATAGACTGCCCAGACCTTCTAAATGAGCCCCATGTTCAGGTGGTCTGAGTCGGTACAATGCTGGATTCCCAGCTATCAGTCTAGGGTGCTTATTAGCTCCTCCTTGTTCAGGTCAGCTGTCTTTGTGGGTCTCTGTAGCCTGGTCTTGTCCACCCTCTCTACATCTGGATTCCAGTTCGGCTCAGTGTTTAGCTGTGGGTGTCTGCCTCTGTTTCCATCAGCTACTAGATGAGGGCTCTATGATGGTGGATAAGTTAGCCATCGATCTCATTATCAGGGAAGGGCATTTATAGTAGCCTCTCCACTGTTGCTCAAATTGTTAGTTGGGGTCAGTCTTGTAGGTCTCTGGATATTCTCTAGAGTCAGTTTTTCTCTTAAACCTATAATGGCTCCCTCTTTTATGCGCTCTCTCTCTCTCTCTCTCTCTCTCTCTCTCTCTCTCTCTCTCTCTCTCTCTCTCTCTCTCTCTCTCTCATCTATTCCTCCCCTGACTCAATCTTCCTAGTCCCATGTGCTTTCCTCTCCTCCCCTTCTCTTTCTCCTAGCTCTCTCCACTCACTTCCTCCCCACTCCCAATATGCTCAGGAGATCTTGTTCCTTTCCCCTTCTGTGACAGATTTTGTTGACCCTTCCTGGAAGGCACCACCCTCCCTGTGGAGTGGAGGGGGGAGTGAAATGGAAGGGTGGTAGTCGAGGGGCATGGGAAGGAAGGAGAGAGGGAGGGAGGAAGGGATGGAGAGGGAACTGGGATCAATATGTAAAATAAGAAAAAATAAATAAAACATAAAAAAAAGACACGGGTACAGGAAGAGGTGTGGAATGCAAACAAGGGGCATAACAGAGAGGGAAGCTCCTAAGGAGTTCAGAGAGGGTAGGATCTAGAGAAGAGATGAACATACTTGTTAGCAAGATGAGGAATATCTCCTTTCATGAAAAAGCAATGACCATCCAGGGAAACAAAACAAACAATCACAAAAAATCCAAAGAACACTGACCGAGAACTCTAATTTTTTCAATAGGATATAAATATGGTAATTTCAAGAGGGAGAAAGACGAAGACCACAGGGTCTTGTGGAAAATGTAGGATCTCAACCAGCTATGGAAATATATTAGAGAAAGATTTTAGAAGATCAGCTCAGACTTATCTTCATCACCCTAGTCAGTTGTTGTGGTAGTTTGAATGTAATTACATGAATGCAATTGCCCCCACAATCTCATAGAAAGTGGCACTATTAAGAAGTGTGGCTTTGTTGGAGTGGGTATGGCCTTCTTGGAGGAAGTGTGTCACTGTGAGAGTGGACTTTAAGGTCTCTTATGCTCAGGATACTGCCCAGTGTCTCAGACCACATCCTGTTGCCTGCAAGATGTAGGGCTTTCAGCTCCTCCTCCAGTACTATGCCTGCTTGCATGGTGCTAATGCTCCCTGCCATGATAAGAAGCGGAGCCTCAGAAACTGCAATCGAATCCCCATAAATGCTTTCTTCATAAGAGTTGCCATGGTCATGGAATCTCTTCACAGTTATAAAAAACTCTATGACACAAGTAAATAAGCACAGTCAACAAAAGTTTCTGAGTAACTAAGTGATGTAATCAGAAGGCGTATGGTAAAATTGGATTGATGAAATGCAAGCATGCTGTCCATTTTGTTTCTTATACAACAGCTTGAGGTTATATATTCAGTTAGCCATCTGAAACCAAGGTTAGCTAAAACAATCCTGAACAATACAAGGACTGCTGGAGGAATCACGATCCCTGATTTCAAGCAGCATTATAAAGCAATGGTAATAAAAACCACGTGGACTGGCAAAAAAGAGACATGATCACCAATAGAATTGAACTGAAGACCCAGACATAAAACTATACACCTATAGATTCCTGATTTATTTATATGTATGTATGTACGTATGTATGTCAGAAATATACACTGGAAAAAAGACAGTATCTTCACCAAATGGTGCTGGTCAGACTGGATGTCTGCATGTAGAAGAATGCAAATAGATCCACATTTATCACCCTGCACAAAATTGAACCAAGTGGATAAAATACCTCAACATAAAACAAAATACACTGGACCTGGTAGAAGATAACATGGGGAATAGCCTTAAATGAATTGGCATAAGAGACAACTTTCTGAACAGAACACTAATAAATAACACAGCACTGACATCAACAATAAATAAATGGGACCTCATGAAACTGAAAAAAACTTTTATAAGGCTAAGGATACCATGACAAGCCACAGTCTACATAATCAGAAGAATTTTTCACCAACCCCCACATCTGACAGTGAGCTAATACCAAAATATATTTAAAAACTTAAGAAACTGGATATAAAAAAATAATAGTCAATTAAAAATAGGGAACAGATCTAAACAGAGAATTTCAATAGAGAAATCTCAAATGGCTGAGAATCATTTAAAGAAATGTTTAACATCCTTAGGCATTAGGCAGGGAAATGCAAATCAAAACAACTTTGAGATTCCATCTTATACCTACAAGAATGGCTAAGATTAAAAGCACAAGAGACAGCTTAGGCTGACAAGGATGTGGACAAGGGAAACACACATTCATTACTGGTGGGAGTACAAACTTGTACAGCCACTATAAAAATCAATTTTGTGGTTCCTCAGAAAATTAGGAATCTATCTACCTCAAGACCCAGGTATACCTAATTCTTGGGCATATACCTAAAGGATGCTTCATCCTTCAACAAGGACACTTGCTCAACTATGTTCATTGTGGCTTTCTTTATTCATAATAGACAGAAACTGAAAACAACCTATATGCCCCTCAACAAAAGAATGGATAAACAAAATCCATTTACACAATAGAGCATTATTATTTAGCTGGTTAAAAATGACATCATGAAATTTGTAGGTAAATGAATGGAACTAGAAAAAAGAAATCATCCTGCGTTAGGTAACCCAGACCTAAAATGACAAATATGGTATGTATTCACTTATAAGTAGATATTAGCTATTAAGTAAATAATAACCAAGCTATAATCCATAGTCCCAGAGAGGTCAGGTATAGAGGAGGGGTCTAGGCAGAACAAATGGATCTCCTTGGGAATGAGAAATAGAACAAATTTTGCAGGTAGACTGGGAGCAGGTGGGGAAGGGAGTGGGAGGGATCAGGTACTAGTAGCAGATGGGATGGAAGGAAAGAATGTGGGGAGAGATGGCTACAATTTGGGAGCATCTGGAGTATGGTGTGGAAACTTAGTGCAGTAGAACTTCTTGGAATCTCTGAGGGTGATACTAGTGAGGACTTCTAGCAATGGGGGATAGAGATTCTAAACTGGCCATCTCTTCTCTTATAGCCAGGCAAGGCTTCCAGTGGTGGGACTGGGTTCCATTCGGTGGATTGGTGGCGCACGCCTTTAATCCCAGCACTTAGGATGCAGAGGCAGGCGGATCTCTGTGAATTCGAGGCCAGCCTGGTCTACAGAACTAGTTCCAGGACAGGCTCCAAAGCAATACAGAGAAACCCTGTCTCAAAGCCCCCCCCCAAAAAGAAAGAAACAAAAAGAAAGAAATCAGCTTACTTGAGAGAGGAGCATCAATAATCATAGAAGATGAAGTTGATGACTGTTCATTAATTACATCAATTTGAACCAGGGATGAATTTTTAATGTTATTTTCTTCTATCTTCAAGTTATTCTTACGTAGCAAACCTTCAATATTGGTGACTTTACAGCTAATACCACAGCCTGGTACAACCTGGAAATCTGTGCAGGTACCCAAGGTTTCAGTGTCCAGCTCCTAACAAATAACACACACAATTTATAATTAAATAAATGAATAAATAAGTGAACAAAAAATAAATGGTGTGTTAATTCTTAATTAGAAGAACAGATTTGCTAAGTATGTGAGAAGACAGGCAGTTAAAATTTTGGGTGTGGGTACAAACTGATAGAACCATTTGTGTGGATGTTAGTAATAGTTATGAAAAATGAAACTTTAAGCATCCTTTGATCTAGCAATTGCACTGATAGTTTTTTTTTTTTTTTTTTTTTTTTTTTTTTTGGTGTGTGTGAGGTTTGAGACAGGGTTTCTTTGTGTAGCTCTTGCTGTTCTGGGACTTGTTCTGTGGACCAAACTAGCCTGGAAATCACAGAGATCCACCTGTCTCTGCCTCCTGAGTGCTGGAATTGAAGGTGTGTGGCACAACTACCCAGCTAATACATATTACTTCTATTTTAATGTTTTATGTCAAGCAGGGGTTACTTTGTGGTAAGATCAAAGATCATTTCTTTTTTATGTTTACAGTTGTCTATGTGAAAAAACTAAGGCATAATCAATAATTATGGAGACAAAAATCTAATACAGTGTAGGCTGGCCTCAAACTTACTATGTAATGAAGATGACCTTGAACTTCTGACCTCCTGTCACTACCTCCTAAGTTCTCAAATTAAAGTCGGGCCAACATGCCTACTGAATTGGTGCTGGGGATCAAACGATGGGCCTCGAGCATCCAGGCAAGCACTGTACCAACTAAGCTACATTCCTAGCCCAACATATTCATAAGAAAATACAATTCTCTTTATCCTCATACTCCTTATATACAAAATTGATAGACAAAAGCCAGTCCAGATTTGGTATGCATCATTCCTCTATGAGATGACAACATGAATATGAAATGCAATATTGTACCTGCTTGCAGTATTTGGTTACAGCTGCTCCTAAAGGGTGTTCGCTGTTGCTTTCTGCAGTTCCCACAATGGCCAGGATCTTATTTCGTGGTATCCTGTTACTTCCCACTAGAACCCTCATTTGATTCACTACTGGGGTTCCATGCGTAATGGTTCCAGTCTTATCAAATACCACTACCTTTACCTGGAGAAAAGTTAAAAACATAATGCACCCACATGACATCATCTTCCCAGAAATGAGAAACACGTTTATTTTAACAGCTATTTCATTTCTTAATAAACTGGCCTTTGGCTTCACAACTTCATCAACTGATCATCTTTGGGTGAACCAAAGGCATACTAAGAAATACTCTTGGAGCAACTAATTTCTCTACCTGTTAAATGTCTGTGAATTTATGTTAAACAACTGGAACTGTTAGTTATGTGTTGGCTGTTAATAGGCACTTAAGAGATGCCCCTGGCACCTCTAGGGAAAACAAAAGGTTTTTAATACTAATGAATTATAGATCTATTGGAGAAATCTGGGTAGACAACAGATGACTATGGAAAATATATACATTAGACTGAAGGGAACCCAGCTGGGTTGCTTGCCTTGGCTAGGTCTTGGTTAAGAACCTGGCCTGTTAAGAGAAAGCTAAGGGAAGCAGTTTGAGAAAGTTAGGCCAAATTGGAAAAGGGAAGAATTTGGAAGAGACCATGCTCATTTCACCATAAACTCAGAATGAGAACCCTGAAGACTGAACAACCCGATGAACTAGTATAAAAAAGATAAGGATAATATTCAAAGCATCATTGTAGATAAGAGAAAAAACTGCTGTAAAGGGTATCAGGGAAACAACAGAACATGAAATTACAGATTAGACAACAGCATTGTCAATATTAAATTCTTGGTTTTGATAAACGTACTGTGGTCACATCAGGAAGTGTACTTGTTCTTTGGATAGGTGCCCAACAGCTGCAAAAAGGGAACCCTTATCTTAAGGTTTGAAATTAAGCCAGATTTACTAGCCTGGGAACTGGAGAGATAACTCAGTAGTTAAAAGCACGTGTGTTCTTGTGGAGGACCACAGTTCCGTTCCCATGTTGGGCAGCTCACAACAACCTGTAACTCTAGTTCTAGGGGCTCTAACATATTCTTCTGGGCCCACAGGTACCCACACGTCTGAATAAAAGTAAAACCAAAAACTAATCTTTTAAAAATGTCTTAGGGCTGGAGAGATGGCTCAGTGGTTAAGAGTACTGACTGCTCTTCCAGAGGGCCCATGTTTGGTTCCAAACACATATATGACAGCTCACAACTGTTTATTACTTCAGTCCCAGGGGATCCAATACCATCTTCTAGCCTCTGCATGCTTTGTGGTACATAGAAATACATGCAGGCAATACACCATACACATTTTTTAAAGTCCTAGCATGAATATATATATATATATATATATATATATATATATATATTAATTAGCTATTCAAGGTTACAGAATTCTTCTAAGCCATGTGCTATATATTCTCCATGCATCTATGTATGTTTTATAGCATTGTAATAAAATTGTCTTAGTGGGGGCATGGCTTTAATTGAAGTAATAACTGCAAACTGCCAGCTGATGGCAGCAAAGTCACTGGCACTGCATGTGCAGCTCCTGTAATGTAGAGTCAGACACAAATAACTCAGAACCCTGGGAGGCCCTGGCAAAATTTGCCAGGCAAGTACTGGAACTGGGTTTGAACTACAGGTTCTCCATTCAGGGGCTGCTGTGAAGGAATGGCTGAGGAAATATTAGAGATCTTAAATAACTAAGGCCAATCTGAAGAAGAACCAACATCACAGCTTTTCTACTTCAACCCTCAAGGTGGTCCCAGAAGAGCTCAGCCTAGGAACCACATGCAAGTTAGAATCCTATTTCTCAATAGGGATGTGAGTGTAAGTTTTGATAGTGCAATTTTTAGTTCTGTAGACTCTTACCTTATGAGCCATCTCCAGTGGCTCTCCACCTTTGATAAGTATGCCATTCTGAGCACCTACTCCTGTGCCCACCATCACAGCAGTTGGAGTGGCTAGTCCCAGTGAACAGGGACATGCAATACACAGAACTGTAATAGAGGCTTGGAAAGCAAAGCGTATTATGGTTTCTGTTCGCGAGATGCTTCTATTGTAGCCCTTCAGAAGAAAGATATGCACTTTGGTTATTCATTTACAGTTAGAGCTGTGCAAAACAAAGGAAACAAAGCTCGATCCTGTTTAACTAAATCCAGTGTCAAAATCACATATCCTACCTTGTAGACGGACATCTCCCATCACTACCTAGCTACTGACATATACATTTTCTTACTAGTAATGAACAATTTTTTTTTTATTTATAAACATGAAAACTTGTTAACAAGTGGTAGTCCTAAAGTCAAAATTTCAGTTTTGATGATTCCAGAGTTACTAAGTATAGAGGAAAAATAAGGAACAGAGAACTCCACATTGTTTCCATATCTAGAAGAACTATTAGCAACATAATTTTCAAAAATTTTGAACAAATTCTGATTCTCTGACCCTGAGGTCATAGGTTGGACATTAATACAAAATTTTATAAATATTCATTCTATAGAACAAAGGTTGTAGTCTGAAAGATGGCTCAGCAGATAAAAGTGTTTGCAATGTAAGCCTTACAACTTCAGTCCAATCCCAAGAAATTATAGTGGAAACAACAAATTCTTCAAAGCTGTTCTCTGTTCTCTGCATACAGACATGCAGGGGCACACATGTTCCAACATTCACATACATACATCACACACTAAGAAAGCAAGTGAAATAAAGGTTGAAAATGTTCACAGAGGTTAGGAGCACTGGAAAATGACCCAAGTTTAGTTCCCAGCACCCACATATGGTAACTCACAATTGCCTCTAACTCCAGCTTCAAGGGTTCTGATCACTTTTCTGGTCTCCATGGCCACTTGCACTCACATGCATATTTCCACACACAGATGCACACATTTATGCATAATTAAAGATAATTCATTAAAATGTTTTAGAAGAGAATGTTAGAAGGGATTTTTAGAGATATCTAAACTTAAACTTTCATATACATCATATATGAATGTTTTCACGTATGTTGTGTATTCTGACCTGTGTGAATTCACATCTTTTAACTTAGGCACTACTATCCCTACTTCACAACTGACAAAAAGAGAAGTTGAATATAAGCTTTTATATCTAAAGTGAGGGATCACTTGTGGTCGCCCTGTGCATAGCCCCATATTGGGCACCATGTGTGGGAAGCTGTCTTTTCGAGGCTGTAGTCGGAGCCAGCCAACTTGCCCACGGTTCATACCTATGAGGGGAAGTATAGACTGAAAGGCCCTCCTGACAATATTCCTGTGTCTCTGTCTTGTCTCTTAACATCATTAGCTAGCCCATCTTGGTCCATACACACCCTCTCAGGTACAAGCCATGGGCAAGTCGGCTGGCTCTGACTACAGCCTTGAGAAGACAGCTTCCCACAATCACCAGGTCTACGGCCACCAAAATGGAGTCCAATCCCTTTATGACTTCTGCCCAAAGCAAGAATGGCAAAAGGCATTTCAATGCATCTTTTCGCACATTTGGAGGAAATCATTTTTGCCCTCTCTTTCCAAAGAGCTGAGACAGAAATAGTATTATTATGTTCTGTCTATGCCCATTCAAAAGGATGATGTTTGTGCTCCAAGGACACAACAAAGCCCAGAAGTTTGGCCAAATGGTCCAGGTGTACAGGAAGAAATGTATCATCTATATTGGATGACTGTAGTGAGAAAAGGCTAAGGACACAAATTTTCATCCACGTAGGAATACACCTCAGCAAAGTGGTTATCACCAGGCTAAAGTTGGACAAAGACTATAAAAAAAAATCCTGGAAAGAAAAGTCAAGTCTCAACAAGTAAGAAAGGAGAAAGAAAGAAATGATTAAGAAGATACAGGAGTAGAGGAAAATCATATACAACATTCACTATAGACTGCCTAAGAAAAATAAAGTGAGGCACATCACAGATCTACTTTACTACATTACAGAGCTATACTTTCGAAATCATCAGAGGATTCTATGAGGAGACACTAACATTTTATAAACATTAATTATAAGTTATTCTTTGGGGGCTGAAGAGATGGCTGAGCAGTTATGAGTACTGGCTGTTCTTCACAAGGCCCTTGGTTTGAGTCATAGCACCCACATATTGACTTGAACTCCCAGCAAACATATAGTAGTTCACAGTCATCTATAAGTACAGTTTCAGGGGATCCAACACCCTCTTCTGGCCTCCACAGGTACCAGTCACACGCATGGTATATAGACATATATACAGGCAAAAACTTAGTTAATTAATTAAAATGTATTCTTTAATACATTATCTTAGGTAGGTGTGATAGTACACACCTGTAATCCCAACACTTGCACAGTGGGTACAGGAGTACCAGGAGTTCAAGGTTATCCCTGGCAATACAAGTTCAAGGCCATGAGACTCTGTCATGCACACACAAATGTATGTTATCATATCCAACATTCACACCAAGATAAGCAAAATGAGCATTATAAAATGTCATTACTAGCTAGGAATGTTGGCCTACACCTTTAGTCCCAAGACTCAGGACACAGACACAGGCAGAAGTTCAAGGCTAGCCTGGTATACACAGAGAAACCCAGACCAGACAAGGGTTACAAGGTGAGAGACTGTCTCAAAAATACTAAACAACCATTCTAATGAGCACACTGAAATATTATACTGTTCTACCTGAGCAGTACACCCATGTACATCTAACCTGGCATTAGCAACGGCAACCTACTAGCTGTCTCCTAGTTATTGAATAGTTACTGAAGTATTGCAGCACTTGTGTAGAACCTATGTTTTATTAAATCGTGTTCCCAATGTGTAAAAGTGTCATGATGCCAATTTGTATATGACAGAGAAATGTCATGTATGCTTCTACAGTAACAACAAATCCATTCACAAAGAAGTAAAGGATAAAACAGAAAATTGTGCTGTTTTGCTGTCATACCTCAAGACTACACAGGTCATAAGTGCAGTGCATGCCAGTGCTTAGTTAAGATGGAAAAGGCATTCAAATCTGTTTACAAGTGTCTGTATTGGGGTTAAAGGTGGCACATACAATGTTAGGTAATATCTGTGGTTTCTGATGTCTACTGGGGCTTTTAAAATATATTCCCAAAGTAGAAGGAGGGACTGTTACGCTAAAAATTTCTTCTTCAGGTTTGTCTTTTCTTTTCCTTTCCTTCCTTTCCTTCTGTCATTCTTTTTGACACTGAGGATAAACTTGTGACCTAACAAATACTGGGCATCATTACACCATCTATACTCTCAGCCAATGTTGCTCATTTCCAAAGCATGTTAATTTCTTTTGGGACAAAGTTTTATTGTTCATCCCTGGCTGGCCTGGTACTCATAGAGGTTGGCCCTAAACTCACAGAGGTCTGCCTTCTGAGTGCCAAGATACGGGCATGCATCATTACACCTGGCTCCAAATAATTTATTTATTTTTCTTATGTGTCTGCATTTGTGTGTGGTTATGTGAAGATGAACTGTAGGTATTCTCAGAAGCCAAAGGCACTAAATTCTGCTGTAGCCATAGTTAAAAACGGGTGCAATTTGCCCAGCATTGGTACGCTGCTAAGCCATTTCTCCAGCTCAAAATTAGTTTTACTTAATTAACTCTACAAACAAATTCACAAAATGTTTTGCACATTGGCAAGAGTTGTTGTAGGTCACTTACAGGAAAGTATGTCTCCACAATTTCAAAATTTTGAAATCCAATTATAATCCACACCAAGAGGGTAGCAATGGAAACAAAGACGATAAAGGGAACAAAGTAGCCACTGAGTTGGTCTGCAAACTGCTGGATAGGAGCCTAGAATTTAGAAGAATAATAATGAGTGACTTTAAGTCTTTTTTTCAAATACAGAATATATTTGGTAGTGAGCATAGACAGAAATATTTTAATAGAGTCCACATGAATGCAACTAGATCAGAAGAAAACACACATCAAGATTCGTAGTAGGAAGCTTTTTAGTATATGTGCTGCCGAAGTAAGTACTCGTAGTAGGAAGCTTTAAAGAAAACACCTTCTGCTTCTCCTAGGGGACTAGGTTACCTTTGATGTTTGTGCCTCCTCTACAAGTTTGACAATTTGAGAAAGGGTTGTGTCTGCTCCAACATGGGTTGCTCGGATAAGGAGGGATCCATTTTGGTTAATGGAACCTGCAATCACTGTGCTGCCAGGTTTCTTAGCCACAGGCATTGCCTCCCCTGAAGGAAGACGCAAAACAGACAACAAAAATGATTACTATCCTCTTGAAACATGTCTATTGATTCAGTGTCAACAAACACCCAGAAAAGACATTCTTCTCAAACTAGAATCTAGACACTTGAAAAGGTAAAAGTTGCCCTTCCTTTTTTCTCGCCTCCGTTTTAGGCCAAACACAGGATGTAGACTTTGAACTGGAAACGCTTACCATGTTAGCGCTTGTCCACAGATACTTTAGGAGCTTCATTCTACTCATAGAGCAGAAGTTCTCAAAGGGCATTTCGAAATGTGGGAGGGCATTTTTCTTTGTAACAGTGGATGGGAGTAGGCTGCTGCAACTAGTGCTTAGTAGGCCAGAGTCAGTGTCAGTAAATTATACTGCATAGCCCAAGACATGGAACTAAAGAAATTCTCATCCAAACTCAAAACAGTGGACCACTGTGAAACAGAACCCTGAATTAATAAATAAGCTGAGCATCCACTATGACTATCAGAGATGGGAGAGGTATTATTTTGATTCTGATCCACACTGGACTTTGTCAGCCAAGATTTCTAAACATCTTCCAGTCCTGCTTCCTTCAAGCTGCCCTGATGTGGAAAACTTCGAACTCTGGCCTAGTTTTGACTACATCAGAGACTAAAGCAGGAAAACAGAATATTTATCTGCTCTTGGAAATTTGCCAAAGTCAACCTGGCTCTACAAGGCACTGAGTAACTTTGTTCTTGTGCATTCTAGTAATTAAGAATCTTCAGTGTGGGTGTTAGAGTGATAGCTCAGCAGTTAGGAGTACATGCAGGCCAAATGCTAATACACATAAAACAAAAATCAATAAATCTTAAAAAAAGAAACTTCAATGTTTAGTCTTCAACACCATACCTAAAAACACAGTAAACCCGAGGAAACTGAAGGCAGTCTTTCTTTAAAGAACTCATATTCTTTGCTCACTATTTATACATTTATTGATTGTCCTTTAGTGTCTGCTTTTCATTATCACTTGGGATTCACTTCACTTTCATGTCATAATGCTCTGACAGAACATACCTGTGATGAGGGACTCATCTACCATGGAGTGCCCTTCGATAACGCGGCCATCCACTGGGAATTTGCCTCCGGGAACCACCTTAATTATATCTCCACGCTGCACAAGTTCCACATCCACGTGTTCTTCACTGCATGTAAGTTAACAGAAAAAGTGTCATGGCATCTGCTTCTTAGTTTCACCTTCACACACACAATTTGGAGATCATGCCAAGCTTATAGCTCCATAATTATTACCAACAGAACCTTGGACCAACATTTATGCTAGCAACATTTATATTAGTTTTGCTCACTGGTGGTAATGAACAAGGTTTTGGACCAAAGCAGACACTCTAATATTTATTCAATAATCACTGACTGGGCGTTGGTGGCACACACCTTTAATCCCAGCACTCGGGAGGCACAGGCAGGCAGATCTCTATGAGTTCGAGGCCAACATGGTCTACAGAGTTAGTTCCAGGACAGCCAAGGCTATTACACAGATAAACCCTGTCTCAGAAAACCAAAAAAAAAAAAAAAATCAATAGTCGTTGAATAAATGAAAGCTTAAAAAATAGCAGTACCACAGTAGCATACATTGATAATCCCAGAACTTGGGAAGTGGAGGCAGGAGAATAATGAGTTCAAAGTCATCCTGAGCTATATACAGTGAGTTCAAGATCAGCCTGTATTATATGAGACCCTCAGTAGTTATACATAATTGTCATCAGGTGTCTTATGTTTCTTCTTAAATAGAAGTTACAAAAGAAGGTCAGTAAGCTGGCTCAGCAAGGTAAGAGTGCTTGCTGCCAAGCCTAACAACCTGAGTGTTATCCCTAGGGCCCATATGGGAGGAGAAAACTCCCACAGGCTGTCCTCTGACCTCCACACATATGTATACTCATCACAATAAAATGTTTAAGACAAGTTACAAAACGAAATGAAGATAAATACCTCAGGAGGAGATTTTCAGAGTTAAGAGTTACAATAGTTGCCTCTGTTGCTTGTAGTGAAATTAGTTTTGCAAGAGCTTCTGAGGTTTTGCCCTATAAATTAAAACACAATAATGATGCTAAGAAAGAAACTGTTCAAACTTTTAACATTCACTCAAATATCAGCTTTACAACATTTAATCATAAAAAAGTTTTCATTGGAAAATGAATATTTTATAAAAAGCATTTAAAAGTACTAAGTATAATTTATGAAGGACTATAAGCATTCGAAAAATATCAGGAATCTAATTCATATATGAGCAAAGCACATGAATAGGTAGATCATTCAAGAGGGAATATAAATACTCAACATACGGGTAAAAGTTTATCCAGAAACTCAAACTAATGCCACCTTGTAATTACATTTAACATCTACTAACTTATAATTTTGGAAAAGATGCAATGCTGAAAACTCTGTAGTAAAATCTATTTTGCTGACAGACCCTCACTGGCAAAATTTCCCACAGCTTATAGAATCGAACCATGGAATGATATATGCTCTTTAAGACAACAGCATATCTTTTCTAATTACTCCTAAGTTACTCAGCTCACAGGAGATGATTATTAGACATGAATATGTCCAGTTTAGGATTATTTAATAGGAAAATTTGGAGAAAATTTAATCAAAAAGAACGGTTTAGTAAACGAGAGCACAGTGACCTGATAGAGATAGCAAGTGATTGCCTAGACTACAGCCAGGGAAAAACTATAAAGTGCTTTCTACTCTGCTAAACATACAGTTACATGGAACAGGACTAGAAACTGACTTTCATCACAAGGGAGCATGGATGGACTTTGACATACATTTTAAGCCACATGGTCAAATCAGTTCTCAATAATCTGGTATAACAAAAAAGTACTTCTCAAATGTCTCTCATAAAGTACCATGGACATACTATTCTTTGGCAGTAATATAAATTTGGTACATTTTCTAAAGATACTGCTAAAACAAAAATGGTTAACTATATAAATCAATACATATTTCCAATAAGCAGTCTAGAAAATATTAGGGTCTTTGTCACCTTTCTTACTTTACCTTTGCTATATGTTCCAGCCATCGACCTAAGGCAATAAACACAAAGAGCATAGGAGGAGTATCAAAGAAGGTAATAGGGTTCACTCTAGCTCTCTCATACATTGCGACCAGAAGAATAACCAGAGAGTAGGCAAACGCGATGGTAGTTGCGAGCACAATCAGCACATCCATATTTGCTGTCTTATGCTTCAGTGCTTTGTAAGCCTGAATGTAGAAATACCAGCCTCCACAAAACTGTAACAGAAGAGTGATAATTACTGAATTTCCTTAGACACCAAAATTCATATGTACACCTAAATAAATTTAGCAGAAAGTATCAATGTTTACATCCTTTGCCTTTTAACTAATCCATATACACTAAGAGGATATATTGTTATAGATCCTCATATGTATCCCAACTGGCCTTGAACTTGTTAAGATCTTCCTGCCTCTGCTTTGCAACTCCTAGGATTATAGGCATGCATCACCACACCTAGCTGTAAGGAGATTTTGAGCTAGAACAAGATTGCATTTTAGCAGAGCTATGTGCAGAAGAAGTGCTTCAAATTTGCTGTGCAAGATACCAAGGGACATCCTCTATGACCCAAAGGATACTTCACAACGTAAAGAATGTCAGATGACTATTGCATTTTTTTTTCTTTTTGATGCTAGCCTAAATAAGTAAGCTAGGAAACAAATTTATACATTTTGTAAAAGGCTTTTTTAAATATATAAACTCAGTCCTTTTCCAAAAGTCAATCATAAACAGCTCATTCTGTTGGGAAATATAATAGGAGAGCTTGTCTTTCATTAGTGCAACTGGTATTAATTAATTGCTAGTGCTATTGCTTTTTGTTTTGCTTGGGGTTTTTTGGTGGTGCTGGGATTGAACCTGGGGCTCTCCATATACTAGGCTACTAATCTACTACTGAACTACACCATCAGCCCTCACTTTTAAACCTTTATTGGAGATTAAATAAAGGAAAAACTTATTAAATGGAAGTGTAACTTTTTACAGCAAAATTTTTTTTCTCTCAAAATAAGGGTAGAAAAATATAGAAAGCAAATAACTTTAGTTATTAAAAAATAGAAATTATATATGACAGCAGACAGGAATATCCAGTTTAAAAAGTCAAAATCTTTTTCTCTGCTATATTATGAAATAATGTTCTCAGGGATTAAATGAAATATATTAGCTACTTTAGTTATTCATAAAACATCAAATGATCAGGCTATTATCAATTTATTAATGGAAAATAACAATGCCTACCACATTTTGGTTATTTTTTCTTTATCAATAAATATACTTGCTAACATGCAACTTGCCTGTACAGGTAGACACAATAAAAGGGACAGCAAATTCATAATGGACAGTCCAGGCAGGATCTGACGCTCCAGGAACATAGAAGAATGGATCTTGATCATTTCTTCATTACTCATACTCTGATTATGGTGAAGAGTTGCAAAGTGGTGATCCATAACCATCATATATATCATCAGCCCCATGACAGGGATACAGAAAAACAGGCTCACAAGGAAAGACCTTCTCCATCTTACATGGGAAACATTTGTAAAAGAAAAATATATTTTAGTGAGTACCTGAAAGTTAAATATTCTGCATACAATAGAGAAACCCAGATTGTAACCATCTCACCCAGTGTTAAGAATGATGTCATTGGGACTGTAGCAACAGCTCAGCAGTTAAGAGCTCATACTGCTCTTGCAGAGGACCCAAGTTAAGTTCAAAGTACCTGTGTTAGCTCACAAGCACCTGTAACTCCCATACCAGAACTCATCTGAACTCCATAGACTCCTGCATACATATGGCATACATTCACATGTACACATATGCATATTTCTTAAAAAGCAGTTCTTAAAAATGCTATAGTAATTGCATGCTAACAGGATGTTAAATTTCTAAAGGAAATTGAATAGCATTTTATTGACAATTCCAAAGTACTTACTGTTTTATTTCTCGTTTATGATCTAAGTGACTGGCTGACCGATCTTTCTTGACCAAAGAAGCTTCAAAACCCAAGCTCTAAGGAAATTCATGAGAAAAAAAATGTCATTTCACTCAATGTAGAGATACTCCAGGCCATGCTGGTATCACTTAGAACAGTTCAGTTCAATTCCTGAGCAAAAGTCATTTTGAGGAATAGAAACATGAAGCTGTCCAGAGCTTTATGCCCTTGACTACTTTGGTTTCTAATTTTGCAAAGAAATTAATAGCTCATTGATTTTAGCTAATGTCTATTCTGCTGCTTTCAAACTAGCAGTTTCACTCAAGTGCAGTAGACATTTTCAGTAACAGTGAACAAAAGCTAGCACTATGTTACTATAGATTGATCAAGGACTTGCCTACATAGTTTTCATTCCTGTTCCTTCATAAAAAGAATATGCACAAAAATTCTTTTCCCCCAATAAAACTAAGTATACAAAGACAACTACAACTAGGTAGTGGACACAGACAGTTACAGACACCATGTTTTCAACTGCTAGGAAAACAGCTGCCATCATCTAGCTGCTAGCAGTGTAACATGGAGAAAAGAGCAAATGTGAGCTGTGGGGGACCAATGTCCAGGGTTAAGTCTCGTGGGACTCAACAAGTAACTTCTCAAGTTGTTTTACTGTGGTAGAATATTATTCTAAGGTGTGTTCATTTTGTTTATGCTCTGGAATGTTTCTTTAATAATGCAAAGATGTGTTTGATTAAATAAATTTCACCCGCAGTCAGGAGGGTGCACCAGCAACTAGCTGACAGGAAGTGGTAAGGAGGAGCCAGGTGGAGAAGGGTTTTTAAGGGGCAAGAACCAGCTCGAGGACTTTTGGAGGGACTGGAGAAGGAAAGGAGGTGAGCTACTTGCTATCCAGCCTCTCCGAGGAACAGAATTCCACCTCAACCTTTGAATCTTGAGTTCTTTAGAGGAATAGAGATGTAGATCAGTTCCCCTGTAGCTGTGAAGAGTTGGTGCCTGAGAGGCTGTGACTCTTGTGGCCTTATTGCTGATAGCAGCAGAGTTGCAGTTGCTGATTCGGACAGTCGTGGCGTAAAAGGCAGTAACAATTTAAAAAGAGAACATTTCACTTCTGAAATAAGATGGCAGCCCTGCTGTTGAGAATCCATAACTGAAGCTTGGCAGCAGAATTGAGTACCTGCTGAGGGTGGCTAGGGTAGGTACTCAGTAATACCAGCTTCACAGATATCAACTGTACTGCTGGCTAAATGAATAACGTATAACATGGTTTCATTCATCAGAATACCATATTCATAGCACACTGAAACTCTGCACTTGTATGTCTTACTACTTAAGACACGCTGAAGAACACAAAATGAACTTAGCACAAGGAAAGGAGTTGGCATTTTAACTTAAAAGTGTTTTTGTTTTATTTTATTCTGCGTTGCTTTAACAAAACCATAACACATCTAGCATGATGCTTTAAATTTATGGTGATTAACTTGAATCTTCCTTATAAATTGCACTTTATATCCATTTCCTAAATACTTTGTGATAGTTTCAGCTTAAGTCTGCTCATGATTAATAGTGCAAATATACCTTAGTCCAGATTTCCCTGATGAAGGCCATGGGGGAGGGGAGCAAAGGCAGATACACACTAATGTCTTTCCATTGTCTCTATATAATGTAAACCAGATGTGATTCCAGGAGGTGGCTGACTGGCAAGGTAAGATAGAAAAGCAAAGTCATGGCACTTACTTCAATGGTATGGATAATATCTCTGGGACCAATAATTTCTGGATCGTATTTAATATGTGCTTTGTTGGTTGCCAAGGCCACAGAGCAGTAGAAGATCCCTTTGTGTTTTGTGAGAGTAGACTCGATTTTATGGACACAGGAAGCGCATGTCATTCCTCTCACCTGTTTAAAAACAAAGCCTTTGTTATTGCAAATACCCCTCTCCTTCAATTAAAAAAGAGGCAGTACTTCTAACTAAAAGGACTATCATAACACAGGATTGTCTTACAGAATTTTATCTGTGCAATTAGTATACTTTTGATATTATCATTAGAATTTGTTAGATAAGGGACCTTTGATGTGTTCTCCGAGGGAATGAAAAAGATCCAGAATTGATTCTGAAGAGAATTATACTAAGGTACACATATACTAAAAGCCATGAAGTTGTATATTTTCAATGAGTGGATAATGCAGTATGTGAGTTATATCTTGATAAAAAATTTAATAAAGAACTCCATTTTTGTTGTGTACATATATGGTAAACATGTATATATGTTTATGTGTGAGAAGTTGTGTGTGTGTGTGTCTATATGCATACACATGTATGGAGGCCAGAGGCTGAAATTACATATCTTACTTATAATTGCTCTACTTTATTGACTGGGATTACTGAGCCAACATCTTTAGATGAATACAAAACTCATCCTTTTCTGGCTTCCAAGGGCACCCTAATACATGTGGTATATGTTCAAGCACACACACACTCACAAGTACAAATAAAACTTTAAAAAAATATGTTATGTATATGGGTGTTTTGCCTACATATATGTCTTTGCACCACATGTGTGTATTGTACCCTTATAAGCCAGAAGAGGGTGCCAAATACCCTGGGACTGGAGTTATAACCAGTTGTGAGCCACCATGTAGGTGCTGAAGTTTGAACCTGGGTTCTTTAGAAGAGCAGCCAGTGTTCTTAACTGCTAAGCCATCTGTCTAATCCATTTAAAAATTTTAAGTAAATATGGGATAGAAAGATGGCTCAGTAGTTAAAGAGAACTTACTGGTCTTACAGAGGACCCAAGTGGGTTGACACAACTGCCTGTAATTCCAGATTCAAAGAATCTGACATCATCTGACATCGTGCAGGTACTTGCACACATGTGGAATATATACAGAAATACACACATACATGGATAAATAAAAATGTTTTAAGCAAGTAAAATGTTAAGTATATATAAAATTCTTCCACAAAAGCAAGAAAACTTTTTTTAACTGTCTTAACCAATTTGGTTTTCAACTTGTAGATATCCAGGAAACATTTGTTCAAAACCAATTCAGAGGAATTTGGGTAAGAGCAGCAAGCTGTGTGGCATTATAATCTGTTGCATTCTCTTCTCTTCTCTGCATTCTGTGGAAGGGAACTAAAAGCCCACAACCATGAAGAAAAACAACAGTATAGCCATTGGACATCACAGAACAAAGAGGTCAGTCAGAACCTCCTTTTCAGAGAACTGTTACCATTTCACCTGTCAGATGGTTCTTGGAAATGTGCCCTCCAAAAATTTCCGCCCTGAGTGGATGACTGGAATTCACTGTGTGCAAAAAGCCTCCTTCCTGGGTAACATCTCAATGGTTTCATTATTTAGGGGAAGTAGACACAAGGTCCCATTCTCAATCAAGAAGCTATTTCCAATTAACAACCATGTGCAAAGGAAAAATTAGTTTCTTCAAGAGTCTCCAGGTATCAAAACTTCACTTAAGAGCAGGCCCCATGCCCAGCAGTAGATGGCCAACATAAAGTAAACTTAAAAGTAGTTTTGGAGATTTATTGTCTCCTATTGCTGTGTTTAGACTGTCTTTTTAACCTTACTTGACTTTTTCTAGTATATTACAGTTTCTGATTTTGTGTTTTTATGGGTTCATGTTTGTGTGTATACATATATATACTTTTCTTGTGCTTTTGATTAGTTTCTTTTTTGTTATTTCATTCATTTTGTTTTATTCTTGTTTGCCTTTTCTATTTGTCTGTTTTCTTAACAGAGAAAGGAGTTGGAAGGTTGGGGAGGATCTGGGAGGAGATGAGGGAGGAAAAATCATGATCAGAACATAATATATGAAAATAGTTTTGCTTTTTATAAATTTAAATTCTTTAGTTCTTTGAGAATTTCATACAATATGTACTGGTCATATTAACATCCTCTCCCACAACTCTTCCTATATCCACACCCACTTCCCTCCCAACTTCTTGTGTCTTTTTTTTTTTTAACCCATCAGGTTCATTTTTTCCCCCTTTACACTATAGTTATTTTGGTGCAAAGTTGGTTTATCTTTTTCTTTCATTTCCCTCCTTTACCTTCCTTAAGACCTCAAACTCCCAGGAATCCTCCTGTCTCTGCCTCCCAAAAGCTGAGATTATGAACATGCACAACCAAACACTATTTTAAATGCATTTACTTACGTATGGTGTTTGAGAATGACTAATCAGAGTCAATTATCTCCTTTTACCATGTAGGTCACAAAGACTAACCTCTGGTCATCAGACTTATGGGCAAGCACTTTAACTGGCTAAGCCATCTTGCCACCCCCTACCAACATTTTTGGTTTTTAAAAAGATTAATTCCATTCCATGCTTGAAAACTGTCATTAAGTCACAGCCTTCTAATCGTCTAGTTTTTTTCATGTTCATTCTATGCCCTATTTTCCAAGGTGTTATTACTTATATGATTTTTCTCGGAAAGCCTTTCCAAGTTTCTCTTAGAAGTCTATTAATAACACAAAAGTTCCCACTTACAACAAGTTCCAAAGTGCCATCCCCTTCATCAGCATTTTCCATCACCATGGCTCCAAATCCAAGCTCTCGGATAAACTCTGCTATCACTGGGGGCTGGATAACAGCTGGGTTATATCTTACTTCTGCTTTGCCAGCCATCAGGGCCACAAGTACAGAATATATTCCTGGGAACATTGATAAAAAATAATGCACATAATAGGTTTTACAAAAAGAAAAAGAAAGAATGATGCTATAACTACTTTTCATATTTTTCAGTTAAGTACAAAAATATTAAAGAGAATTTGGAGAAATTTACTACTCAACTTTTTATACAAGTCTTAAACCCAAACAATTTAAAACCATTTTAAAAGGTGACCTTAGTTCCTTAAACTTATTATACATTTAGAATTAGAAATAATTAGAAATATAAATCAGAACTCACAGAAACCTGTCTGCCTCTGTATCCTAAGTGCTAGGATTAAACACATGCATCACTACACCTGGCTCATCCTTTTATTTTGTTAGAGACAGAATCTTGCTGTCACTCATGCTAACATAAAATTCCTAGACACAAGCTATCTTCCTGCCCCAGCCTCCCAGATGGCCAGGAGCACAGGGTTCATAACAACCAGGTCTTATTTATCTATATTCTTACCGATTCTACTCCCAATCCTCTAAACAGATTATGCCGAAGCAAATCCCAAGCACCCCAATACTTTGTGTGCAAATATTTAAATATTAATCTCAAAAATCTCCTTACAAACAACCACAATAGGACTGGGAATGCAAGTGGTAGAACACTTTCTTGGTATGTGTCAGATTCAATCACATACCACATCACTTTCACATCTAAAACAATTTTCTTAAACCTATTCATTTACAATTTTCCAACTAAATTAGAATCCAAATAAGATCAATATATTACAATGAGATAAATCTACATCTTGTAGAAAGAAAGCACTTTTAGAAATTAATAAAACCTGGGCTGTGGACATAGCTCAGTTGATAGAGTGCTTGCCTAGAACACATGAGATCCTGAGTTGTATCCTATAAAACTAGGCAGGGTGGTACATGTTTGTGATCCTAGCACTCAGGAGTTTGAGAATATCTTTGACTACATAAAGAGTTTGAGGTCTACATGAGATACTATCTCAAAAAACAAAACAAAACTAATTCCCTCCCTAAGAGAAATGAAGAGAATTCTACACTCAGGAAGACAATTTAAGAATGTACCAATATACACACTATAATATTGTCAAATGACAGCCATTTAAAATTTATCAAGTTTTGCTGTCACACATTAATTTCAAAAGGTACAATATAGCTTGCTAATAAAACAAATGAGTTTACTTTCTGACAAATGCTACTTGCAGATACAAACTTTAATTTCTGCTTCTCTAGGCCAGCTATAGCTATGATTGCCAAGAAGATACTAAAAGCACACAACAAAAAATGGCTCTTTCTAGGAACCTATGGTACTGGGAAGGTACTTACAAGGAATTAGGTTCAAGAATGCACATATTACTGGGCAGTGGTGGTGCACGCCTTTAATCCAAGCACTCAGGAGGCAGAGGCAGGTGGACCTCTGTGAGTTAAGGCCAGCCTGGTCTACAGAAAAAAGTTCTAGGACTACATAGAGAAACCCTGTCTCCAAAGCAGAAGAATCCACAGGTCAGCTCTGAAGTTTGATTGTCAAAAAATAAATACTAATTTATGAACAGATTTTATTTATAAAAGTATCTAATATAATCTCAATCTTCTATATAAAGTGCTTAAACTTTGAGTTTATAGTTAGAAAATTATTCCAATGATCAAAGAAAATGTCTGTTATGAAGAAAAGAGTAAGACCAGGCAGTGGTGGTGCATACCTTTAAACTCAGCACTCAGGAGACAGAGGCAGATGGATCTCTGTGAGTTGGAACTCACTTAGTCTAGAGAGGGAGTTTCAGGCAGCAAGAGCTACATAGAGAAAACCTGTCTTTAATAAAATGAAAGAGAAAAGTAATATAGATGAAGTAGAATAAATATTTATGCTTCTGTTCAATGTATTTAGCAGCCTGCCCCCCCCCAAAAAAAGAATATAGCTTTTCAAATTTCAAAAGGCAGTTATTTTAATTTTAACAGATCTCTCAGGCATAACAAGAACTCTTTCTGATCTTTTCCCTCTCAGGGGTGGTACTGGGCAATTGAGCACAAACCTCACAGAGGCTAGACATGGTACATGCACTGCCAATGAGTCGTGCTGTCCCAAAGAGCTTAACTCTTCAAACCACTGGGCTCTTTAAAGTAAGGCAATGCAGACTTAATGAGGAGCCCACTACTTCTTAGTTCCACAGGCTAAGGCCAATCGTGTGTTAACAAGTGGTAAAAAGGATAGCAGAAGTTAACAGAGAAAATGAGCTTAACAAATTTTGAAATGGGAGCTGGGAGTGTCACTTCATATCCAAGCATGTATTTAGCTATCACAAGGCCATGAGAAGACAATTATAACTAGCAGTGACAACATCTCATGAAAAGAAAGTTTCTACAATGCCCTTCAAACAGGAACTGTTCAAACTTCTTCTGCATTCATTTGCTTGTCAACATTCATTTATCCCCTCCTTCCCTCCATTTCTTCTTCCCTTTTCTTATTTGAGGTACGATCTCCCTATGTAGTCCTAGCTATCCTGGAACTGGCTATGCAAACCAGGCTGACCTCAAATTCACAGTGCTATACCTGCTTCTGTCACTCTTACTTTTAATGAATCAAGCAAAGCCTTGACTGCATATCCAGTCAGGAAAAGTGGAGGCTGAAATAAATAATGCATGAATAATCGAATGAAGATACCACAATGAACGAAAGATGTATGTCTTACATATCACAAAAAATAATCTTCTGGTCTTATTATAAAAGATGATGTGCTAATTACACTTGAATTTATTTCCTCAATTGACAGGATATGCTTACCACATTAATCCTTACTTCCTTATCCAGCCCTTGTGAGTAACACATATCATTAAAACACCGAGGGTTATGGCAGCCAAAGTACCAAACATAAGACTTTGGTCTCATTAAACATAATCACATGTCTATATGGTTAACTAACCTACTGTGCTATACTGAAACATCTACAAATATGAATATAAATTTGAGCTAAAACATCAGAGTGACTGAAGAAAAACTATGGGGTTGATTTTCAAAGATTCTGTAACCCGAAGTTAAAATGCACAATACTACAAGGGAAGATCAAAGATCAAACTGTTAGAAGAGACAATATAATTTTACACAAATATGGTTTGTCTCTGTTGCTTTATATAGGTAAGACAATATCTAACTCCTATTCATTATCACTTTTAAGGAAAGCATTAGCAAAAACTGTAGCTTCTCATAGTCTATTATAGTCATGGTTTATAATAGTAATGCTATGTATATTTTTTTTCAGCTATGAAGTTTTCAGTAAACTTCACTGGCATTAAAATGTGACCCTAAGACAAATGAAATAACACTAGCAAAAACTACCAGAAATTCAGGGTTGTTCTGTGCATTGAGGATTTTCTTTATGAAGTCTTGGGAAAAATTACAAGCATGGCCACAAAACACAATGGGAAAGAGTTTGGAAACAAGTACACTTAAAAGTGTCTTACCTTCTTCTCGCCTTAAATTCCGTTCAATGTTTGCTACACAAGAAGCACAAGTCATTCCAGAGACCTGTATGTAACACTTGCTGTGAGCTGGTGTCATCACATTATCTGGCTCATTAGTTGAGGGCAAAAGTGGTGTTTCCAGTGAGGGCTGAGCTATCACTACCAGTGGCTCGTTCATGTCTGGGGGAAAAGGAAAGGTTCCTTTTATTTGTGGTAATAATTATTCTCTGGCTGCTACCTTGTCATATATCAAAATCTACACCTACATGCCTGCCATCTATTTCTTTAAAATAAGAAAGTCCTAAAAGCCCTCAACAAATACATTGTTATTACTCTTTCTCAGCATTGTCTTTGAATGGTTTACTGCCCACCCAGGTCCCAAGAAAATAGGAACCATGTGAATATATAAAAGTTTAGTTACATCAGATTCTTCTAGCCATTATCTCCAAACCCAACCCCAAGTAGAGAATAACTGGTTTCCAGACAGTTCTTATACTTGTATTTAACTTGCATTATCATGCTGACAATTTGCACACTGACATTAAAATAATTCTCCCTATGATGTGTGTGTGCATACATATATACGTGACAAAGTTTAATTTACAAATCAGGCCCTGATGTGGGATGATAGAGTATTTTCTTTAATTTGCCAAATGCAAACAGACTAAATGTTGTAACTATAATTCTTGCTTGATAACTGTTTTGATATATGTTATTGTACTATGTTAAAGTAAAAACCTTTTTAATTGGACAAAAGGGGAGATGTGGTGGGATGTCCTTGTGTATGCTGTCAATATGTGTTGTTTTTATTAGCTGATGAATAAAGCTGATTGCAGAATAGAGCCAGGTGGGAAATTCAAACAAAGTTACAGAGAAAAAGAGGGTGGAGTCAGGGAGATGTCATGTAGTTACTAGGGAAGCAAGATGTGAGGTAACAAGCCATGAGTTTCTTGGTAAAATATAGAATAATACAAATGAGTTAATTTAATTGTGAGAGCTGGTCAGTAATATGCCTGAACCATTGGCCAAAAAATTATAAATAATATTAAATCTCTGAGTGTTATTTGGCAACTGGCGGATGGAACGAGAAATCTCCAACTACAAGGCGCAATAAGGGTTTAACAACTGATAATAAAGCAAAATAATTATAACAACACACTGTTATTGAGTCATCTCTCCAACCTCCTCATATGGCTTTTTGTACAGTGTATCACATATAGGTATAAACCACCATGTTTGTTCTGCCTTTAAGTTTTTAGGCTCATGATATCCTTAGGCATTTTTGTACACACTGGTGACTACTGCCATAGGACTCATTTGTAAGAAGTGGAATTTTAGCCTGGTGTGGTGGTGCATGCCCTTAATCCTAGCATTAAGGAGACAGGTTCATCTCTGTAAGTCCAAGGCCAGTCAGGCTGATACAATAAGGGACACATAGTAAAACCCTTTCTCAAAACGAAAGGGTAGAATTTCAGTGATTGTGAATAATTTCTCATTGATAAAAGCTAAATGAAGGAACAAAATAGGAATACAAAAGCATTAGGGATATCAAAGAAAAAACGATGATTACCTGGCAAGACAGCATCAAATCCCATGTCTTCAATTGCTTCTCGTAAGGTTTCTGGAGAAGTTAGTAGAGGATCATATTCAACAGTTCCAGTACTATTTGCGAGGGAAACATGGATGGATTTTACACCTGGCTTTTTTGATATGACACCCTCTATAGACTGCACACAAGAATTACAAGTCATGCCATTAATGTTAATCACAGTTTCTTGGGTCAGAGGCTGACTAACTATGTTCAAAGGCATCTTTTGAAGAGATGAACTGGAGGGAGAGCTGGAGGTACTTTCAACTTCATTTGCAATACTAACTCTGTATTGCCCTGGTGAAACGGCCTCTATTGCTTTTCTCAGCATTTCTGGAGTGACTGAGCTTGCATTGTACTTTACAATGGCTGACCTGTTCTCTAAAGAAACGACTATACTGCTTACATACTGGAGTGTAGATAAAGCACTTTCGATATTTGACACACATGATTTACAATGCATGCCCTCTATGATGAATGTGGCTGTTGAATCACTGGGATATGATGGGCTCTTTTGCTGTGATCCTTCTGGAGATTTGACTGGTGTGTTCTTCAGGCGCTCAACATCAATGGCTCCCAATTTGAGGTACTTGGGCTGCTTTTTTATGAAGGCTGGGAAGCCCACAGCTTCAATCTGCTTCTTTATTTCCTCTGCTGTGATCAGATGAGGTTGATAAACAATAGTAGCTTCCTGGTTGTCGAGTGACACTAATTAATAAAGAGAAACATATTTAACTTAGTTATTCCTGGACCACTTCAGAGTCAGTTGCTGTTCTCTTTCAATCTTCTCAATACTTTTTCTTAAATGTTTTTCTGCTTTTCAGAAAATGGAATTGACATACACGGGAAACAAGCAAAGGACATGACCACTGCTTCTATGGTCTCCATATTTCTGCATCACTCCAGTAGAACACCCCAGAGAGCCTGTTCAGGAAGCCTGAACTCCACAAACTGTTACTGCAGCTGCCTTTTCTACTAAAGTTCAAGACTCTTGTAACCTTTCATTATAATCATTAACTTCACTAACATTAATCCTGGGAATATGCTACACCTCCAACTTCAATGAAGCAGGAAGCAATTGCAAGCCCATGGATTTGAAACTCTTGCCTGGGAAGAAAACAAAAGGTTTAAAGATCAAAACACAAAATAGCTTTACAAAACAATCAAAAAATGACACGAGATAAATTACCTTTAATTCGCTGAACACCTTGCAGCTTCCCAACTTTGCCTTCAATGGTGCTAGTGCATGAATGGCAGGTCATCCCTTCCACTTTCATCTTCAGCATGACTTCCCCTGCCTGAGGCATGCTGTGCTCTTCACAAGCTCCTGAATTTTTCTCCTGAGTTCCCATTTCTAAACTGAGGTCTGGGACCAGCTCCACGATCTGACTGGCACTCACTATAGAAGGGATTATGGTTACTACTGCAGTTCTTTGCTGAGGGGAAATCTTAACGCCAGTCACACCCTTGGTCTTGAGCAATGTGCTTTGGATGTGGTCCCATGGCAGAGCCAGTGGAGCAGAAACAGTCAGAAACACAGTATTGGTTAAAACAGGGAGAGGGTTAGCATTGTGGAGAAGAGCATCAAAGCCCATGTCATCGATAGCTTCTTGAAGGGTCTTTGGAGTCTGAAGTTTAGGGTCATAAATAATAGTTGCACTTTTTTCTTCTAGTGAAACCTTTTGGAAAGAAATTTCAGAAGTTAGATTAGTTCAACTATATTATATAAGAATTAAGACTATCATGGGAATTAAGAATGGGCAGTGGTGGCACATGCCTTATTCCCAGCACTCAGGAAGCAGAGGCAAGCAGATCTCTGTAAATTCAAGGTCAGCCTGGTCTACAAAGCAAGTTCCAGGGCAGCCATAGGTATTACACAGAGAAACCTTGTCTCAAAAACAAACAAAAAGATGATGATGATGATCAAAGATCAAGAACCAAACCCTCTACCCCGCCCCCAGAGCCATCTCACATTCCAGTGCCTACCTCCAGACACTTAGTTCACACACTGGCCTTCCCTCATAAAGGTAGCTCTCACTTCTCATCAAAGAAGCTTCTCTCCTACAGATCAGGACTATTATAGAACATCCACAACTGGCCAAAATGCAGAGAACCATGAGGTACTCATCCCCAACTGATAAATCCTATACCTAAGGCTCAGGGAATATTGTAGAAGAGAGGACATAAAAATTTTAAGATCCAAAAGACCAGGATGTCTGCTAATAGAGTAGAAGATGACCCCATGAAACCACAACAATATGGTTTTCTAAACAAGAGCTGCACAATGACAATACCAGTTGACATGCCAGCATAGATGGAAGAAATCTTACAAGGTCCCACCCCTAAATACAGAGATACAGCCAATTAATGGTTGCTAAGAGATGGAGAATCAGTCTTCTTCAGGGATGGTGGTCATCCCTAAACATATGATCAATACTAAGTGGATTCAGCTGTGTGTGTGTGTGTGTGTGTGTGAACATGTAGCAATAATAAAGAACAAAGAGATTGTGAATTTGAAATGGAGTTGGGGGAGACATGGGAGGAATTGGAAATGGGGAAGAATGAGGTAAATACCCATACTCATATACAAAACTTGCAACAAAATAAATTTTAAAAGTAAAATAAATTTTAAGAAGAGAATATCAATCATACCACATTCAACAAGAATGCAATAAATAACAGCACTAGAAACTAATGGTTTCTCAATTAAGTTTTCATCTTTACTATTCTTGTTGGAAAGAAACACAGAATGTCCAGTATACCTAAAAGAGAAATGTATAGGCCTTCACAACTGTGGTGCCAATCAGGTATGCAAACTAAGTGCACTGATAAGCACACTCAAGAATTTCACCACACAATACAGACTACACTTTCCTAACATATCCTTTCATAAATTACAGCAACATGTCACATTATACTGATTTAAATGATTACACAGAAAATAAGACCACTATAGAAAATAAAAGATAGGGCTAGAAAGATGACTCAGTAGTTAAGAACATCTGCTGTGCAATCATGAGGACTGGAGCTCATATCTCAGCACCTACATAACAATCCAGGCATCCAGCACACAGCTTTTAGTGTAGCTCAGAGTGGGGCAAAGACAGAACAATTGTTGGAATTGCTGGTTTCCATAGAAACATAGGAGAAGAAACTTGCCTCAAAAGGAAAAGGGAGATTGTAATAGATGAGGATAGTGGAAGCTCTCTCTGGTCTTTGAGCACCCATGTATATAAATAAAAAATTTTTTTAATTGAAAAGTAATATAAAGTCTAATTCTTTAAAAATATTAAAGGAAAGAGGTATAGCTCAGTGGTAGAGTGGATACTTTGCATGCACAAGACCCTAGATGTAATGCCCTAGATCTAATTGCCAGTACAAATGGAAAGAGGGAGGGAGAAAAGGAGGGAGGGAAGGAGGGAGGGAGTGAGGGAGTGAGGGGGCTAGAAAAGGAGGGAGGGAAGAAGAGATTGGGAAGTATGCCCCATTATCTTCTAGGGTTTTTATAGGTAGCAGTTTCTTTGTAGCAGTAATAAGTTATAAGCTAAATGTAAACAAGGAACATCTAACACTTGCTAAGCACTTGTGTGCCAGGAAATGGGATTCTTAGGACACAATGCTGAAAGTGGCACACTCACATGGATCAACACTAGGACAGAGAATATAGAGAGTCGCTAATCATTGGTCCCTGACACTATGGCTCAGAAAAGGCTCTTTAAAGGAAACAATGCCTATTAAAAGGTGAAGGGATTCAGTACATATGAAGAAACTGCAGACAAATGGAAGCACAAAGGTAAAAAATATGAGAGCCTGGGAATGAAAAAATTGCTCTATTAGGGAGTCTTATGTAAATAATAGTTTGTAATTTATCTTAATGGTAATAGAGTACTATGAAGAAGTTACATAGGGGGATGACATGATATCTCTATCTTAAAGAATCATTGCAGAGGCAGTACAGAAGATGATGGGGTGGTTGGAGAGACACCAATGAGGAAGCTACTTCAATTGCAGCAACAGCATAACACAGGCTCTTCAGACACATGCATGGGGAAAAAGGGAACAGAGGCAGTTCTAAGACATGCTTAACACATCAAGACCCAACAACAAGTAGAGATGGTAACATGCCTTGTATTTTCCTAGCTTGGGCCAGTGGGCAGGTAGTAGTGATGTTACATGATATGAGAGAGGAAGGAAACGGGTAGTTAGCAGAGTAGAATAGAAGGGACAAATGATTAATTTAATACTACAACCGTTCAAGATAGCAGTAGAATAATGTTTAAATAACAGTTAAAAGATAGGTACCATTAAAATAATGCAAAGTAACTCAGAATAGAAAATCTTGTTTTAAATCTGCTGTGATAATTGTACAGTTAAATATTTTGTTTACTTTAATTTTTTTTCTTTTTGATTTTTTGTATGGTTGTTTTGGCTGCATGTATGTTTGTGCAAAATGTGTGTAGTGGCCACAGAAACCAGAAAAGGTCATAGTAGCACTTGAAACTGGACGAATAGATAGCTATTAGCTATCATTTGGGTTCTAGGAATCAAACCCAGATCTTCTGAGAGAGCAGACTACTAAGTAAAACCCCTTTTGCTTATTTTTCTCCTGTTTTATTAATTTATTTTTTACATTCCAATCCCAGATCCCCCTCCTTCCTCTCCTCCTGCTCCCCTCCACTTCCCCCACCCACCTCCCATGTGCTCCTTGGAGAGGGTAAGGCCTCCTCTAGGAAGTCTACTAAGTCAGTCTCATCATCTAGTTGAGGCAGGACCAAGGCACCTCTCCACCCCCCAACACCTGTGTCTAGGCGGGGCAAGGTATCTCTCCATATAGAATGGGCTCCACTAAGTCAGTTTGCGCATTAGTGTTAGATCTTAAACCCACTGCCAGTGGCCTCATATATTGTTCCAGTTGCACCATTGTCACCTATATTAAGGGAGTCTAGTTTGGTGTTATGCATGTTTCCCATTTGTCAGACCTGAGGCAGTGATATCTCACTAGCTCGGGTCAGCTGAGTCTGTGGTTTCCACAACATGGTCTTCACTCCTTTGTTCATAATTTTGCTCCTCCCTCACTTTTATTGTACTGCAGGAGCTTGGCCCATTTGTTAGTTGTGGATTTCTGCATCTGTTTCCATGTTTCTGGAAGAGGTATCTAGCTTCTCTGGGGTTGTAGGTTGTAGGTTGTAGGTAGGATATCTTTTGCTTTATGTCTGGTATCCCCTTTTGCTTATTTTAATGAACTCCATCTTTTTATTTCTTCCTTTTGCTCTATAACTGATAACAATGCATTTGATAAAAATTTGAAATATTGTCACAGCATGGAGGTTCCTAAGGCTCAGATAACTCCAGTTAGGTAGCTTTTTCTTAATTGTGGAAAAGAGCACTAGCATATATGATCCAAAACAGAAATGGGAAAATTATTTATATTGGTTTTAGATTATACCATAATAACATTTTTCCATGAAAAGGAAAAAAATTAAAGCCACACACGGTGACACACTCTTATAATTCCTGCATTCAGGGGGATGGGGTGGGAAAATGGTAAGTTCAAGGTCAGCCTGGCTATAGCACAAATTACAGTCCAGCCTGGAGCACATAGTCTTCTTTCAGGGAACTGGGGTTCAATTTTCAGCACCCATACTGCCGCTAACAGGCATCAATAACTCCAGTTCCGGGGACTAAACATCATCTTCTGGCCTCTATGGGCACTATACATGCACATGATGTACAGACATACATGTTGGCAAAACACCCAATATACACAAAATAAAAATAAAGCTTGGGGCTGGAAAGATGGCTTAATAAGAGTATTTGGTGCTCTTGCAAAGGAGCTTGATTCAATTTCCAGTACCCACATGACAGCTCATAACATTATTTGTGACTCTGATTCCAGACCTACATGCAGGCAAAACACTCACACATATAAAATAAAATAATAAAAATAAAACAAATTCATATTTTTTCAAATTATAGTTTACAGACGTACATGCTTTTAAAAGATACAACATAATGGTAGCCACTATCAAATGCAGGTCTTTGTGTTATTAAATAGATCTGTTTTAATCTTACTTGCCTGAGGTCTTGACATTCTGATTAAGGAAACAGATGCAAGTACAGTTTAATAGTAGTATATCTGTTTAGTCTGCAAGGACCTAGGGTAATCCTGAGTGTTGCAAATAAAAGGCTTTATGTAATTTAGACAGTCTGGCTAAAGGAGAAGAGGGAGAATAGATCACTGATTATCATGGCCTATGCATAAGTCTTAAGCAGTACAGGGCATTTTCAGGAGTGGGTGGCACTGTGCTGCCCAATGGTGGGGTGGTAGTGGTGGGGGTGGGGTGGTGCTTAATGAATCTGCACATGCATTTCTGATATCTGCTGCATAAGGCAGGAACCTTCAAAATAAACTGCTATATTAACATACCCTCAAACAGTTCTTTTCTTTTCATCTAAAACTGTATGATACAAACTGGATATGCCCAGAAACATTCCTTGTCCTAACTTTTTGAACATGTGCTCCACTATTTTGGGCTAATCATACCCCAAATTTTGTCTACTATCATTTCTTCTTAAATTAAGACCTTAAACTCATAATCAGGATTGTACTGCTTAATTAAGCATCTTCAACAATGGGCCAGCTCCTGCATGGAAACATGTAGACTTCTTGAATAAAATCCTCAAGCTTCCTTGGTAACAGGTAAGCACTACTTTGGAAATAGTTACCCCATCACCTGTAGGAAATAAATCTTTCTCTGTTTCTTTATGTTTGGCTGTGCTTGATAAAACCATGTCTCAACAATAAAAAATAAAAAGTAGTATTTCCCCATGTTACTCATTCTGCAGATTAAGAAACATGTTCTTATTTAGTTACTTCTATTTCTATGTTTTAAAGCAAGATGACCATGTTCAGCGCACGTCACTTTGGGGTATTAGGACTTACGCTCACTTTGTTTTGGGAAGAAAGTCACACAGTAGCTAAGAATCATCAAAGACAGCTCTGAGTGCCAAACCTTGGGTAAGAAGCTAAGTTGGCATTTATTTACCTAACAAATATTTACTGAGTATCCATTATGTGCCTGGCATTGTACTGGCTGTTAGAGACACAATGGTGAGGAAAACCAGGCAAGGCTGTGCAGAGCTAGAAATTGCTGGTAGTTGCCTGAGCAGCTCTCCTTTCACATGCTGCTCTCATCCCTAAATCACCACCGCCAACTCCCCACACTGTTGCAAAGTTTCTACAGAATTTTTCATTAGGAATCAATGCTGTCATTTGATTTTTAGAGAAACTATTTTCTACTATATCAAGAGCCCCTTTGAATGTAATCAGAACAGCCTACAGATTATGAGCACAGGAAGCACTGAAGACAGAGGAGTATGAACTAGTTAGCAGGAGGCAGTAGTGGGAGAGAAGAAAGGGAAGTAAACTAATGGTACTCTGTGATGTTAGCAACAACAGATGTGGCGGTGCCCGCCTATGGTCTTAACACTCAGGAGGTGCCTGCCAACAGAAAGATCAGAACTCCAAGATCATCCTGTACTACATGTTAAGTTTGAGGCCATACACACATACACATCACCACGACCATACTGTAGAGAGGTTGCTAACTGTCCACATAATTTATATTAGTGCTTTTCATTTTCTGTGTCTCTTGAAATGTTAAACATAAAATTCAGACACAAAACTAGGCATTGTAGCTCATATCTATAATTCTAGCACTTGAGAGGCTAAAGCAGAAGGATCAGTGAAGGTTTGAGAATAACCTGGAATACATAGTGAGTTCCAGGTGAGCCTGGGCTACACAATGAAACTCTATCCAAAACAGCAGGGGATAGGGGAGGCAAACCAGATGCAATATATTTCCCTACATGCAATTTCTTTTATTTCTGAGACAGACTTTCTCTGTGTAACTTTGAAGCCTGTCCTGGAACTAGCTCTGTAGACCAGGCTGGCTTTGAACTCACAAGAGATCTGCCTGCCTCTGCCTCCGAGTGCACCACCAACACTTATCCTCTACATATAATTTCCATGTAAACTGTATAAATACATAGCTTACATCTTCTATTCTTGAACAATATGAAATTAGGAAATACATCCTACTTCTTTACTTTCCCAAGAAGAACAGAGAAAATACTCACTTTTAACTCTACTCTTCTATAAATGTTTAAAATGGTGTCAGGAAAATGGATTAGTACATAAAGACATTTACTACTAAGTCTAACAACCTGAGTTTGAGCCCCAGGACCTATATTATGAAAAGAGAGAACCAAATACAACAAGTTATCCTGTACAATCTCCACACATGTGTCATATTCTCTCTCTCTCTCTCTCTCTCTCTCTCTCTCTCTCACACACACACACACACACACACACACACACAAATAGACTGAAGGAAAGAAGGAAAGAAGCAAGCAAGGAAGGAAGGAAGGAAGGAACGAAGGAACGAAGGAAGGAAGGAAGGAAGGAAGGAAGGAAGGAACGAAGGAAGGAACGAAGGAAGGAACGAAGGAAGGAAGGAAGGCAACCAGGAAACCATAGTGGCTGGTTTTAAAAAGCAAAAAATTTGGGCTGGAGAGACAGCTAGGTCATTAAGAGCACTGGCTGCTCTTCAGAGGAGCCAGGTTCAATTTCCAGCACCCGCATGACAGCTCACAACTGTCTATAACTCCAAGATCCTGAAACCCTCACACAGACATACATACTGCCAAAACACCAATGCAAATAAAATATAGTGTTTTGTTTGCATAGCTTTAAAACTGGAACCAGAGAGATAGTGGAACAGTTGAAAGCACTGTCTACTCTTGCAGAGGACTCAGGTTCATTTCTTAGCTCCCATGTGGTGGCTTACAACTATCTGTAACTCCAGTTCCCAGTGATCTGGCTTCACTGGGCACCAGACATGCATGTGGTAAATGTGCACACATAGACAAGTCACCCAACCACATAAAAATAAATGTGTCCCCACAAAATTCCAATGTTGAAACCCAACAAGGAGGATGTACTCAGATTTTCCTCTGGGCCACCAGCTCAAAAATAATGACATGGAGACTTTTCTATATTCCATTGCATGACTTGCTACCTCCTCTCTCTGTACTGCCCATGCTGATTCCTCTGTGTTTGGATGGCAACTCTGCCTTTCTTCTTCCCAGAGTCCTCTCTGATACTGGAAGTTCCATCTACCTCTTCCTGCCTAAATATTGGCCATTCAACTCTTTATTATACCAATCAGAAATTGCCTTGTCAAAAACACATCTTTAAAGTGTAAACAAATATTCTGCAACAGGATGGTCCTAGGTAACTAGTTTGTAAAAGCAGAGCCTTCATAATTAAGATAATTAGGGTCCTTATGAACAAGGTCCCAAAGAGCTCAAATGAAGTATCCAATCATGTGAGGATACAAAATATTTTACATACACCAAATTTGTTAATACTTTGATTTTAGACCTCCCAACTTTTAGATAGTAAGAATTAAATTTCTGAAGCAAATGTCAATGGTGTATCCTTGTATTTCCAGCACTGGGGAGGCTGAAGAGGACAACTTTTAATTCAAGACCATCCTTGACTACATAGTAAGTTTGTAGTGATCCTAGGCAACATAGTCAACAAAAATAATAACAACAATAAAAATATTAGCCAGACATGGTGGCACATGCCTAGAAGTTCAGTACCTGAGAGGCTCAGGCAGGAAGATTCTGAGTTCAAGGTCAAACTGGGTTATATAACTACATGTATATGTATATGTTACATGGCTACAGAATGAGACCCTGTCTAAAAATGAGTACATAAATAAATGAAATAATTTTATTATGCATAAGTCAATTTGTGGTTATTTTCCTATATGAGTCTGAACAGACTAAGGCAGTGGTGATCCAGTCTCATCAACCTCCCATGATGCTCAGGGAGAAAATAAAGGAGGTTTCAAATACAAATGTATATAATTCCAAAATCTACAAATGATCAGGCTACATGAGCTCCACTTTAATGAAAAACTAAAATTCTATGCCTGTAATTCATTTTGTGGCTAAGGATGACCTTGAACTCCTGATCCTCCTACCTCCACTTCATTGGAGATTATAGGCTTGTACCACTAGGAACGGCCTAAACAATTTAGAAAACACATTTATTTAGATTTTAGTAGAAGTAGAAGTTAAGACTTTATAGTATTTCCCCATTTTTTTTATTTTTTTTAATTTTGGTTTTTTGAGACAGGGTTTCTCTGTATTGCTTTGAAGCCTGTTCTGGAACTAGCTCTGTAGACCAGGCTGGCCTCAAACTCACAGAGATTCGCCTGCTTCTGCCTCCCAAGTGCTAGGGTTAAAGGCATGTACCACCAACACCCAGCTGTATCTCCCCATTTTAAAAGTCAACTTGACAAAGGTTCTTGGCTAAAGTGATTTATATATTATCAGAGACTGAACCCTAGGGCTTAATGCATTCGAGGCAAGTGGTCTACCACTGATTACATCCACAGCCCTTTTCGCTGAAGTTTTAGCATACTGAAATTCCTTTTTTTTTCCCCCTCTCCCGGAAACCAACTTACATATCATCAAAATAAAGGTTAGCATGTTGCTTCTTCAGTGTGGAATTTTCAGATGGCTAAAGCCTATTTTCTTAAATCTTTCATGTACTGACTCAGCATAAAAGTAATCAGAGGTTTTGCAGAACTGAAAAGACTCTGGCATTTTATAAACAGACTGAAATCAGAAAATTAAGTGATTTACCAATTGCCCTAATTTTTTTTTATTTTTGGGGGGGTTCTTCTTTCTTTCTCTCTTTCTTCCTTACTTCCTTCCTGTCTGTCTGTCTGTCTGTCTGTCTTTGTTTCTTTAAAGACAAGGTTCCTCTGTATAGCAGTCCTGGCTGTCCTGGAACTCACTCTGTAGACCACGCTGGCCTTGAATTCACAGGCATCTACCTGCCTCTGCCTCCCAAGGGCTGGGATTAAAGGCATGCACCACCATCACCCAGCAATTACCCTAAATTTCCAATGAGTCTTATCTACCATTCAGAATGTACTTTGAATCAACTAAAAACTATTTATAATGCATAGTACAAATGTATATTATGACTTGTTGAAAAGCATGTATATTAATAGAGTAATGCTGGATGCTTGTTCTCTAATTATATGACACTGAAAGTTGAAATAGAACAAGATGCCATAAAGGTCTATTCTATTTATCCAAGGGACAGAGTTGTAACTGTGTAGAGCATATAGTTAATATGTGAAAGTCTCTAAATTAATGTCCCTAAATTCAACCCCCAGCTTACATGCATGCAAACAGCAAGTATTTATCCTTTATAAGACCAATCAAAATAAAGATTACCACTTAGAATTAATAAGTCAATTATGAGATGCCTTAGAACTCTGACAATAATCCAAAAGCAATATAAATATTCAAATATTTTAAGATGAAAGAGACAAAGATTTCATAGATTTGGAAAAATACTAACAGTGTTTTTCACAAACTAAGCTACTTATAAATAGAGTGCTTTATCAAATCCCATTCTAATAGATTCCAACTGCTTCAAAAATACACAACAAATGCAAACTATTCACAGATAATTCAAATGCAGTAGTATAAAAGGGAAATTCTGAAATAACCTCTCTACACTATTTCTCCACTGCTAGGTTTTTGCTTTGATTTGACCTTTCCTTGATCCCTGGGATATAGCTCAGAAATATAAGCTTCTTTGAATAACTGACAATGTCTTCATGGACAAATGCTTGCTCATTAATATTTTTAAGATGTATTTATTTTTATGTGTCTGTTGGCCTGCACTGTATGTGTATGCTCTATATGCATGCCTGATGCCCACAGAGGTCAGAAGACCGCATCAGACCCCCTGAAACTTTTGAGTTACAGATGGTGATCTGCCATATGGGCGCTGGTCCTCTACAAGAACAGCAAGTACTCTTAACTGCTGAGCCATTTCTATAGCCCCTATTCACTAATATTTATAATAATCAAAATTCTGTTTTATCCTAAAATAGTGTTGGTAAAAGGGTATTAGTTTGAAAGACAGTCTGCATTTGTTCCCTTTTAACAAAACTTTAAGTAATCTTAAGAGGAGACAGGATTATGTTCTTTGATCCACAAGACTTTAGTAACTGCTAGCACTTAGATCATTTTCTGGTATGTGCATGGTGTGTGTGCATATATACTGGTGTGTTCACATTTGTGAGAGCACACATTTGTAGGTGTATGTACTCGTAAGTGTGGATGGCAGCAGCAGACATTGCCTTCCTCAAACACTCTCCACTTTATTTTATGCCCACCTGGCTTTTACATGGGTGTGAGGAATCCAAACTCTGGTCCTCTGGTTCTCCTGATTGTGCAGCACTTTATCAATCCCCCCAGACTCCTGTGAGATCACTGTTAAAGGATACTCTATATAAAGAGAGTAAACTGCAACACTTACATGAGTAAAGGGGGGAGTACTCCAAAAGTTAGCATTGCTAAGTTTCAAGTTAATGAGCCATTAACCTTTGCAGCCATCTAGTTCTTGTAGCTAACAAAATTTGATTTTACATTCCCACTTGCAAAGAGTGAAACAATTGCAGAGAAAGATCTTCACATTATCTTTCCATGTTATTTTTCCTTTGAACAGACCACTGGGATGATTCAATTAAACTTCAGGTTAATTCCTTTAAAGTCTACTCTGATAGCAGTAGCAGGATAAATAAGAATATTACACTCAATAACAATACCATTTCAGACAAAATTCCCAAAATGTATTTAAATGCTAAGGCTCAAATGGTAAATAATCACATTCCATTTTTTCAGAATTAGAGGCTTCCTGACTCTCCACTCACTCTGAGTAATCTCTCCCATTGCTGCATTATTCAATGAAGTAGCCTCACTCATCTTAACAGCACAATTTTATTACTCCATTCCAAACACTATCAAGGGTTCCTTGACATAGTCCAAATTTTGTTCTTCCCAAACCTGTTTTTAAAACTGACTTCACAGACACTGTGGATATAAACAAGTGATAGAGTGCTTGTTTAGCACATATTAGGCACTGTATCATACACACACACACAACTAGTATAACCTCAAAAATTGTGATCCAGAAAAATTTAAACCTTAAAACTCTGTGATGAGTGATCAATATTTGTATATTTCCATGTTGAACTACATCCTGACTATAAATACTATTTGAAATCCGTGTTGAACTACATCCTGACTATAAATACTATTTGAATAAAGGCAATATTATAAATGGTGCCTAGAACACTGGGTGGTCATGGCACATGCCTTTAATCCCAGCACTCAGGAGGCAGAGGCAGGTGGATCTCTGTGAGTTGGAAACCAGCCTGGTCTACAAAGCTAGTACCAGGATAGCCAGGGCTGTTACACAGAGAAACCCTGTGTCAAAAAACCAAAAGCCAAAAGCCAAAAAAAGGTGCCTAGAAAGAAACAAGTCCAATTTGTAGAGCCTGTGAGATAAACAATTGGAGGGATCTTATTTAAGGAAAAAATAAAACTACAAATAGCAAAAAGTAAATATGCTGAATACAAAAGAAAATTTGCAAGTTACATCTGGACACTCTGCTACAAGCCTGCAATCCCAACACTCAGGAGGCAAAGGATTCAAGATTTAAAGGTCCGCCTGAGCTACACAGCAAGACTGTCACACATACATACACAAATAAATTACAAGTTACAAACTTCTTGAAAATCTTTTTTACTGAGATGGGGGAGAGGGAGGAAGGGAGGGAGGGAGGGACAGAAAGGGGACTTTTTAAAGACAAAGGTTGAGACAGGCATAGTGGCACTTCTTTAATCCTACATAGCATTAGGACAGAAGAAGCAGGTGGATCTCTGCAACTTGGAGGCCAACCTATATTGAGAGTTCTGGAATAGCCAAGGCTGTATATCAAGACACACATTCTCTCTCTCTCTCTCTCTCTCTCTCTCTCTCTCTCTCTCTCTCTCTCTCTCACACACACACACACACACACACACACACACACACACAAAGATAAATGTAATAAACCACCATAACTAATATTTTTATTAATGGTATCTGAAGCATCTCTATAACTAAGCTTCTTTATATATACTTTTAACCATAGTTATTTCCTGCTAATGATTTTATAAAATAATTTTTGTACAGAAAGATAATTCAGTTTTTCCTGAAGACTGGATGTTAGTTTCCTGTCTATTCTACAATATTAGTGTTAGAATGCTGTATCCCTGAGAGCAGCACCAGTCCTAAAAAGCATTTGTTCAGCCATAGTTTAGAAAGGTTCTTTCCAGCATTACAAGTGATCATTGAGTTTTTACAGATGCTGGCAAATTTGAGGAAAGTCCTGAGTTTCTTTCATATATAAGCTACAATAGGATTTCAGGAAATTTTGTAATTCCCAGTGCAGTAGCTAATCTTATGTTAGTTACTCCAAGATGATGCTATTCTTTTACCAGTTTTATATCAGGCCTGACATCTTCATGTTAAGATCCTGGAGGAGGCAGCAGAATGGATGGTAAGGACTTTGTGAGCCACGCCTATAGCATAATTCCTAGCAAAACTTCACTAAACAGATATAACCAAGAACCAATCACACAAAGCCAAATAGCCTAGTAACATTAAACCAAGCGTATCTCCAACTTGACTTTCCCACTTATATTGTGCAAATGCTCATATATACTCTAATCATTCAACACAAAGGGAACCTCTGATAAGAGGTAGAGGTGAAGTGAAAGGATAGTAGTCCATTAACAACTTAAAAATCTTGCTTTTCCAGACACACGGGAGAGGGCGTAGGCCCTACCCTAAATGATATGACAGACTTTAAAGACTCCCCATGGAAGGCCTCACCCTCCCTGGGGAGCAGAAAGAGAATAGGCTGGGGTTTGGTGGGGGTGATAGGGGAGGATGGGAGGGTGAGAGAACTGGGATTGACATGTAAAACAACCTTGTTTCAAATTTAAATTGAAAAGGGAAAAAAAATCTTGCTATTGCAAATTGTACAAAATACAACTAGAGACACAGTAGACCATAATTGTAACCCTCACCCTTGGGAGACTAAGGCAAACTCAAATCCTAACTTAGCTACACAATGAGACCTTATATTACTTTTTAGCATTTTGGCTAAGTTCCAACCTAAAAAAAAAAAAACAAAAACAAAACAGGCATGGTAAAGCAACCATACAGAGAGTCATGAGTTCAAAGACAGCTTGGGCTATAGTGAGGCCCTATCTCAAAGCAAGCAAACAAAACACCTATCCATGTGAGCACATTCAAGACTCTTTCCAGAGTCAGAGGGAAGTTAATGCAGGCAGAGGCTCTGAATGTTAAGTCTCATTATCTTCACAATAAATCTCCATCTGAGCCTAAAGGCTTAATAGTAATTTTTTAAGGGAAAGGTCACAATGTGTCCTATTTCATAAAGGGTTTTGCTGGAGAAAACGCAGAGATGGAAAAGGCTGACGTGTTTCCTTTCAGGTTCAGCAATCAAATTAGCAATGTGCCCTGGAAAGTGCAGCTTTCAGTGTATAAATCACTGTTGGAAACCCAAAGTGCTTTCATATTACCGCCCTGCTCTTCTTCCTTTACTATTTAATCAGGATGCAATTGCATTTGTCTAACTTTAAACAGACTTTATTAGAAGTGGAAATAGCAGTTTTTACATCTGAGTGGGGCACAAGTAGAATGCTTTGAGAAATAGAAATGTATTTGAAAATATTAAAATAGAATTTAGCTGGGGGTATAGAGCTTTTTAGCATACACGAGGCCCTACTTTTAATCCCCAGCACCATAAAAAGAAAAAGGCTATCTGTAATTTCAGCACTTCAGAGGGAAGGACTAAGATCAAGAATCCAAGGACACCCTTAGCTACGTGGTGAGTTTGAGACTGACCTGGTACACATGAGACCCTGCCTTAAGAAAAAAAAGTGGAGGGGACTAAAGAGCTAAGAGCACTTGCTGCTCTTTCAGAGGACCCAGATTCAGTTCCTAGCACTGACATGGGTAACTCACAACTGCCTGTAACTCCAGTTCCAGGCAATCCAACATCCTCTTTCACTCTCTTCCAGTACCTGCTCACATGTGGTGCACATACATGTACTCAGCTCAGGCACATATATATAAAACATAATAAATGCATAAATATTTCGTTAAGTGGAATCTAGCCCTATTGGTATATATAGATGTTTTAATAGAAATGAATACTCAATACACTTTATTAGACAGGGGCTAAAGGTTTGGTAAAATACCTAAATTGTCAGTAGACAGCAAGTAACTAACTTGAAAAACTGGTGAACTAGCATCTATGGTTAAATGGCTTTACTGTGCAATTAGCACAGATAAAACTGTATAATTAGTGATATTTGTCTTGAGTTCTGGCCTCCAGCACCAGCCCTCCCTTAACTCAAGTGGAGGTTTAATTAGATTCATTTATGAATAAATAAGTAGATGTGTCATACATATTAATTATTGAAATGAACTCATTTTAAAGCTCTAAGCCTGAAGGATGTGGCACTTTCTTGCTCATCATCTTCCCTGACTGACAAACTACAAAGTATACACCTAATTTTATAAAGCTATGATTCATAAATATCATGTAAATATTTTTTTTACAATTTTGGCTATTTGTGGAAATAAATTTATTTAGGAAACTTGTAACATAGTGATAAATGAGGTATTACCCATTACTTCTCAGCTTTTCCAAGTTGGCTCTCTTGCCAAATAACATTAAAACCAACCATACAAATCCTTCTTGGTTTGTTGGTAAGAAGTAAAGGAATCAGGCCAAGGTAGAATGTAGTGGGATATTCACTTTGTCTCCTTCTGTGGCAGTGACCACGCCCATTGGGGGGGTGGAGTCAGGGGCGGAAGTGACCTGTGGAAAGAGGTCTGAGGAGGAGCAGGGAATGCTCTCTGGCTGGCAGGTTGGGGAGAGGAGAGCATCTGGTAGAACTTGCTGGTGTTCATCTGTCTAGGTTGTAAGTTATTTCTCCCTTAATAAACATCTATTCGGCCTATTTGTTTATCCTGATCCTTATTTAACCGCAGAAGATGAAATCTATTTTTGAAGCATGTGAAGATGGGAAAATGTATGCCTAGGTGTTCGCATGGATGCCTCTGGGACAGAAAGCTTCATGCAACACAAACCACATGACAGAAATGAAGCTTAACCATAGCTGTCTACTTAGCTGTGGCTGATCAGAGTCAGCACAAGAGAACACTGCTTCCCTCCAGGCAAGTACTAAACTGGGCCCACAGTTTATTCCATCCTCTCTAACTAAGAGGAGTAGGAAAGAGATGGAGAAAAGAACCTAGAGATTCATATGTGGAAAAGAGGAACCACAGGTATATTAACATTCTCACATGACTTGAATTAATCAGGAGGAATCATAACATGATACTTATAAATGATTTATCATAAAAACAAAGTGAATCAATGTGTTCAAGACTCTGAGAAGTTTCATGGACAAGAACATTATATATAAACAATAAGATATAGATCCTGTGTTCTTCTAAAAACCCAAAACAATTTGAAATCTCTAATGACTAAATAGTTAAAAATTAACATTTAGATAAAGCAGAGTTCAGGTAGGTATCTAATCTAGAGATACACAAAACTTCTAGCTCCAGTGCAATATGTATATACTTAAAATATAATGAGCTTTTCAGAAAAAGGAACCTGGCGAATTCTCAATTTTAAATTATGTGATAAATATGGTGTGTTTTTGGAAAAGTTCCCTTTAAAATATTGACATCTTGGGCTGGAAAGATGGCTCAGAGGTTAAGATCACTGGCGATTCTTCCAGAGGTCCTAAGTTTAATTGCCAGCAACCATATAGTGCCTTACAACCATCCATGATGAGATCTGATGCCCTCTTCTAGCATGCATGGGTACACGCAGATGGAACACTGTATACATAATAAATAAATCTTTAAAAAAATATTGACATCTGCAAGCTTACTCCTGTGATACTAGCACTCAGAATGGTGAAACAAGAGGATTGACAAGAGTTTGAAGCCGGCCTCAGCTACCCAGTAGATTCCAAGACACCCTGGGCCACAGTGAGACCCCCTTTCTCAAAAACATCTGATCTTAGTAGTATTCTAAGAATGCTCACACTGAAAGCCTTTGAGGATTGAAGCAAGATGATCAAATTCCAAAGTGGCATTTACTTTACACCAGCATTGTAATTTAATGAACATTGCATAAAACTATCACCAATGTAAGATGATTTTAGATGGTAAAAATAAATACTAAGACACTGAGCACATTGTACAAATGAGAACAAAATTCAGTAAGAACACTACATATTGAAATTAACTCATTAAGCTCCAGTAGTGAAAATAAACATATTCAAGTCTTAACAATTTGTAACATAATATTGAAGAAAATGCTACCATTATGATTGTTATTATAATAGGACTCTTCAAACAAATTCTCTTTGAGCCATAGTCTTGCTTGTAGCCCAATCTGGACTGGAACATGCTATGCAACCCAGCTAGCCGCATACTAACAATTGTTCCTGGAAAGGAAGGGTGGCTTCCTTCCAAGCCACCATACACAGGAACCTTCAACACCTTGATAAGAAAGGAGCTCTGTTCCTTGAACTCAATGTATAAGTTGCAGAGAAACAGGGGAGAATGGGCATGTGAGAAACTGGTGAAATGGGATGAATTAGTATCAGTGGTGAGACTGCCAAAGAGCTACAAGAGATAGAGGTAAGGCTCCAAACTAAAGGAGCAACTGAACCATCTTTACAGTTCCCTTAGTTTGGACCCTTACCGCCATCAATCTCAGTTTGATTTCCAGCTCCCATGTAAATATCCAGGTGTAGTGCCATACACCAGTAATCCTAGTGCTGGGGAAGAAGACACAAGAGGATTTCTGGGGCTCACTAGTTGGAAAATGTAGCCAAGTCATAAACTACAGACCAGTAAGAGAACCTGCCTAAGGTGGATTAAGGTGAAGAGAAATTCAGGAAGATACTGGCATGAACATCTACCTCCATATGCATATGAACAAACACATTCATATATCACACATACATAAATGTGTGTGTTTAATTTAAAAATTATGCTTCATAGTATGGAACCAGGCCACCTGCACATGGGTGACAGCTAGGAGGCCTGAGCAGTCTATGCAGCCCCTGGTAATTTATACCTACTGTACAAATGGACATTGGGAGCCTGATAATTTATACCTACTATACGAATGGACATTGGGAGCCCATTCCCCATAGAGGAATACTCTCTCGGCCTAGACACATGAGGGAGGGCCTAGACCCTGCCTGAAATGATGTGACAGACTTTAATGATTCCCCCATAGAAGGTCCCACACTTTCTATGGAGCAGAAGATGGATGGGATGGGGGTTGTTGGGAGGCATGGGAGAATGGGAGGGAGAGCTAACTGGGGTTGATATATAAAATAATTTAATTTAATAATAAAATAATTTAATTAAAAAAATTATGCTTGGAGATAGGTGACAGACACCTCTAATCCCAGCATTTGGGAAACTGAGGCAGGAGAATGTACTGGCATCTTGCTTTACTAGTGAACTTGCAGTGGTGGCCACATCCTAGGGGTGTGCCAAAAATCACCAAACAAAGAAGAATCTGATTTATGGTACCAATATCTAATACAGGGTAAAATCTCACTATCTAAACACCTTACTTTCCAGTATCTTACTTCCCAGCCTATCTCCTTACTTCTCAGTATAGTAATAGTCCCAATTCACACAAAAATCAAAGCTGGCTTTGGAGTTGGACTGTGGCTTTCTCCTTTTCTAAATCCAAGCATTTTGTTTAGAGAAAAATTCAGAGTTTCTGCCTCATATTACAATTTTCCTCATACTTATTTTCATCCTTATTGATACCTTTCCCTGTATGCATACCTATAAAATTTAAATTTTCTGTTTTGATATTAATGTTTAAGTCTTCCACAGTGAACAATAAAATTTCCTAATAACAATCTCTGAAATCTCCAGAAAGAAGATGGGGCCCCACAACATTGATCCCACTTGAGTTCAAAATGGTGTTCTTGAACTAGTAAACACCACTCAAGGATCTGTTTGGTACTAAAACTGTTCTAGACAATTCCAGATTAGCTAGCTGAGATGGTCTACCTTCTTATAACACTCTGGTTAGAGCTTCAGATAAGAACTTCAGGTAAGCTTCCCCTGCTACTCAGAGACCAGCTACAAATGTTACAGCTAGTCCTCTTGAGATTTATCACTGCTTTGTTTTTGTTTTGTTTTCCTACAGGATCCCATAGAGTCACCTTTGCCTCCCCGTGACAGGTGGAAGCAATTCTAAGAAAACAGCGTCCCTTTTCCCTACAGTTGGCTTAGATGGTGTTTTGATTTTCCCCAAGGATATGTATAATTGTCACCTGCTGAGGGTTGGTTTTAAGTTGTGTAGGATTGGGAAAGGAATTTGACTCAGAAATCTCTTTTAGAAAAGTATAAAGGGGATGGATTAGTATATCTTCTTGTGAACTATTTTAGCAACTATTAGCTATAGACAACTTATATTGTTATAGATTATTGAATATTGATACTTATGTAAAATTAATTTTGTATTCCTGTCTTGAATAATTTGTATATTGTTTCAAACTTAAAAGTATATTTGTAATACTGTGTAGGCTCCTCTTTCTGTCTATGATGTTTTTGTGCACAAATGTAAAATTATCTTTATCATATTGTATGTATGTATGTTTCTACAAATGCTTAAGATATTTTGTATATTGATACAGTTTAGGATATTTTTTATCAGATTGCACTATACAGTTCTACCTCTGGTCAAGATATTTCAGTTCTAACTCTGATCTAAAGATTTGCAAATATATGTATATAGTTACAAATCTGAGGTAATTTTCCTTATTCTGCACAACTGCTTAAAGATTGTTTAAATTATGGGAAGCTTCAGTCAGTAAGCAATATATATATGTGTGTGTATATATATTTGAGAATTACAGATTATAGTTACCTATGCTTCTTATATGATGTTAGTCAGGTTCTCTATGTGCTCAGAGATGTACCCAACATAGATATTTGATCTTCAAATACTTCAAAGACCTACAAAATATGGCATTTAACTGTTTAATAATTTAGAACTACGTTGACATGAGACACAATTGCTCCTGACAACACCAAGCTATTCCCGAGAATATGGTGAGCACTGATGACACTACATTTGGAGTTTGTTTTCTTCTTGGCAATACTGGCCTTTTGGGCAAAGAACTGACCCTGACTCAGCCACTGACATTGGACACACTGTCCTAAACTGGCAAGCAGGAGATAAACATAAAAAGACTACTGAACCTTGCCAAGTCAGGGTAGACAGTCTTTCAAATTTTCCTGCTTCTGAGATGGTCTGTCAGATACTCTAGGCCTTAGCCAAAGTTGGTTGACCCTATGTTACTGTGAGACCTTGAGTGAGTATCCGAGTAGCCTGCTGTTTCTGTCATTTCTTATACCTTTAGAAAGTGACCTGCTTACATTTCCTGCTTACCTTAGTAATGTTATTTTCATGCTCAGGTCTTTGATGAGGTTACAGACTACATAGTCACAGCTATATCCTCTCTTATCTTAGCTATTAGGTACAAGACTGAGACTTTCCAGAATAGTAAAGCTATCAGAGTAATCTCTATTATATGTCATTACCCTGGGCCTGGACATTTAGTATGTGTTTCTTGCTTAATATTGCTCTTACTGGTTGTAGATATGAATTTATGTATGTTTTCACCTTTCTTTATTCTGGACTATACTTAATATTTGTTATCATTGTATATAGTTTTTGTATCAGGCTTAAAACTCCCTTATTTAGAAAAAAAAGGGAAATGTAGTAGCAACTTGCTTTGCCAATGAACTTAAGGTGATGGACACATCTAGGAGCACGGCTTCAGGTGTGCAAATGTGACCCCTTATAAGGAAGAGAAGGGGCTGACTTACTCTTTTGGGTTATGGTCAGAGAATCAGAAGGACAGAGACTACATCTTCAGGAACAGGAAGATGGAAGCAGTTACTTACTATTATTTGTGTAAGTGCTTCCCTAATAAATACCCATTTATCATTTATCTTGGATCTTGGGGACTCATTTAAACCTTGCGTTCAGGAGAAATACTGCAAATCCCAGCATAGCCTAGGCTACAGAGACCCTGTCTCAAAATAGAGGCTGGAGGTTTGGCTCAATGGTTAAGAACATCTTATTGTTGATGACATCTTACTAATTTACAAAGTAACTTACTTTAATGTGATGGATACCGCTTGCTTTCCCAATCTGCTGTTCAATAGTCCGGACACAAGAAATACATGTCATTCCCTCAACAGAGATAGTGACTGAACTCACATCCATACTTGGCTCCATTTTGATGTCTTTACATTCCTGTTAGAGAAAATAAAATCATTGACTTATCCATGAAAATAATCTTTATTCACATTTTCTACATACCTCCAATTGAAAATGCGCTAATAATAAAATATGATCAGCATTTTTTTTTATACTTGCTGAGGAAAAGTTTTAACAAACCTTTGATGAAGTAAAGCAAAGTAGCTTCTATGGCTAAGCTAAGTTAAAAACAAAACAAAACAAAACAAAAAAAGACATGTAACACTCCAAGTAATAAAATTTTGGGACCAACAAGATGGCTTAATTACCAGAGTTCAAGTCCCCAGACCTACATGATAAAAGAGAAACAACTCCCTAAAGTTGTTCTCTGACATCCACATGTAGACACACAGATGTGCATGCACACAAATATAAATAAGCAAAACATAAGAAAATTTAAAAGTATAACATTCTTTTATAAACTACTTTCCTGATTGTGAAACATCTTTAACATGTAATCTCATGTAATGTTAGGTGTAGACAGAAAACTCAAAATTGCCCCAAATCCTTAGTCTACATGATTTCTTCTGTCTAACCCCTCTGGTCTCCAACCACTCAGCACACCTGACTCTGCCTGTCATACTGCCTACTGGGTGACTGCCTATTCTCTTGGTTTGGAACTTCTCATTTTCAGAAATATATAGCTAATTTTCTGATGCCTTTCAAATCTTTGTCATGAGGCCTACATTGACACCATATTTAAATAGTAACCTATAGCCCTTCAACACAAACATAACCTGATTTCCTATTACTGCTATTTTTTCTATAGAACCCCCATCTCCTAATATGCAACTCCATAATTTGCTTATTTACTCTGTTCATTGTTTATCTATAGTGCATCAGTTCTCAACCTGTGAGTTGTGACTCTTTTGGGGGCCAAATGCAAAGGGGTCACCTAAAACCACTGGAAAACACAGATATTTACATTGCAATTCATAACAGTAGCAAAATTACAGTTATGAAGTAGCAACAAAAATAATTTTACGGTTGGGGGTCACCATGACATGAGAAACTGTACTAAAGGGTTGCAACATTAGGAAGAATGAGTACAATGCTTTTGTGGTTTTACAACACATTCCAGACTCTTTTCTACTCCCTTCAAGTAATTGAATTTAACTCTTTTCACCCTGAGTATGTCCTAGATTTAGTGATCCTTTCAATGAACATTATGATGGACATGACAACATGTTAATTTCTAATACTAGCTCATAAAGGACACTGTGGACTATGGGTGTGGCAATGTTTGACTGTTATCTTAGAATTTGGAAGGCTACAGCAGGATGATTCAAGACAGAAAGCAGCCTGAGCTACATAAGAATGAAGGCCAGACATCAAAGAGATAGCCAGGCACTGGTTACTCTTTCTAAGGGCTTGGGTTTTATTCCTAATATCCATATAGTGCTCACAACCATCTGTAATTCAAATTTCAGGAGATCCAACATCCATTTCTTGCCCTTCTTGACTACCAGGCACACATATGGTACTACAATAAACATGAAGGCAAAGCACCCATACATATAAAATATTTTACAAAATAGTTCAAGACAGGCCGGGTAGTAGTGGTGCATGCCTTTAATCCCAGCACTCAGGAAGCAGAGACAGGCAGATCTCTGTGAGATTAAAGCCAGCCTGGTTTATAGAGCAAGTTCCAGGACAGGCTCCAAAGTTACAGAGACACAGTGGAGAGAGAGAGAGAGAGAGAGAGAGAGAGAGAGAGAGAGAGAGAAAGAGAGAGAGAGAGAGAGAGAGAGAGAGAGAGTTTTCAAGACAAGCCCAACTTATATAGTAACACTCAGTGTCAAAAAATAAGAGGGGAAGGGAATGTATATTTGTTTATATGAACAAGTGCAAATGTACACAAGAAAGTTCAGAGGACAACTGAGGGTATTAGTTCTGTCCTTCCACCATGTGGGTTCCAGGGGATCAAACTCAGTATATAAGGCTTTGTGTCAAGCCCCTTTATTTGGCTATCTCACTGGCCCCATGTATTCATTTTGAAACGGAGATGTAATTCACATGCTAAGAAACTCAGTCTTTGAAGTGCTCCAGTTCAGTGGTTTTTAGTACATTAGAAAGATGTACAACCACAACAATCACATGATGGCAGAACTTTTCCTTTTCCTCAAAAAAGAAACCTCTATCCTGACAAGATGGCTGAGCAGGTAAAGGCACCTACCACCAAGCCTCACAGCATAAATTCAATCCATGAGACTCACACAGTGGAAGGAAAAAAATCAACTCCTCCAAGGTGATCTCTGACCTCCACTCACATACTCTGGCATATGTACATGCACATACATACATACATACATACATACATACATACATACATGCATATACATGCAAAATAATAAATAAAAAATAAAAATGAAAAAATCCCCATTATCAGTTAGACTTATTCCCTTTTACTCGGTCCCTGAAAAATATTGATGGACTTCCTATCTCTACAGATATACCTATACTAGTCATTTAATGTAAATAGATTTATTCAGTGTGGCCTTTTATATCTAGATTCTAGTAGTTGGCATATTATCAAGGTATAGCTACAAAGTTACATATACTGACATTTCATTCTTTAATGTTCTTGATGGTTTACACTAAAGCATAAAAGCTTTTAATTTTATGAAGTCTATTTATCCATTGTTTTTGTTTGATTTATTTGTGCTAGGGATCAAATCCAGGACTTGTACATGCTAAGCCAAGTGCCTACTATTGATCTTCACCCACATACTCCAAGTGACATTCTTAATATTTTTGGTTGTGAGCCTAGCCTTTAACAGCTGAGCCATCTCTCCAGCCCTCCAAGTAACAGTCTTATACATGAAAATATATACAATTCTCTCAGAACCATTTTAAAGCTTTATTGAGACATAGTTGACATTTATCTCACATACTTAAAGTATAAAATTCAATGGTTCTCTTTACATATGCATCCACATGTGTAGCCATCGTCACAGTTAATTTTAGAAGATTTTTATCATCTCATAAGGAAATCCTATCCCCTTATTATCTCTCACTAACTCCTAAACTCATCACCCTCAGTGCTAGGAAACCACTTATCTAGTTTCTGTAGACACAGAATTCCTCTTCTAGTTATTTCATGTTACAGGAATCATATAATATGCTATCTCATGTGACCTGGCCTCTTTAAGTTTGCTTGTTTTCAACTTTAATCCATGTTGTAGCACATACTGATATACCATTCCTCTTGCAGTTCAATAAATACACATTTTGATTATCCACTTATTAGCTAATGGACATTTGAGTTACTTCCACTTTTGGTTCTTATAAATACTGATTTTGTAAATGTTTATATAAATTTTGTGCTTTTATTTCCTGAAGAGTGTTGCATAACTTGGCTCAACTGTCTGAGGAACCGCCAGGGTATATTCCAAAGCAGCTGTGTCACTGTGAATTCCCACCAATAGTATATGAGAACTTCAGTTTCTTTACCTCCTCAGAGACATCTGCTGCTATCTGCTTCTTATTGTGTATGTGGAATGAGGTTAGTTTTTTGTTTGTTTTTGTTTGTTTTCCAGATAAGGTCTTTCTTTCCCCTTCTGGATGGCAAGTCCACTAAGTGGGTAAATGAAATATGGGTTATAATGCCACGCTGGAGCATGATACAGCAGTGAACTAGAAAAGTGACTCCCAGTGTAAGCAACTTTACCACCAATGGAACATTTTGCAATGTCTAGAGACACTGAGGTCAAAGGGGAAGGATCACTGGTCTCTAGTGAATACAGATCAGGGACTGCACTAAGCACTCTGTGTGGAGAAGGGAACCCCTCATAGAAATGTATCTGGTCTCAAATATGTGCAGCACAGAGGCTGAAAAACTCTGATGAGAGCCATGAGCAACAAGATAAATACCCAGAAACCCCAGAATCGAAGGAGAAATGTTTTAGAAGGACACAAAAATTTAAAAACCTAAAACATTTTCTGTTCTGTTTATATGCACACACACACACACACACACATATGAATATGAAGAAACAGAGATTGGAAAAGGAGGAGTGTGACTGTAGAGGAGAGCAAAAGGACAATTGAACTACTTAGGTGCTCCACTTCTTACGATGGATAGTGACACATAAGTATGTGGTTTCTATAGGGTCCTCATTATAGTTTTTAATATTGTTTTAGACAAGATCTTGCTATGTATACCAGACTCACCTTGAATCCACTATATTGCCCAGGATGGCCCCAAACTCACAGAAATATTCTTTTCTTATATCTTTGTTTGCGAGCCTAGCTTTTAATGGCTGAGCCATCTCTCCAGTCCAAGAAATATCCTCTTCTTTAATCCCCCAAGTGCTGGGAGTCTACTCTGCCTGACTCCCAATTGGCATTTTTTTTTCTCTTGAGACAGGATCGTATGTGTTCCAGGCTGGCCTCAAACACACAGGTTGTCTTTGTCACCCAAGTACTGGGAATATAATCATACAATAGCATGCCTGGCTCCTTACTGTGCATTTTCTTCTTGAGACAGGATCTTATTTAGTCTAGGCTGGCCTCAAACTCATGATGCTTCTGCCTCAAACTATCAATATAATGATTTTTAAAGATAGGATATCATATAGTCCCAGCTGCCTGGAACTCAGATCCTCCTGTTTCTGCCTCCTAAGTCCTGGGATTAAAGGGGTGAGCCACTATGCCTGGCCCTATAATATTGTTTACAGACAAATAAAAGGCTATTTTAAGAGAAAACAGTGAAGAGGATGGAAAGCATGTATAGAAATTAGAAGTTACTAACACTGAAATAATTTAGTGAGATTAACAACTAGTAAGATAACTGACAATTAATTCAAACATATAAATAGTCCAAATCACCCATTTCTATAACACCAAAGCTATATAAACACAACTGCTTTATTAAATTTAAAAAAAAATGTCTGCTTGGTTAAACAAGTGGGTAATTTCTAGCTATGCAAACAACATTGAACTAGTTGCCTCCAGGGTAGCTATACAATATTTCCAAATCTACTTAAAGTTTTCCCACCCATTTGCTTTCACTGGAAATCACTACCACTGCAATGTAAACAGACAGAAAAGGCACTAACCTCTGTTATTATATATAACACATCCCTTTCTTATAAATTGTGTAAGCTTTCAAAATGAAAATTAATCCTACTACTTAATCTGTTTCCAAAATATTGAATGCTAACTTTCATTCGTCAGACAACTGTTATTACAGAAGGACTGGGATCCCAGATGAAGCAGGTGGAGTATGTAGGCAATGTCCTTTGAAACATAATTGTCCTTTTCATGTGGCTATTCCTACAAGATTAGGAGTCAACACTAAAAGAAATATTAGTAAGATCAAAGCAGCATAGGACATTGGTTTTACTGGTCATTTTTATGACTCCCACACTAGTCAGAGCATCTACAAATAATCAGTCATGCAATAGCAATACTTATACCTCAGATTCCTACAGTATTGCATAGCTAAAAACCTTCAAATATATCTCTCAACAATCCTGCTACATAATAAGCAAAGTGGTAAACTCCTTTAAAATAAAGGAACTAAAGCTCAAATGTAGCCACACTCACACAGACAACTCAGGAAGGAATCCAGGGTTAATCATAGCATCAAAATGATTAATAGGGCAACAGTTTCAAAAGCCATAAAGCAAGACCAGACAAAGATGAAGCAATATGGGAAAATGCTTTAAAAACATTAGTTCCCTGCAAAGAAAACAGAGGAAGACAGGTTCCCCAGGAATTGATAAATATTCCTGAGATCTCTATGAATCTTCCTATTACAAGCTAAACAACTGATGCCATGCCAGTAAGACTAGAGGGAAACACATGTTTCCAGTGAGTATGACACTTTTTTGCTTTAGATAGGGCAGTTGTTATAACCTCAAGAAAGCAGGATAAAATCATATTGACCTATTTAACATCATGAAAGAATCAGCCACTTTCCAACCCTTTTATGACTTAAATATGGACTTAATGCAACAGTCTTAGATTGTAAGAAGATAGGTGGTTGGAATGCATGCTTCCCATCAAAATAATCACCTGATTCAAGCTTGTCAGATACAACTTATAAGCAAATTAAAGACTTCCTATAATTATAGGTTTTTTTCATTATTTTTCAGTTCTAAGGACCTCACTGTTAATCACCACAGCTAATTCCCAATGCAGCTTTCTTCATGAGGGAACATCTACTTTAAAATTTTAGTTCTAAGAAAAGGCAGTATCCCAAATCATATAAGCAAAAATATTAAAGACATATGAAAATTAATGCTGTCAAAATTTAACTATTCATATAAAGTTGAAAATATGTTTCATATTTGTTGGTTGGTTTCAAAGAAGTATAAAATTATAATAGAGCCAAGTGTGGTGGTACACACCTTTAATCCCAGCACTTGGGAGGCAAAGGCAGGATGGGTCTCTGAGGCCAGCCTGGTCTACAGAGCAAGTTCCAGGACAGCCAGGATAGTTACACAGAAAAACCCTGACTCAAAAAAACAAAAGGAAAAAAGAAGCCTTTTTGATACTATGGCTCAGGGATGACTGCAGAAGATGGGAATGGAAAGATTCTAAGGGCCTGAGGAACAGAAAGTTTGCTGTAAAACTGTGTCTTCTAGAAATGTCAGGGAAGCTACATCCATGAAGTCTCCTCAATATGACTACCTAAACAAGAACTGAACAAGAATGACACCAATAGGCAATAGGCGTGCCAAAGTGGACGGGGAAGGCTCATGAGGTCTCTACCCTACACAAAGAACTACAGCCAACCAAGGAATGCTGAGTGGGAAAGACGTCTTCACCAGCAAAGTGTACACCAATTGGTTATCCAATACCAAATGGTCAGCCCTGAAAACATAAATGCAAGTGACATTATACAGACTGAGCAGGTTGTATTTAAATAACGAGTAACTAACACACACACACACACACACACACACACACACACACACACACAAATTAAAGAAAGAGGACAAGGGCGGGGTGGGGTGGTGGTGGCACACATCTTTATTCCCAGCACTTGGGACGAAGAGACAAAAGGATCTCCATGAGTTCAAGGTCAGTCTGGTCTACAGAGGACAGGTTCCAAAGCTACACAGAGAAACCCTGACTTGAAAAAACCAAAGAAACCAAAACAAAACAAAAGAAAGAGGCCATGATTTAAATGAGAACAAAGGAGGACATGGAAGGGACTAGAAGTAATAAAGAGAAAGGGGAGTGATGTATTTATACTCTCAAAGAATAAAAAAAAATATTTTAGAGCATTTTTTGAACCCAGGGCTTTGTGGATCTCTGTGAGTTTGAGGACAGCCAGGGCTACATATTGAAACCCTGTCTCAATACAACAACAAAACACCCCATTTAAAACAATTTAAAAGTAGGTAAATGAGGCTGGAGAGATGATAGTTCAGTAGGTAAATGCTTGTTGCACAAGCTTGAAGACATGAGTTCAACCCACAGTATCCAAGTTAAACTGCCAAGCATGCCCAACACGGTAACCCAGTCCTTCAATCCCAGTGATTCTGAAGGCAGAGGCAGGCAGATCTCTGTAAATGCCAGGCCAGCATAGTCTACTTTGAGCATTTCAGGCCAGCTAGGGACTACACAGTGTGAGCCAATCTCAAAAAAATTAATAGATAGGGTAGGAAGGCAAAGAAAGTGTTGTTCACTTGTAATCCCATCACTGAGAAGGCAAAAATCTGTCTGACTCTCACTGGCCAAATAGCTTAGCCTCATCAGCTAGGCCCAGATCCCAGTCAGACACTGTCTCAAACAACAAAGTGGGTTAATGGGATTCAAATTCAGGTCTTTATGCTTCCATAGCAAATATTTTACAAACTGAACCACTGCTTCAGCCCCTAGAACTAGATAAAAAAAATTCAACAGAAAAACTGAACATCAGGAGTCAGAAGTAAGAAAAATAAATTCTACAAAAGATGAACTGAAGAATGAAAACCAATGTAATAGTGTGCAATAGTCATATGTAGTCATATGAAAGCTAGTGGAAGGAGCTAACTCAGTTTTTTGCAGACAATGATAGATTTCCATGTTCTGTTTAACCAAAAATTATTGATAAGTCAGGCCTTAAAAAGAGAATGTGCCTGGTTGTAGACTGGTATATTGAGAAGGCCAAATTCAGCAACCAGTTTTCCATACTTTTTAACAGCCAAGATAGAATAGAAGATAAGAAATTCAAAACAAAAGGAGAGGGGAGAAGGGAGGAGGAAGAAGAGGAAGGAGAAGAGGAGGAGGAAGAAACTGAAACTAGATGTCGACTTGAAACAAAAGGCTACATGAAACATGAGTTCTTTTTTTGTTTGTTTGTTTTGGTTTTTTGGTTTGTTTGTTCTGGTTTGGTTTTTCCAGGCTGGGTTTCTCTTTAGCTTTGGAGGCTGTCCTAGAACTCGCTCAGTAGACGAGACCTAGAACTCGCTCAGTAGATGAGACCTCGAATTCATAGAAATCGTCCTGCCTCTTCCTCCCAAGTGCTGGGATTAAAGGCATGTGCTATTACAACCTGGCAAGGAACATGAGAGTTCTTAAGGTATCTGTAGACGAACATGCTTAGCTTACCAAAAATATTCCCCTACTTAAACATATACAGTATAAAATCAATTTTGATTTTCATCTCTTTGGTGTATCATAGCCTGTAAGGGCCTTCTTGTCTGCCCTTGACATGACTGCATTTTTTTCTAGAATGGGGGGGGGGTTATGCATATGTGGGTGTGTGAGAGAAACAGGTATAATATCTGTGTGGGTGCATACATGTATGCATATGTGTGGAGAACAGAGGTTGACATCAGGTGTCTTCCTTATTATCTTTGTACCTTATTTTTTTTTTGTGATAGGGTTTCTCAATAATTCAGCAAGGTAGGCTGTCTGACCAATAAGCTCATGAGAGATGCCTGTTTTTTCCCATAGCACTGAGATTACAAACACATGCTACCTAGATTTTATATTGTACACAAAGCACTCCACCTAGCCAAGTGTAGTAGCATACACCTTCAGTTCCAGCACTCAGGAGGCAGAGACCTCTGAGTTTGAGGCCAGCCTGATCTACAGAGTGAGCTCCAGGATAGCCAAGGGCTACACAGAGAAACCCTGTCTCAAAAACAAAACAGAAAGCACTCCACATGAAGTACTGGGTTTGATTCCTAGCTCTGCATAAACCATCTGGGCATGGTGGAGCATGTCCTTAACTCCAGCACTAGGAAAGTGGGGGCAGGAGGATTAAAAGCTCATCCTTGAGTACATAATGAATTTGAGGCCAGCCTAGACTACATGACCCTGTCGTTAAAAAGAGAGAGAGAGAGATACTATAACTTTTGTCTATAATGAATTAGTAATAAATACAAATCTTCCCGATTATTACTAACTTTTAACAGTCTAGCAGTGGCAGACCCCCCCCAAAAAACAAAAACCAATGCTAGTGAAAAGGTCCTTACCACCCTCTTCCCAGGGTGTGACTTTGTTCTGTTCTAGCTTCACTGGGTTCTTAAGCAAGGTTAGCTGACCATCCTTTCTGTTGATTCTGTAAGCAATCTAATCACCCACCAATACATTCCTTTTCTGGTTAGGTGGGTGAGCACTGCTTTATGTTGCTGCAAACACGAACCAAGAACATGTGCCGTAAACAGCAGGTGGCCATTACAAACAAGGATGTAGGTCTCTACTTTTGTGCAGGAAAAATGTTCAGGGTACATTAAGTGGGAAAAGGAAAATTTCACTCTGCTAAAATTTCTCTTAAGCAACTTCCAGCAGTGTAGTGGATGGTCTGACTTCCATCACCAAAATGTTCAGGTTCCCATGGTGTGCTTAAGTTTCATAGTGTGCTCAGTCCTCAATCCATCAGAACTGTTAGCACAGTACCAATCAGTTCTGTTTGACCTTCAAGCTCTTTGTGCCCACTGACCTTCTCATAATTATGCAAGTTAATAAAATAAGTTGTAAACTGTTAGTCAGAACATAAAAGGGATTTCTCTCCCTATGAAAACAAAGGCGAATAGTAAAGTTACTGCCTAAATAGCTGTAAAAAGATCACCTTTACAATCTGGAAGAATTCTGACATCTTAAATTTGCTTCCTTTTAGTACAGCAGTTCTCAACCTATGCGTTTTGACCCCTTTGGAAAACCTCTGTATCCAAAAATATTTACATTATGATTCATAACAGCAGGAATATTACAGTTATGAAGTAGCAACGAAAATTTTGTGGTTGGGGGTCACCACAGCATGAGGAACCATAATAAATGGCCACAACATTAGAAAGGTTGAGAACGCTTGTTTTAATAAAAATGGGTTCAGTCCCAGTACCCACATATCCAGGGCTCCTGCACAAGCACACGGTGCACAAAATGTCATACTGGTTCACACCTAAATACATAAACTCAAATAAATAACTTTTCATTTTGTGTACTCAAATAAATAACTTTTCACTTCTCATCATAGAATTTTGCTTCATTTTTGTTCTATGCAGTCATGAACTGAAATAGCTTCATAGAAATGACAACAATCAATGTTAACCTACTGATTTTCAATCTGTAGTCATTCAGGGTACTAGAAAGAAAAAAAATGATGTTCCTTACATACACGTTTTGATGATAATTGTTCTTTCTCTAAAAATATTTATAGGCTGCAGTAAAAATTCTATTTCCCAAAAATAAAACAATGCTAAGATACAAATAAGATTTATGTGTATAATTTAGTGACATTAAATACATTCTCCTTGTTATGTAATGGCCACCATTTTCTATCTCTAGAACCTTTTCATCATTTCAAACTAAAATTCCTTACCCACAAAGCAGTAAGTTCCCATCCCTTCTCCATCCTGTCCCTGGTAATCAAGGTTCTAATTTCTATCTCTATGAATCTGACCACTCTTGGCTACCTCATATAACCTCATATAAGTAGAATCAAACATTATTCGTCCTTTTGTGGCTGGCTTCTTTCAACTAGTATATGTTGACACATCCATGTGCTACATGTTAAAATTTAGCTTCTTTTTAGAGCTGAAAACACACACACACACACACACACACACACACACACACACACACACACAGCTTCATTGTATTTACACACACCACATTATCCATTTATCTGAGAAAGCCAGCACCACTGAAGAAGTTCTCACCAGAATGTTTAAGGTGTGACTTTGTTTGCTCTGTTTTATCCTCTTCAGGTTATTGCTCATTTTCTAGATCTGCCTGACCATCCTTCCTGTTGACTCTATAAGCAATCTAATAGCCTACCAATAAATTCTCTTTGGGTTAGGTGAGTCAAAACAAATTGGGTTAGATGAGTCAAAACATTTGTGCTCCTCCCACCTTTAAACAATTGTGAATAATGCTATAATGAATAGTTGTGTATAAATATCTCTTCAAATTTCTGTTTTTAATATGTCCAGAATGAAAATTTATGAATCATGTGGTAACTGTGTTTAGTTTTTAAGACCCCCCATACTGTTTTCTACCATGACTTGGCCATATTGCATGCTACCAAAATGCACAACAACTCATCAACAGCTGTTGTGTCAAGTAACACACTTTGGTTTTATACCTTAGAAATGTCAAAGAAAAATGGACAATCAAAACTAAAATATGATTGGACATGGTGGTACATACCTATAATCCTAGCACTCTGAGTTCAAAGCCAGTCTAGCCTAGTCTACAGAGTGAGTTCCGGGTCAGCCAGGTCTATATAAACAAACCCTGTGTTTAAAAAATGAACTAAAATATTAATAAAACAGAGTTGTATATTTGATTATTTGTCATTTTCTTTCTTATATAATATAAATACAAATGTAACTTCATTTGAAATGCAGTTTATAATTTTTCTTGATAATTTTTAGCTTATTTGAAATATGATCTATCTATGTAGCTTGGGCTACCTGGAATGTGTTATGTAGTCCCAAATTGGCCTTGACTTTGCAGTCCTCCTGCCTCAGCCTCCGTAGGGCTGGAATAAGGGTGTGCATCACCACAAATACTTTATTACAGTTTAAAATATTAAATATAATAATAGCTTTGAATTCTAGTTCATAAATGATTAGTTTAATGAGTCAGTACAAAAATTTGGAATGAGTTCAAAAGGATCAGGATAAAAAGACAGATAAATGGTCATTAGTGAGTGGCCAAGGCTTTGTAGAGTACTTATTTTCACAGTGGATATAAAAAACTGAAATGTTATTAATTTTATTTCTACTAGTTCAAATGTCTAGCTTGCATTTAGATTTAAAAAACATTTCTCTAAAATTTCTTCCAAAATCTAAATACAAATAAAATAGTAAATACAATATTGTGCTTTCAGCACTACAAAATGATAGCCAAGTAATAATGAACAATATTGACCATGAGTACAGCAATGTAAACAGACTAATTAGATGATATAGACAATATCTAGAATCTACAGACTACTAATTTATCACCCTTAGCAACCTGTTGTATATGTTACAAACAGCAATTCACATACAAAGGCAAACCTATTAGAATAACAGCAGATTTATCAATGGAAACTAAAATTCAGGAGAACTTGGGAGAACATAATATACTTCAAGCTCAGAAGGAAAATCACCACCAAACAAGATTAGCATACTCAGCAGAAGTATTCTAATGAAGGAAAACTAAAAAAACTTTCACAATTGGCTAGGTGTGGTAGCACATGCTTTAATCCCAGCAGTTAAGAGGCAGAAGCAGTGGGATCTCTGTGAGTTCAAGGCCAGCCTGATATACAGAGTTCCAGAACAGCAAGGGATACATAGTAAAACTCCATCTTTAAAAAACAGCTTCCATGATAAACAAAGTAAAGGAAAGTACTTTGGAAGGTACTTGAAAAGAAAAAGAAAAAAGAAACACATCCATGTAGGCAGTCACATGAAAATTACAAAACAATAAAATGATATAAGTTAATACATAACCTTACAATAACACCTCTCAGTGTTAATGGTCTGTATTTTCCAGTCAAAAGACACAGACCAGTAAACTAGTTAAAAATATAGGCAAAAAATATGTATTATCTCTAATAAATACCTCACTGGAAAAGATATATACACAGCTACAGAGTGAAAAGACTGAAAAAGATGCTCCAAATAAATCAAGCTCAAACAGGTATACTAAATCTAACAAGGCAAACCTCAAACCAAAATTAGTAAGTAGAAATAAATTAAATTTAAAAGTTCATATCATCAAGGAAACAGTCTAATAAGAGGAGGTAACAAGTCTAAATGTATACACATCAAATACTAGCACACCTAATTTCATAAAAGCAAACACTAGAACAAACACTAGATGGAATGCACAGATTGACTACAATACAGTGCAAGTGTGTGGCTTCAATGTTCCACTTCCACCAATAAACAGGTAATACAGGCCAAAAAAACTTAATAAATAAACACTCCAGTTAAATGACACTGTAGATCTTCAGAGAGAGTACTTGCACAGAAGAATTCTCGATGTAAGCATTCTTCACCACCCCAGACCAGGAAACAACTTTGATTTGATTCTTTTAAACTCACTTGATGTGGGGTAGTGTCCTGTTCACTGTAAAGATTTGTCACTCATATTGGTTTAATAAAATGCTGACTGGACAGTAGCCAGGCAGAAAGTAGAAGCAGGTCTACATGAATAGGAGAATTTTGGGGAGAGAAAGGCAAAGAAAAAGTCACCAGCCAGATGCAGAGGAAGCAAGATAAGAATGCCTTACTGAGAAAAGCTACCAAGCCACATGGCTAAACATAGATAAGAATTATGCGTTATTTTAAGTTGTAAGAGTTTCTTTATAATAAGCCTGAGCAATAGACCAAACAGTTTTTAATTAATATAAGCCTTTGTGTGTTTATTTGGGACTGAATGGATGCAGGACCAGGTAAGAAAGAAGCTTCCATTAACACTTAGTTATTTCAGTGATTCAAAGCAATTGGCAAAAGCTAAAACACAACTGCATTGTGATACTCAATCTTGATTATCAGCTTGATGAGATTTGGAATCACTATGGAAACGTACTTCTGTATATATCTGAGACTATTTCTAGAAAGGTTTGATGGAAGAGGAAGGACCACTCTAAATGCAGGTGGCACCATTCCATGGGATGTGGTTCCAGGGTGAATACAAAGGAGAAAGAAGCTGAGTAACAAAGGACTATCTGCTTGATGCTCTGCACCCTCAAACTGTGAATCAAAACAAATCCATGCCAGGCATAGTGGTGCACGTCTTTAAACCCAGCACCTGGGAGGAAGAGGCAGGTGGGATCTCTGTGAGTTAAGAGGCCAGCCTGGTCTACAGAGGGAGTTCCAGGACAGCCAGGGCTACACAGAGAAACCCTGTCTCAAAAAAAACCTAAATAAATAAATAAATAAATTTTAAAAGGAATTAAATATTAGGAAGGCTTTACGATATCCACCTATAATCTGAACCTCAGAACTCAGGAGGCTGAGGCTGGAAGATTGCAATTTCAAGGCCACCTTGGCCTACATGACACCATATCTCAAAACAAACAAACAAACAAACAAAATGTGATTGGGAGAGAAAGGCCAATTCAGAAGGAGGAAGAGTAAGCATGAACAAATAACACCAAGTAAAGCCTCAAAAATCAAGTTATTTTATAGTTACCCTAAATTATACACTATATCTTAAAGGAAGTTATGCCACTTAGGCTGACAATACTCTGTACAAGAATCGAAGACTAACAAAAACCCACTACTGGGCATGAGAAAACTCCTTTTGAATGCTTGGTCAGGGTAGTCCAAGTGACTCCCTAAGCAATATACACTACTGTTGTTGTCTTGTTGCCTCTCAGAGGTTGAAGGTGGGCCCCTATTACTGAATATACCACACATTCAGAACACAGGACTCAAATTATTCGAGCTGGATCTACCTGAAAGCCTCCTTCTGTCACCAAAGGTCTAGCTTCCAGACTGCCAGAAAAGACTATACAAGCTGCCAAGGGTGGGAAGTAATTGATAGTTCTGCCCAGCTGTGCTACTTGGGAACTGCAACAATAACCACTATGGCAAGATATCTGTAAAGATACAGTAAGTGGCATCCAGAGGAGGCAGTAACCAGCAGCTGTCTAACTGCACTTAAAGCCCACTCAACAGAAGGTAAATCATGTCTGGTACTAGAAACATAGCTGACTTTTTGGGCTAGTTAGGCCAGAGATCTTAGAGCATAATCTACTACTACCAATGTGTTAGACTAACATAATCCCTTACTACAGTCTTAGTTTTATCCTTGTACTCACAGGTAAGTGTAGCCCTGTCCTCTCATCAAAGAAACTACTCTCTACAGCAAATGAAGACCAAAACAGAAAACCACAACTAGACACAATGCAGAGATAAAGGTATTGTGGGGAACACAGCTCCAATGGATACATGTACATCACAGCTGCTTCAACTATAAGGCTTAGGGAACTATGTGGAAGAGGAGGTAGAAAGATTCTAAAAGTCTGAACCTGAAGGTCTGTTGTGAAACAGTCTCTACTAGAAATGGCTATATAAATAAGACCAGAATAATGGCAACATCAATACACATGGTATTTCTGAAAAGCTCACTGGATCTCACCCCTAGACAAAGAACTATAAGCAACTAATAAATGATCTCTGAGAGAGGAAAAATCAGCCTCTCCAAGGGATAGCCCCCATCTTATTACTTACTCAATACAAAGTGGTCAGGGCTGAAACTACAAACACACAAACACAAAAATTGACTCATCAGGTTGTATTTATGCATATTTATACATATGTAGATATATAACAATAATAATCAAAGGCAAAGAAACTATCAATTTAAGAGTTGGGGTAAGCCAGTCAGTGGTGGTGCACACCTTTATTCCCAGCACTTGGGAAGCAGAGGCAAGCAGTTCTCTGTGATTTGAGGCCACCCTGGTCTACACAGCAAGTTCCAGGACAGGCTCCAAAGAAACAAAGAAACCCTGTCTGTCTCAGAAGGAAAGGAAAAGAGTTGGGATGAGACAGGAGACATGGAAAGTGTTAAACTGGAAGGTTGACGGGTTTTGGGGTTTTGTTTTTTTGTTTGTTTGTTTGTTTTGGTTTTTTTTTGGGTTTTTTTGGTTTTGTTTTTGTTTTTGTTTTTGTTTTTGTTTTTGTTTTTGGAGACAGGGTTTCTCAGTGTAACAGTCCTGGTTGTCCTGGAACTCATTCTGTAGACGAGGCTGTCCTCGAACTCACAGAGATTTTGCCTGCCTCAGCCTCCTGAATGCTAGGATAATAGGTATGTGGTACCAATGTCCAGCCAAAAGTTTTAAATTTTTAAAAAAGAATATGATTAGCTGAGCTGCATAATGGCTATATTTAGCTTTAATAAATAAAGAATGAACTTAGGGATTGGACCTCTATATCACAGAACTTGAGAATAAAAAGGGTGTAACTCCACTTTATCACTTATTATAATGAGAATTTTTGTCTACAAACCTTCACTTGGATGTGAAGTCTCTAACTCTGTTCAATCTTACCATACATGTAATTCATTTTAAATCACACATTTTGATTGACAGTAAAACTAAAGAGTTAAACCTGTATTTGTCTTTTCTGCCTCCAGTGCCACCATGATACCTGTGTTGATTTGAAAAAGAATGGCCCCCAAAGACTTAGATATTTGAATGCTCAGTGACCAGAGAATGGAACTGCTGGGGAAGGATTAGGAGGTGTGTCACTGGAAGTGGGCTCTGAGGTTTAAAAAGCCCATACCAGTCTTTCCCTCTCTCTGCCTGCAACCTGCAGGTCACAATATAAAATTCTCAGCTACTTCCCCAGCACCATGCCTGTGTTCCTATCTGTCTGTCTGTCTGCCTGCCTGCCTGCCTGCCTGCCTGCCTGCCACCCTGATGATAATGGATTAATTAGCTTTAAACCGTAGGCAAGCCCCAAATTAAATGCTTTCTCTTACAAGTTATCTTGATCATGGCCTCTTGTCACAGCAATTTAGAATAGTAACTAAGTACTTATTTTAAAAAGCTTTTAGAAGGGAATGGGAGTAACATTGGAACTGAACTTCATTCTTGACTACACTGATCCTATAGAATAGAAGATGAAACCATGTACTGCAAATTTCAAACACTTTCTCCAAGAAAGACTCAAAGTGAATGGAAAACCTGGAAATCATGATGTAGAATTTGTAACTATCAAAATGAATAACAGCAAACTCACTGCAATATCTGATGCCTTTTTCCATTGGAATATCTTACCAGAAAAAAAAACATTAAAAATCTACTTATTTTTATATGTATAATGTTTACCTGCATGTATCACCTACATGCCTGGTACCTGTGGTGGTAGGAAGAGGGGATTGAATCACATGGAACTGAAGTTACAGATGGTTGTGAGCCATCATGTGGGTACTTAGAACCAAATCCAGGTGCTTTACAAGAACAACAAGTCCTCTTAATTGCTATCATCTCTCCAATCCCCAAAAACATACAAAGAAGTATAAGCTATGTGATAGGTGGCCAATGGCAGAGTACAAATTATGTTAATGCCCAACTAACAAAACTGAAAATGAGGTTTAAAATTAATGTATTTGGTATATTGTTTGAATTCATAAATGAATTTAGGAACAAAAAAAATTAAAAAGCCATTACTTGAAATTCTGAAGGAAATCTCATCTGCAGCCTTAGAAATATAAGAATATAGGATTTTAACACAGGCCTTTAATTTTAATTACAGTGTGTGTGTGTGTGTGTGTGTGTGTGTGTGTGTGTGTGTGTGTGTACACAAACATGCTTTCCATGGCATGTTTGTGGCAGTCAGAGAATAACTGCAGGAGTCTTTTCTCTCCTCAGCTAGATGATCAATGTCAGGTCATCAAGACAGGTGGTCTCTTTACCTATTACTCCATTTCCCTGGCCTCTTAACATAGATCTTTAATAAAACCTTTTGTCCGAAGACAATATTACACTGAGACCATGGAAGAAAAAAGAACTTGGATAGCTTTTCTTGTTTCAATTTGTGATAGTGTATCCTAGGAACTTACAACTTACCATGTCTGTGTTGACCTACTGAAATAATTTGACAAATTACCCTTCTGCTACCACTTAGCTCTGTAATTCTGAGTAATTAAATATACTGGTCTACAGGGACTCTGGCCCACAAACACAACATAAAGAGTTGTCATGCCAGACTGATATTAAGAACTAGTTAACTAAATCAGTTACCTAAAATACAGTTTAAGAAAATTTTAAGAAGTCAAAAATAATTAGCCTACATTAGCCTACTATAAGGAATGACATGGGCTGGAGAGTTGGCTCAACAGTTAAGAGCATTTGTTGCTCTTGCAGAGGACCTGAGTTTGGTTCCCAGCACCCACATGGTGGCTTGTAAACATTTGTAACTCCAGTCCAGAGGATCCAAAACCCTCTTCTGGCACCATCTTTGAGAGCACTAGACATGCACAACACACACACACACACACACACACACACACACACACACACACACACACACATATATATATATATATATATATATATATACTCATACATATAAAACAATAAATAAATCTACAAAAAAGGAATGACATAATTATCACAAAGTCACTCTCATTAACAGACCTAAGTAGTGGCCTGTTCAACCAGATGACAAGAAATCGCTATAAGAAAGAGCCAGTTGACTGAGGAGCTGACACATGCTGGAATCTACCAGATGATATTTCTTCATATGCATATGAAAAAAATGGTTGATCCAAACATCAGTATTAGTTCATTCCAGACATATGCAAAAAAAAAGAAAAGAAAAAGAAGCAGAAATGATCACACCCTGTCCTCCAAAACATGTATGTTATTTCTTGCGGAAAACTTCTAGTGTATACTTCATTTACAATCTGTTTGCTTGACATACAATCTGACTATGAAATGAAAATATGCTTACATTATTTAAAAATAAAAATTCAGAATGCCAGGCAGAATAATACATCTGCTGTAATGCCAGTATGCAACAGGTAAGATAGGATAATCATAATATCAAGGTTAATGTTGGCTGCATGGTGAGATTCTTTTTTCAAAAATGGACTACATAACACCAACTATAAACTAAAACAATTGCAGTGACTTAGTTACTGTTCTATTGCTTTGAAGAGACATCATGACCATAGCAACTCTTATAAAAGAAAGCAATTAACTGGGTGCTTGAGGGTCAATCCATCATGGCAGGAAGCAGACAGTGGCTGAGAACTACATCTCAATCTGAAAGCAGACACAGACAGACAGAGGCAGAGACAGAGACAGAGAGATTGGGCCTGGCAGACACTTTCGAAATCTCAAAGCCCACCTTTCATGACATACTCCCTCCAACAAGGTCACATTTCCTATTTTCAAATAATGCCACTCACTGATGACTAAGCATTTAAATATATGATCCTATGAGAGCCATTCTTATTCAAACCACCACAGACATCATGCTTCTTTGCTTACTGCATTGAGATCCTGTGTAGTGAGGTATTCACTTTGTCTGCTTCTGTGGCACTGACCATGCCCATTGGCTTGTTCTTTATATATTTACAATAAAAATATGTATAAGTGGAATTCCCTGAAAAACAAATCCTCATAGGACAAGAACACCTGAGGGGAGATGTCATTCTGTAAATATGTTTCTCTTATTGGTTAATGAATAAAGCACTATTGGCCAATAGGAAAGCAAGATAGGTGGGACTAGGAAACTAGGAGGAGAGAGGAAGTAGTAGGGAGATCCAAGATGGAGTACAGAGAGAGAAGAATGCCAGCCACTCTCTCCGGTAAGATAAAACCACATGGAAGTACTTAAATTAATAGAAATGGGTTAATAATTAAGACAGAACTAGCCGATAAGAAACTAATAACAGGTCAACAGCTTTATATCTAATACAGTGTCTCTCTGTGTGTTATTTGGGGCTGGTGCAGTGGTGGGACCAGACCGGCAGGAGAAACCTACTCATAACAATCCTGTCTCAAAACAATAACAACAAAAACCAAACACATGGATACACAGTTGTTGTATCCATACATAACAATAAAATACAATGACCTATATCTGTTTCATAGTAATAGAGAAGCCTATTTTTGAAGAGTCTAGAAGAAAATAAGCAATATCAGTTAATTCTCTATGTGCTGGTTAGTGTTTTGTCAACTTGACACAAGCTAGGGTCACCTGGGAAGAGGAACTTCAATTGACAAACTGCCGGCACAAGCCTGGCCTGTAGGGTAGTCAATAGGGTATTTTCTTGATCAATGGCTGATGTGAAAGAGCCCAATACAGTATGGGCAGTGCCACCACTGGGCAGGTGGTCCTGTGACACAAAAGAAAAGTAGTTGAATATGAGCACCTAGAGAGCCAGTAAGCAGCAATGCCCCATCATCTGGCCCTTGGTTCCTGTTTTGAGGTCCTGTCCTGACTTCCCTTAATGACAGACTGTAAACTGTAAAAATGAAATAAACCTTTCCTTCCCTGAGTGGCTCTTGTCAGTATTTTTACCACTGAACCAAACAAACTAGAACAGCCTATCAGGAGGTGATTTTCTCTTTTAACTTTACATTTCTTTATTACTATAGCTTCATTAAAGCAAGCCTGGTTTTCTCTAGTATTCTGAAAAAGCAAAGAAAAGGTTAGTGTCCATTTTCTTTACATGAATTGGATTCATTTTATTTTCTTCTATAGCTTTAGCTATTTGTGGACAGGATTTTTACAAGTACAAAGGTATCAGATCACAAGTAGTTCCTTTTTAAAAATATGTATGTCTGTGTATCACATTCATGACTGGTGTCCTAGGAGAAAGAAGTTGGCATCTGATCCCCTGGGACTGAAGTTGCATGTAGTTGTGAGATACCATGTAGGTGCTGGCAGTCAAATCTGGGTCCTCTGGAAGAGGGAGAAATGCTCTTAACTACTGTGCCATCTGTCCAGCCCAACATGTAGTCCCTTGTGGGTCAGGAAATTCAAGACAGACTATGTATCCCCAGCTGTCCTGGAACCCACTAATGTAGACCAGGATGTTCTTGAACTCAGAGAGATCCAGCTGCTTCTGCCTCCTGAGTGCTGAGATTAAAGGAATGTGCCACTACGCCTAGCCACATGCAGTTATTTTAAAGAACACGATCAAGCAAAGGTTCAGGGTTAGAAAAAAATGAGGGGAGAATAGCTGGACATTTATAATCTCAGTACTTGCCAGGCGATGGTGGCACAAGCCTTAAATCACAGACTTTGGAGACAAAGGCAGGTAGATCTCTGTGAGTTTAAGGCCAGGCTGGTCTATAAAGTGAGTCTCAGAACAGCTGGAATTGTTACACAGAGAAACCCTGTCTCAACAACAAAAAAACAAAAAGAAAGAAAGGAAGGAAGGAAAGAAGGAAGGAAGGAAGGAAGGAAGGAAGGAAGGAAGGAAGGAAGGAAGGAAGAAAATAAATAATCCAAGCACTCTGGAAGTGAATGAGGGGAATCAGGATCTTAAAAGCAGCCTCTAGCCAGGTGATGGTGACACACTTTTAATTCTAGCACTTGGGAGGCAGAGACAGCTGACTGTGAGGTCAGTCTAGTCTACAGAGGGATTCCAAGACAGTCAGGGTGGCCACACAGGTAAGTTCTGTCTTAAAAAAAAGGAAGGAAGGAAGGAAGGAAGGAAGGAAGGAAGGAAGGAAGGAAGGAAGGAAGGAAGGAAGGAAGGAAGCCCTCTAAACAGCTAGCTCAAGGTCAACTACCAACTGGCCTACATCCCTTTAATTAGTAACAGAACAAAAGAAAAACCGATACCTAGTTTTAAGAAAACCAAAGAGGGGCTGGGGAGATGGTTCATTCAGTAAAGTGCTTGCCACACAAACTTGAGTGTCTGAGTCTGATGTCCAGCACCTACATAAAAAGCCACACCCAATAGCAGCATGTACCTGTAATCCAGTGCTAGGGAGACAGAAACAAAGAATCTATGGGACTCACTGGCAAGCTACCCTACTTTGAGGAGCTTCAAAAAGATCCTGTGGAAAAGAAAATAAGATGGAGAGCAACTGAAGATAATACCCTACATCAACTCTGGTCTTTATGTGCACATATGTATACATGCACACACATAAAAGGGAAGAGTGAGAGAGAGAGGACTGACTAGGCCTGGAGATAGCGCAACAATTTAAAAGGGTACACACTGCATTTTCAGAAGACCTGAGTTCAGTTCACAACACCTATGTCAGGAAACTCACAATCCCTGTAACTCTAGCTCCAGAGGATCTGATGTCCTCTTCTTACCTCTATGGGTACATGTACTCACAGGCATGCCCACACAGAGACAAATATATATAATTAAAAATCAAATAAACCTTTTAAAAAGAGAGAGGGCTCATAAAAGGAATTCTATTAGTGCTGGACTGAAACAGTGCCAAGCACCAAAACAGTGAGCAGATGTGATTTGATAATCTCTAAATTTGTAAAGTTTTTGGAGGCAGGGTCTCATGTAGCCCAGGTTGACTACAAATGACCTACATAGCTGAGAACTTCCTGATCTTCCTTTCTCTACCTTCATAGTGTCGCCCTTACAAAGTCCTTCACCATCTCCAGTCTCTGTGCTACCAGAGTCACCCAGGGCCTAGTACATCCTAGGCAAGCACACTGCCAACTGACTCATCTCCCATCCCTATGTAAGGGTCTTTACCTTTAAATCTGTAACAGAACAAAAGAAAAACTGAATCCTAGTACTGTATCAGGCCCATTATGAGCAAGGCAAAGTATGTTTGTAATTTAATTATTTTAAGCTTTGTCAATCTGTTATATGAAAAATGTTCGTCTGTTGATCTTTACCTCTGGTAATAAGACTTTCTGACAATTTGAATTTCTGCTCATGGGTTGATTGCCTATTTATTACCAGTATGCACTTTGTGTTGTTGTTTTAGAACTTGCTATATGACCAAGCTAGCCTGGAACTCACAGCAATCTTACTTGCCTTGGCCCTGGGTGCTATAATTAGTGGTGTATGCCACCGTGCCTGTCCTCTACCATGAACTTTTAGCTCTAGTTTTAAATTAGAATTCAAAGCAATAGGTTTAATTCTGGAATTTTTATACATACTTTGCTGCTGTTGACCCTCCTCCTCCCTTACGCTCCCCCTCAACTTCCACTGCAGGGAGTGTCCGCTCCACTTTCATGTCACATGTAGGCTATTATCTCCTCCCCTTTTTGCTTAAGACCTTTTCCCTTCTCATGGCCCTTTTCTAGTTCCATGACCCATACTCACATACACCCCATGTATATTTAAAATTGGAGGCTGTATGAGAGAATATATGGTGCTTGATTTTCACAATCTACATAACCCCACTGAATAATATAATTCCCAGATCCATCCATTTTGCTGCAAATGTCATGATTACAATTTTTTTCTAACTGAATAGACTTCCACTGTGCATGTGTACCATATTCATCTGTTGATGAACGTCTAGGCTAATTCCAATTCCTAACTACCAGTGGAGGGTTCTCAAAAAATTAAAAATAGAACTACCACATGACCCAGTTACACTACTTACACTACTCTTGGGCAAATATCCAAAAGACCGACTCTAAATCATACCACAGAGATACCTGCTCATCCACATTTACTGCTACACTGTTCTTATGAGTGTTTGCCTGATATGGTCATGGAAAATGCCTTTGTCCCATACATTGTTTATGCTTTGAAATAGTTTGCTGATTATCTTTTAATTTCTTTCTGGGTTATTTTCCCTTGTGTAGCTTTTAACTTAAATCATGACTAGTGTTTTATTAGAAAGGCTTTTCCTACCCCAAGCCTATACTAATAAATTTGCTTATAACTTCTTTTAGTACCTTTTGTACTTTACATTTAAATACTAAACTCATCTAGAATTTGTTTTAGTTTAGGTACAAACATAGATAACTTTCCCCATTTCACATCAGTAATTGGTTATCCTAAGTGAGATAGGTTTTTTCCTCCCTATCTGAAATGCTTTCACTATTACTTTTATGCTAAATTCTTATTTATAGTAAGGTCTTCTTTGCTGTGCCTTTGCAGCTGGACAGATGGCTCAGTGTTTAAGAGCATATACTGACCTTACAGTGGACCAGGGTTCAATCTCCAGCACCCACATCAGGTGGCACTCAACAGCCTGTAACTCTAGTTCCAGCATATTAGGTCCAAAAGAAACTAGGGACTAATAACTACTGTCTGTGGTGCCTATTAGCAAACCAAAGTGCAGGCAGGCTTCCAGGCTCTCTCATCATCACAAATGCCTATTACAGAGTCCATGCTGGCATCCTAGCTCGTCTCACTCTGCCCTAACCTAATCTTCTCCAGCTCTTGGGCCTCCCTTCCCCCCAGCTTCTCATTCCTATATAACCCTGCCATTCCCATCATGTGCTCCCTTGATCCTCTCCTCTGTCTTCCTCTTTTCTCTTCCTCTCTCAGTTTCCCAGACCCCCTCTCCTCTCATAACTAAGTCTGTGGGCCATGTTAAGTCTACTCTCTGAACTCATATAAATCCCTCTGGCTATACTCTCCCTTATATCTGCAATAAAAGCCTTCCTCTCAACCATACCTTGGAGTGGTCATGTCCTCACTTTACACACAGAGTATCCAACACTTCTGGCCTCCATGGATAGCCACAGTCATGTGACACAATTTAAAATAAAATAAATATTTTTAAAAGAGAAATAAGACCAGTACCTTGCTCAGCTGCCATCAGAAAAGCTTCCTCCTGTAGCATTTGGGATCAAATGCAGAGACCAAGAGCCCACTTTATGCAGAATAAGAGACCTTGGAATACTCAGCCCTAACTGGGATTTCTCCATAAAATCCCCACCCCCAGGACTCAGGGAACTGCAGGGAAAAGGAGGCAGAATAAATGTAAGAGCCACAAGGGATGGAGGACACAAAGAAAACAAAACCCTCCAAATCAACATGATCAAATGATCAAAGCTCTTATGAACTCACAGAGATTCAGGCAGCATGAACAAGGCCTTCTCAGGTCTACACCAGGTCATCTGTGTTTATATTATGGCTTCCAGCAGGTATTACGCTTGCAAAATTTACCATTAATTTATGCAAAAGATCAAGTCAAAACTTAACTGTGGTAAGTACATCTGATACAAATAGCAACTTCCAGTGAAGTAAAAAGTCTATATTATAATGTATGATAAATACATATATATGACTCTATTTTTAGCTGAATAAGATATTTCTCTATACCTAGTGATGGTAAATAATGTCTTATTTACTTTCTTTACTTGAACTGTCCTTCATATAACACTGACGTAGAATGAAGATTGCCTTAAAGAACTAGCAAAGCAAACCACATATTAACACTAACTATGCGTCCATTGATTTAATGTGAGTGGGCAAGAGGAAAAAAGAGTGGAAGACTGGGAAGGGGATAGGGAACAGGGAGAAAAGGAGGGAAACCAGGAAGAGGAGGGAGGGGGGACCACCAAAAGTTCCTCATGTTACTCCTTTACTTTATAACCAATACTGTGAAAACGCAGCACCCAGTGTTTTCCTCCGTAGTTTCGCATTTCTAGGATTGTCATATAAATGGAATTTTGTACAATGTAGTCTTTTGAAGCTGGCTCCTTTCATTCAGCAAACTGTAGTGTTAAAGGCTCAGTGACATAATTGCATAATCAACAGGTAGTTCCTTTTTTATTAAAGAGTAGCATACCACGGCATACAGTATAACAATTTGCTTATCTACTTCACCAGCTGAAAGAAGTGGCTTGTTTCCAATTTTGTTGACTACTGCTAAATAATGGTGCTATTAACATTTGTGTACTGGGTTTTATTGCTAAGTTTCTAAAGCAGGGGCTCAAAACCACAGATGAGTGTATTTTATTGGTTTTTTGGTTAAGCTAAGCTTTCATTTCTCTTGGCAGATACCTAGAAGTAGATCTGGTGAGTCATATGGTAAATACAGGTAATTGCATAAAAGAGTGCCAAAAGGTGTTCTGCTCAGTGAAGTGTTGCTTTTGCTCTCCCACCCACCAGCAATGAATGAATGTTCTTGTTGTTCTTCATAGCTGACAGTTTTGTTTTGCATTTTACACAATATAATAATGTAACTTGTGTTTTCTAAAAAGAACTTTATTTCTAGGGTATACTTAGGGCCATAACAAAATTGATCAGAAAATACAGAAATGTGCCAGTTGCCTCCTGCCATATATATAATCTCTCCCATTATCAACTGCCATTATAGTTTTATTTTCTTTTATCAAACTAAGTTGCATATGGTTTTTAAGAGACAGGGTTTCTCTGTATAACAGTCCTGGCTGTCCTGAATCTCACTCTGTACACCAGGCTGGCCTCCAACTCACATAAACCCACCTACCTCTGCCTCCCAAGTGCTGAGATTAAAGGCATGTGCCACCACTGCCTGGCAATTTATTTATTTTTATTTTGTGTTTGATGATATGTCTGCACATATGCCTGTGCACCACATGCATGCAGTGCCCAAAGATGCCCCAGAAGAGAGGTGAATTCCCTAGAATTGGAGTTACATATGGTTGTGAGCCATCCTATGGATGCTGTAAATTAAATTTGGGTCCTCTAGGAGAATATGCAGGGCTTTTAACTGCTGAGCCATCTCTCTAGCTCCCTACCCCCCTTGGGGCTTTTAATTAGCAACTTTTAAGTGATTTGTTATCACAAACAAGCAGATGCATTAATACAGCCATCTCAAATTTACTGAATTGCTAAGAACAAAATAACTTCTTCATTACCTCAAATGCATACATGCTAAGCGAAATCAAGGCAACTATGCTTATAAGGACAGATTTTCTTCAGTTGTGTTAGCACAGGTAATGTACACATGATCCTATAAACAACTCCTCACTTCCTGTAAGTAAACACTAATGAAACACATTTGGGTCACTTAAAACACATGAAGGGAAAGGGGATCTACAACTTTGGGAGGGAACAAAAAATAATAATGGGGGAGATCTAATCAAATACACATATGAAACTGTCATAATGAAACCCTTACATAAAGTAAATGTATGCTAATAAACATGAAAGAGAAAAAGAATATACAGAACATGTATATACTGGGAGGTTAAGAAAGAAAAGAGCTTGCCATTTTCCATGTCATCCATGAGGTAGGAGCACTTGTCAAGTGAAATAAGCTAAACATAGGAAAAAATTCCCATAATCTTGCTTATATGTGGAATCAACAAAACTGAATGTACATAGATAGACAGAGAAACAGTAGTTCCTAGAGTCACTGGAAAACAGGAGGACTCCAGTAACACATCTCTCTTGAATGTGCATTTCTTTCACTACGGTAACCCTTTAGCAATTCACATATGTATTTCACAGAAAAAACTATTAAAAAAAAAAAAAGACAGAAATCAAATGCCAGACACACCTTTAATCCCAGCACTTGGTAGGCAGAGGCAGGAAGATCTCTGCGTTTGAGGCTAGCCTGGTCTACAGAGTGAGTTCCAGGCCAGCTAGAGAAACCCAGGGTGGGGCAAATCATGCCAAATTGTGACTAACAATAATGTTTAAGATTTCGGGTATTTCAAATGCATATTCAGGGTGGAAGTGCCTAGCATGTGCCTGGTGTTCAACCTCTAACACTTAAAAAAAAAATAAAGTACAAATTCATCATGATTTACAGGGAGAATGTTCTGTCCAGAATCTACTCCTGAATTCTGTATGGTTTAGTAGTTAAAAGGTGTGAGGCTTGGGGCTGGAGAGACAGCTCAGTGGTTAAGAGCACTCACTGCCCGTCTGGAGGACCTGGGTTCAATTCCCAGCACCCACACGGCAGCTCACAACTATCTGTGACTCTAGTTCCAGGGGATCTGATACTAAAACAGACATACATGAAGGTACAACACCAATGCACATAAAATAAGACTAAATGAATCATCAAAAAAAATTTTCTGAAAAAAAACTGATGTTTTAAACCCAGACAAATGACTAAGATACATATTTACCATAGGATAGTGGACCTGGCTGCCAGGTTCTCCCTGGGCCCCTACCTTTAACAGGGCCCTCCTGATTGGCATACCCCACCCCCTATCCCAAACTCCCTAGCTCAGGGGACTGGGTTGCTCTTCCCCATATAATCCAGACATTTTGGTTACCTACTCTCTTTATATTTGGGGCCTCCTGGCTGCTGCACCTGGTTCCCCTCCTTTCTGGCTACCATTGCCACCCTCCCCCCCATCTCCTCAAGTCTTGACCACTTACTTGGACTCTCCCAGATGTCCCTGTCTCTGCCTCTATCTACACTCTCCCTTTTATCTACAATAAACTTCCTACACCATACCTAGGAGTCATATTCTTTTCTTTTCCTTTTTATTTTTTTCATTCAGAAAGTACCACCATGAATTTTATTGTCTCATAAAACTAATCCTACTTAAATTAAATCAGCTGGAATCTTTAGAAAAGAAGCCTGAGCGTAGTAAAATATGCACCTGACCTAAAAAGAAAGCTATTTCCCCCACTTTGGCTACGCAGTTTTCACAAAGTCACTTCTAGCCTTCAGTTTAGTATGCTTTGAGGGATGAGTCGTCGGCACCTTTTTTGTTGTGCAGGCAATCAGACCCACAGCTCCAGCCCTAGGATGGACATTTTGAATTCTAAAACCTTGTGGGGAAATAAAGCTACAATGCAATTTTAAATGTTGCTCTACTGTGTTCTATTAAATATTTGAAGTATTTTTTGCTTTGACTTTTTTGAGACAGGATCACAGTCTATAGTCCAGATAGGACTAGAAGTCACAATCTTCCCACCTCAGCCTCCACAGTGCTGAGAATACAGACATGTCCTACAAAGCCTAGATTGAAATAAATGTGTAAAGTACTTTTGTACTGTGACTTTTCTTTTCATCTTTGTTGAATACTAGAATACCTATACATGCATATGTATGCATAGACAAATATACACATATGGGCAGGCTAAAATGACTAACAACTTCCAGTTAAAACCTAATTCTGCATGTTTTCCCACTGCTAACACTTCCCTTTGAAAGTGGTGTGACATTATTATCATTAAGTATTTTACTTACTTAGGGTTATCTCAAGATATTTTATATCATTCGTGACTATTGTGAAGGTGATGTTTCCCTGCTCTTCCAAAGGTCCTGAGTTCAGTTCCCAGCATCCACATGGTGGCTCACAACTGTAGTCTCATGAGATCCAATGTCTTTTTTCTAGTGTACATATGTACATGCAGATAAAGCATTTTATTTAGTTAAAAAAAATAAAAAGGAGCTGATTTTTTGTCTTTATAGTTTCACAGACAAAAATATTTCTTTTAATGTGTTTTTTATAAATTGTAAAAATTGAGCAAGGCACTGGTGACACATGCCTTTAATCCCAGAACTCGGGAGGCAGAGGCAGGCAGATCTCTGTGAGTTCAAGGCCAGCCTGGAAGTTCCAGGACAGGCTCCAAAGCCACAGAGAATCACTGTCTTGGAAAAAAAAGCCCTGAGTTTATTTTTTTTTTTCATATGATCATCAGATCCCCAAGAGCTTGGGTTATAGATGGCTGTGAGTTACTGTGCATGTGATGGAAATAAAACTCGGGTCCTTCAAAAAAGCACACAGTACTCTGAACCCCTGAGCCATCTTCTCCAGACAATTAATATAACTCTTATCAAACTCAAGATGGTCATTATTTTTTCCCTTGGCAAGCTGAGTTTTCACCTTTCCTATTAAAGGGTGCAGAGCTCAAAGGGTTCACAGAAACTAAAGCATCAATTAAAAGCATGCATGGTTCTTCACTAGGCCCTCAATGTACACACTTTGGGTTTTTTAGCTTGGTGTTCTTGTGTGACTCCTAACAGTGGAGTGGGAGTGGGGATGTCTCTGAGTCTTTTGCCTGCTTTGGGGACCCATTGCCTCCTCCAGCCTTGATAAGAAGGTTTCTGCCTGGTCTTACTGTATCTTGTTATGCCTGTGTTTGTATGATATCACTGGAAGGCCTATCCTTTTCTGAAGGGAAATGGAGGTCTAGGGGAGAGGAGAGAGGGGATTAGGAGGAGTGGAGGGAGGGGAAGCTTCAGGTAGGGACAAATTATATGAGAGAAGAATAAATAAAAAATTTTGAAAACCCTACAACTTCCTCAGTACATGGGGTGGTATTATTAACTTTAACTTACAGATAAGAAAACAAAGGCTAGGAAATATCAACTAATTTGCCCAAGATCACAACATGTTAGTAGCAGATCTGAAAAACTCCAGATTCAGCTGAAATTCAGTGTCCCTTCCACAACTACACAACATATCCAAAGTGTGTACTAGTTCACCCTTACACCACACATTGATCTATCTACAAAGTATTTCACATACAATTATTTTACTTGATATTCATAACCTATATTTTAGAGCAGGTACTGTCATTTTACTAATGAATACACACTAAGTAGAGCAAGAAAACTGGCATAATTTCTTGAAAAAGAGAAATACCTAAAATTTGTTTGTTGGGTTAAACAGGAGGAGTCTTGACTACAAAGCTAGTTCCAGGTCAGCCAGGCTACACAGAGAAACCTTGTCTCAAAAAAAAAAAAAGAACCTTAAGAAAACTGTGAACTTGGCCAGGTATTGGTGGCACACACCTTTAATTCCAGCACTTGGGAGGCAGAGGCAGGTGGATCTCAATGAGTTCAAGGCCAGCCTGGTCTAAAGAGCTAGTCCCAGGTCAGGCTCCAAAGCAATACAGAGAAACCCTGTCTCAAAAAAAAAAATAAGGAAGGAAAGAAGGAAGGAAGGAAGGAAGGGAGGGAGGAAGGAAGGAAGGAAGGAAGGAAGGAAGGAAGGAAGGAAATCGTGAACTTGGTGGAACTCATTGTTATATACAGTAGGTAAACTGACTGAAGGGAGAAGAATGGCTTGGGCAGCTTTCAGGACCAACATTGCATAATTCCATGTCCTGTGGGTTCATGCAGCACAACAGCCTGAGATGAAATAAATTAGGGTGTCTCAAACTTGCAGATCAGGATATACTGGCACATCGAGAAAACTCAACTCCTGACACTCCAAACTGGTTCTAAAATGTCTTCTCTGGTGTACTATCCCCTTTCTGTCATATGGCCTAGATAGGATCTCAGTGAGATAAAATAATGAAGCAAACAACTCCCTCTCAGGATTACACTAGCAGAGCCTCCCCTGACCTCAGGATGCCAAAATGAAAAGAAGCTAGGTTGGGCTAGCAAGACGGTCATCAAATAAAGGCACTTCTCATCAAGCCTGATGGCCTCAATGTGATCCCAGGGGCCACACGGTAGAACTGATTCTTCTAAGGTGTTCTCTGACCTTCACATGCACAACATGGTGCACGCACACATACATATATTTTTTTTTTAATTTTTTAATGAAGTTGAGTATTTCTCCCTAGTAATCTCTCTTCCTGTCAGGAGAGCTTCCTCAAGTTTTTTAAATAAACCTATACTTACTCTGCTTAAAAAAAAAAAAAAAAAAAAAAAAAAGAAGTAGCTCCTCCTTATATTAAAGGTGGCTCAGCTCACAACTATGATCCCAGTACTCAAGAGACTGAGGCAGTAGGATTATTGTGAGTTCTTGGCTTGTCTGATCTACATAGTGAGTGTAAGGCAAGCCTAGGCTACAGAGTAAGGCCTTGTGTCAAAGACAAATCCTGCCCCAAAGCTACTTTTTCCCATGTGCTCAATTGTCTATAAACCCAGTACTTGGGAGGCAGATTTATAAGAATTACCAAAAGTACAAGACCAGTTTGGACTACAAAGAAAGTCAAAGCTACATAGGGAGCCCCTGTCTCAAAAGATAAAAATCAAAGAATTAAAATGTTACAGATCATCATAACAAAGATTGAACTTAAAGTGATCTTATGTGATTGTTTCTACCTGCTTAGTAAATGGGAAAAAAGAACTAAAAAGTTCAAGGACAGAAGTATCAAACCTTTCTAGACCATGATAAGACATCAAATCTAAAGGTAAAAAGAGAGAAAATACAGGTCATGACAGGCACTCATGTGGCAATCCACTCCTGCTGTAAGCCAAGCTAAGGGGAAACGAACATAGGTTCTGAAGCAATTGTTGCTTCAGAAATCTCTACCTAAGTTGTGTTTAGGAGCAACAGAAAAACAAGACACAACTGGTATGGCCAGTTGCTTCAATTATGAAAGATAATCTAAAACTGTCCACATGCTTCAGATGCAGAACATAATCTGCATTTCCAGAGCTGTGGGTGTATCTCAGTGGCACACAACTGGTCTAGTTTGAGCAAGTGCCTGGGCTCCAACTCCAGACTCACAAAAATTTACAAGATAAAACAACTACTGGTAGGTCTCAAATGGATGGGTCAAGTAGCTGTAGTTGTTTCTCTTCATATCTGGGAAAGGGAAACACACTATGGCAGAATCACAGTCAGAAACCAAAGCAAGGGCTGAGTGTAGTGACACACACCTGTAATCCTAGCATTTAGGAGGCTGAGGCCATAGCATAGGAAATTCAAGGCCAGACCGGAATATATGTTTAAGGCTACCCTAAATATACAAGAAGTTTGAGGTAAGCCCCAGCTACATAAAGAGGAGGGGGGAAAAAAACAAGGCTAGGGCTAGCTTGTGTAAAGCCTTGGCTTCACTTTCTTTATGTCTTTTTTTTTTTCTAAAGACAGAATTTCTATGTAATGCCCTAGCTGTCCTGGAACTAGCTCTAAAGACCAGGCTGGCCTAGAACTCATGGAGATTCACCTGCCTCTGCCTCCCCGGTGCTGGGATTACAGGCATGAGCCACCACCACCACCACAGCTTGGATTCAATTTCTAACAGTGTATAAACCAGCCATGGTGGTATATGCCTGTTCTTCAGTACTCAGGCAGTGGAGGCAGAAGGATCAGGAGATCACTGCCATCTTCAGCTACATAGCTAGATTGGAACCAGCATGAATTCATGAAACCCTGTCCCCAAGAAAAGGGAAAGGAAAGAAAGAAGGCAAACAGGCAAATTAACCAAATGTACTGTTTTGCTTGCAAACGTTGGGCACCCTAACAACTATCACACAATATAGACCTTTCTCTTTCCCCACCTAATTTCCTTCTGTTTATCCTCATCTCTAAGACACCTCACTGGTACGTCATGTACATATTGATTAACCTGTCTAATGCCCCTTGTTCCTAGGGTTAATGAACCCAATCACTTGATACAAATATCATGTCTTGAGAAAATTTACAACAAAATTCCAAACTTGGAAAACAAATCAAAGACCAAACCAAAACAGTATGCCTCCAAAGTTCATGCTTCTCACCCTCTCTGAAAATACTGATCCAACAGACTCAAACAATCCCCAAAGCCTTCGCTTTCAATGGTTTACGTCAGCATAGAGTCCCTATTACAGCCTGGCAAGCCCTTCACTAAAAGCCACATATTATTTGACTCATTCTTTTCTGTCTCTTCATCTAGAATGTTGTCTTTCTCATTTAAATCCTATCCCTGATAAATCTATAAAATTCAGAAAGATAAGATTGTCCGTTATGTTCACTAGCATATCCCCAGTGAGCAGGGTGGTTACTTAGTTAAAAAAAAAAATCATTGTTGAGTAAGTACAGGAACTGTAGTCCCACCTCCACTGTGAACAGGCATGTCAAACACTCCTACTCACTTTCTTTTGTAATGTCAAATACCTCGGAACTAGTATCACAGCCTAATATCTAATTTCTCTGCATATGACTTCTTTCCCTGGCTAGGCTCCATTAGAGCCCAGACACCTTGCAAATCTCTGCATATCTCACAGGGTATAAGTAAAATGGTACACACAGGAAGCATACCATAAACACTAGCATACTGCATGAGAATCCCATCTACAGCAACTTTGTGAGAATAGTTATTTTTGCACACTAGGTTAGAGATGTCTAGGCCTCTTCACTTGCTCACATTTTCTATTTCAAAACTCATTAAGCAGAACTGTGATTGAGCATTTGGCAATTAGGGAAAGCATGTGGAAAATCTCGATGCCCCGGAGTTTGTGGCTTGCTGATTACACAAGTATATTGTTACAGGTTTTCTTGGGAGGGAAGTAGAATGACTGCATCATGGTGATTTCATCTACTAGTTAGCATGAGTTCCAAGGTGCATGTTCAAATAGAAGGTGTACTGTTGGTTCCTGGGCCCTCCCAATATCAGTTTTCCCTTTTCTGTGGCATAATGTAGAAATTAATTTTTGCTTGTAGGTATCGATTAGTATATAGCTCCCATAGTGTACTAAATTGATAGTAGAGCAGAATTATATTTATAACTTTACTATGTAAGTTGCTAAAATTACTTTTACAATGAACAAAATTAAAGTAATAACAGTAGTACTAAAATTTATTGCATGTTTACTTCATGCCAAGCATAAATAAAAATAAAATTAATTTTTTTTTGTTTTTAAGACAGTGTTTCTCTGTGTAGCCCTGGCTGTCCTAGAACTTGCTCTGTAGACCAGTCTGGCCTCAAACTCAGACATCTGCCTTCCTTTGCCTCCCAAATATTGGAATTAAAGGTGTAGCCTACCACCCACCCCAGGAAATAAATACATATTTTTAAAAGAGATGTCTAAAGAGACAGCTTGGCAGTTACATACAAGCACTGGTATTCTCCCAGAATACCAAAATTTGGTTTCCAGTATTCATATTAGAAAGCTCATAACTCTCTATAATTCCAGCTCCAGGGGATCCCAAGCCCTCTGAACTTCACAAGTTATCTAAACACATGTGGCATTGACACATACACACACAAAATGAAATCATTTTTGTGAAAGAAGTGAAATATCAGAAAACATTTTTGATCAAAATGAAATGTGGTATGTTAATATTTAGTACTGTATTTATTAATAATTACACCCTAAACTTGCTATTATGTTTACTAATATACTAATAATATAGAATTGAGTTAATACTAATTTATTATTACAAATACGGATTCTACTAGAGATGGAGTTCAGAGGGAGAGTATTTTCCTCACATAAAGTAGGTTACGTATTTAGCATCACAAAAATAGGAGAGAAAATCAACATTACCATCATCTTCAGAGCAAATGATTTTATCAACCAAAAAAATTAGAGATGCCACACATAGTACTGACAGTACATGCCCATAATTCCAGCAATCAGGAGGCAAGTACAGGAGGATCTCAAGTTTAAGGTCAGCCTGAGTTACACAGTGGGCTCCAGGACCATCTGGACCAATTAATGAGATCCTGTCTCATTACGTATTAGAGGTTAGATACCTTCCATTATTCCACCACAAAGGAGACACAAACTCGGAACTCTCAACAACTGAGCTCTTTGTAACTATTGGTTAGTGGTAAGATCAAGTCTTCTGTGTGCTAAGGACTGAAAGCAGGGAACCTCCTCACATGTTAAGCACATGTCCTATGACTGAGCTACATCCAAAACCCTTAAGAGCTACTTTTAAGAAACTTTATCACACTAGTGACTACATATTTCTCCTACAGAGTTCTGAGAATTATTTTAGAGGGGGCTGTCGACTTTTCAGTTCTTTTTCTCTAATCTGATCTTTTGATGGTTTTTCAGCTCTTAATAGCCCTTTCAATTTTCTTTCTCCTGAGAGGCATATAGCACATATGAGATGAAAACCCCAAAAAAGTAGAACCCAGCTATGCATGGTAACATAGGCTTTTAATCTTAGTACTTAGGAGGCTAAGGAAAAAGGATGACACGTTCAAGGACAGCCAGAGTTACATAGTGATTTCCAGACTAGCTGAGGTTGCATAGTGAAACTGTCTCAAAAATAATGGGGGTATAGCTAGGTGGTGGAGTTTTCGTCTAGGATGTACAATTCCTAGCATACATGTATGCACACATACATAAGTAAATAAAACTTAGATTCTTATTTTTTAAAAGGAAGCAAAGAGAAGAGAGAGTAGGACTATATAACTCAGTGGGAAAGTACTTGGCTAGTATGTACCCGAAGACTTGACTCAACATTCGCCACCGAAACATGAGAGACAAAGACAGAGAACAGAAATGAAAAATGATTTTCTTCCTAACACTAAGAGGCACATAGAGCTCTGCAAACTGTTCACCAGGAGCGAAAGAGGAAAATGATTCAAGTTTTTTTTCCTTCCCTACATGCTTCAGTTGTGACAACAACTGCACATGCAGAAGCAGCATTGATAGCAACAGCATACAGCAGACACACTGCTTTTTATGAACAAAATCAGCAAGTGTAAATAGCCAGGCTAAAACAATATCCCTGCCATGTGAAGTAATCCATTTATAATGCCCTTTTGATTATATGTGTGAAAAACTGCACTTCTACACTAGGTACAGTAAAAATTAGTAATTTTTTTTTCAAACCCTCTACACAAAGATGCACAATTCCAAACAATCAGACAACATGTAATAATGCCCATAAAATCAGTTCAAAATTGGGATATTTTATCCTCATTTTATCAAGAAGAAGTATTTATGAAAACCAGTGTGATCTATCATATTTGAACTCATAAAATGATGAAATCAATTTGCTGACAATGCTGGACATCATAGGAATGTATTTATGAAACCAGAAACAAAGCACCTACTCTATAAAGACACACATTCTAAACAAATTTTGGTATTTTTCTTGCCACATTACCTCAATAAGTTAAGTATGCAAGTTTTTTGTTTTGTTTTGTTTAAGATGAGGTCTTGCTATGTAGCCCAGGCTGACCTCAAACTCTTAATATTCTTAACTTGGCCTCTCAAGTGCTGGGAATGAAGCATATACCACCACACCCAGAAGTAAGTTATATCACATTAAGGCACCCTACTGACCAATATCAAGAAGTAAAAGAATTAAAATTGTCAAAATTGAAGTTTGAACTGAAATACTGTAGTCATGTTTACCAGCTATCTGTCTCATTCGTATTTTTACTTAAGTCCTGGGAAATATTCACCTTTGACATTGACATCTATCACCCCATAACTTGGATGATAGAAGCAAGAGAAACAGAAGTCCAAGTCCAGCCTGGGCTACATAAGACACTGTCTCAAAAAGAACAGAAAATAACAGGCTAGCAAAGATGGCTCTGCTGGTTAGGGTGCCTGCCCCCAAGCCTGATAACTTGAATTAAATCTCTAGCACCCACACAGTCAATGGAGATACTTGAGTCCTCCAAGTTGTCCTCTGACCTCTACATATAAGCTACTGCATAAAGACACCCACATACATATGCACATGTACAAAAAAATGAATAAACAAAATGTTTAAAAATAACACTTGTCTGACAGGATGTTAATCAAAACAGAATGTTCTTTTTTTAAAAAAAGGCATGGTGACATATACAATCCTAACACTCAGGGAGGTATAGTTGAAAATCACTGCCAAATATAAAACTAGCCTCATCTAGATAGCAAACTCGAGGCCTCATACAGAAAAACCCTATCTCAAAAAACAAAAGGGGGGCTGGAGAGATGTTTCATTGCTTACTGAGCCAAGTTCGGGTCCCATCACCAGTGGCAGGAAACTCACAACCCATTGTAACTTCAGCTCAGGCATCAGACACATTTTCTTTGTTTCAAAGGACACACACACACACACACACACACACACACACACACACACACACACACACACACACATTTTTTTTCAAGCATGGTATTGCATGCCTTTAATCTCAGCACTCAGTAGGCAAACACAGATATCTGTGAATTTAAGAGCAGATTTATCTATACAATGAGTTCCAGGAAAGCCAAAGCTACTTAAGGAAAGACCTGGTCTCAAAAAAAGTTTTAAGAACAAAAATACTTGGAAAACCTGGACTGCCCCTTTAACAAAGACGGATAAAGAGGGTTTTAGGAGAAAACTGCAAATATTATTGTCTTTTTTATTTTTTGCAAATATTATTCTCATCTAAGCTAGGGACTGTATTAGCTCAGACAAGTAACTCGCTACAATTTACTTCACTAAGTGGAAAATGAATATATTTTCATTCTCTGTAATGTCAAAATTTTTAAATAATTATTTTTAATTTGTCAAGAAAATCTAAATATAGTATATAGATAAAAATCAGTTCTAACAAAGAATTTATATTTTTAAAAAAGGAATGTATTGCTTTTAGAGCTTTCATAGGAGAGTACAGGTTAAAATGTGTTACCTCTGATATACTGAAGCTCTCTTCATTTCTTCTCCACTTTTCTTTCTTTTTCTTTCTCCATCATTACCTCCTCTTGCTTATCCCAAAACAAATCAAGATCTAGCGCTAGTTTAAAGAGTTGCTATTACAATATCAAGATGAGGAGAGAAATTAATGTGGAGGAGAAATTCAAGGATTCCTTGATGGGAAATTGGAACTGCTTTAAAAAATGTTACTCAATGCCAATTTTTTTTTTTTTTTTTTGGTTTTCTGAGACAGGGTTTCTCTCTGCAGTCCTATGTGTTCTGGAACTTGATCTGTAGCCCAAGCTTGCCTTGTACTCAGAGATCTGCCCTCTACCTCCTGAATGCTGGGATCAAAGGTGTTTGCCACCACACCCGGCTGCCAATAATTTTTTAAGTTATTGCAAATTAAGGCTCAATAATATGATTGAGGCTCAACAAAGAAACATAACAAGAGGAAGACAAGACTTGCTCCCACACACAAAACATGCCTACCTGCTTCTGTGTCTTTTAAATTGTGATTACATTATGTTTATCATTTCTATTTTTCTGCATGGAGGCTTTTGTGGATTAACAATTAAATCTATATGACTATCCTTCATGACTTCTTTTGTATTTTAACTTTTTTCAAAGCGCCAGGGATAGAACCCAGGGCCTTGTCCTTGGGAAGGCAACATTCTACCTAATTACCTTCTCATCCCTTACTTTTTCCCCCCTCTTGAAATCTTCAAAGGGCAGTTGTTAGAAATAGAGATGTTGATGTACAGTGAGATCTTACCAGTGTTTTTTTTTTTTTTTTGGGCCTGGATTTTCCATTCCTACAGACCTAAGTGCTATCCACTTTTCCAGACATAGCTCAAATGTTTCTTTCCATATATCCTTATAACACTTCCTGGTTGTAATATATGTTACTGAGATTTTAACTGACTAGGTGATTGTGTGTTTCTTACCTACTCCACCACAGGAAAGTCAAGTACAATAACAATAAAACCTTTATGTGATTGTCATAGATGCAAGAAAGTTTGAAATATAAAAAAATAAAATCTCTATTGAAAATAACCTTTCATTAAGAGGGATAATACAAACAACCTAACTTGTTTATCCAATTAAGTGGGGCTCCTAGAACCCATGAACTTCATAGCTGAATTCAACTCAATTGATTGCAAACTCTTTTTGACTCCAGGAACTGTCTCAATCTGGCATCACCCCATCCCTCACACCTCAGTATCACCTAATTCAATGTTCTGTACACACTGTCTCAATACAAAGCCTTATTACTAAATAATGAGGCTATAATTAAAACAAAGTTCAGATCCTAGAAGAATATTGCGTGGTTAAAAAAAAGCATAAGTGCTGTCTGAGCTTAAAACAATCTCGGCATCTACAACAAAATTGTCAAAAGTAAGATGCAACCCAGCATGCTGTAGGCACTGATTTCAACTCCCCCAGCACTGAGACGGGGGAGGAAGAGGAAGAGGGAAAAGGGACAGAGGAAGAGCCTCAGAAAGGCGTCGAAGGGTGGGACAGGGATGGCTGTAACTTTACTAGAAATGGAGCACAAAGAACAAAACCAAGGGGTGATGAGTCTCCGTTTAGCTTATGCTCCCAGAGCGTGACAAGAAGCCAAATGTCCGTTTTCGAAAAATATTTAGTCAGTGAAGGAGGTCTTCAGAACCTCAGTTTCTAAAGTAGAAAGAAATGACACTAAGCAAAGATCCCAGTCCACAAGAACTCCAGTGCGGACAGACCTTCTAGTGTCCACAATTAACTAACACAGGCCACAGATGGTCAGAATACTCTCTCCAGGACAACACAACAAAGTGACAAAAATCAGGACCCAACCTCCCTTCTCTGTCCCAGGTGGGAGCGTAAAGCCTAAGCGTGGTTAAATAGGTGAGTTGTGAAGGAGTTTAGATACTGCCCCAGCTTAAGAGTAGTGACCTTCTCACTACTCTAGACAGTAGAACAATTGACAAAACGGCCCCTCCAGTGAAGTCGCCCACGGAAGGCTGCTGTGGCACTCACCTGGGTTTCCAGGGCTGGGGTTTGAGCTCTGGCACTCCGCAGGGAGGCTGCGATCTACCCGCACACAGGCTCCGTGCTCACACTCACTGAAGAGTCTAGGAGCCAGCGGCAACAGCTCCTCCCTCGATGGCTTTCCCAGCCCCAGCCTCCCCAGCCCGCCGCGTTTGCCCCGCCCTCCCCCACGGCCCCCACTTCCGGGTGATGCGGGAGCCCGGAAGCTAGGCCGACGAGGGAAAACGGTCCACGTCACGTGAAAGGGAGCGTGAGCCCTAAGCTCCGTGCGCCCCCTGCTGCCCTCACTCAGCCTCGGCCGAGATGGGCTAGGCTCCCAACCCCAGTGCCTAATACAAACTCAACAAAAAGTGGAAAAAGTACTTGAAGAACAAAGGTTAGTCATAAACCTTCCCATAGTTCATCCTTGTCCAGCGTAGAATATCGTAGACCTGGAAAACTGTGTTTACTTACTAAACTAACTCCAGACGAGAAATATCATAATCAGAAACTTGCAATAATATTGGGGTTTGACATGGTGGGCCCTGCCTGTTTTCCCAGCGATGGAAAGGATGAGGCAAGAGGAAGGCGAGTTGGAACCAGCCTGGGCTACATAGTGAATTCCTGGCCAGACTAGGGTATAAAGTAAAACCCTATCTCAAACAATAAATAAATAAATATATAAATTCTAGTCTGGAAAGATAGCTCGTATTTAAGAGCACTGACTTCTAGTTTTTACACCAGTTCTAGGGAATCCAATGCCCTCTTCTGGCCTTCTAGGGCACTGCCGACATGATGTGCACAGATGGAAAATCTACCCAAATGACTGACTGATGGCTGTAAACTGTCCTCTAATCCCACATGTATGCGATGATACATGCTTGCCCGAACACACACACAATTTTCTTTAAAAAAGCATACAATGGGGTTGGAGGTATAGCTTAGTGGCTGGCAATTATTTGAGTTTAATTCACTGTAGGTAAAAATGCTTCCCACCAAACCTACTGATCTGAGCTCCATCTGTTGTAAAAGGAAAGAACTCCCACAAATAAAAAGATGTAATAAATTTTTTAAATTAAAAGGGGCTAGATTAATGATTAAGAACAGTTATTGTATTTGTGAAAGACCTAAATTCAGTTCCCAACTTCCACAATAGGTAGTTCAAAACTGCCTGTAACTACAGCTCCAATGGTACCCAATACCCTTTTCTGAGCTCCAAAGCCACCAACACCCAAATGTACACATACCCACATACATGTACACATAAACTAAGGAGACATTTAAGTAGGCTCTCAAATATCAACAAACTGCATTATAAGTACAGTATAGTTAGTGTTAAAACTCAAATTGCAAACAAAAAGAATATTACTATTCATTGTTGATAACCTTTGGCCACTTGGTACATTTTTCCCCTCAGTACAATTGTTGTTGAACTGTTAAATAAAATTTACTCAATGGTAGGAGCCAGGAATCCAGCAGGCCAGCTACCACTCTAGTTAATCTAAATTGTCGCCTACCACCTCACTCTAAATTGTCATCTTTGCCTCCATGAATGTTCAAGCATATTAACATTCTTTTCATGATTATTATATTGAATGTGCATATCTTCAGTAAGTTTTAGGTTTGCTAGGAGTTCAGTAGTTATTAAATACCTCCAAATTGCTTCCAATGACATTAATATATCTTAATGAAGTCACTAGGGTAAGGAAACACCTGGGGCTGGTGTGCCAGGTGGTTAAGAGTACTTCCCAAAAGGGCCCACATCTGCCTGTAACTCCAGCCCCAGGGGATCCAACACCCTATTCTGGCCTCCACTGGTGCCTCCACGCAGTGGCACACATAAAGAGCAAAGAACAAGTCTTTTAACTTTAAAAGGCAATGTCTGTGGGCTGTAGTGGCACACTCACACATTTAATTTCAGCACTGGGGAGGCAGAGGCAAGTGGATCTCTGTGAATTCGAGGCCAGCCTGGTCTACAGAGTGAGTTCCAGGACAGTCAGGCCTACATAAAGAATCCCTGTCTCAAAAAAAAGGTGGGGGGAGAAGCAACATCTGTATTCTCAAAATACCAGTGTTTTGTACTTAATAAGCTTAGTGAATTTAAATAGCCAAAAATACATGCCAATTCCATTTCAGAATAATGTTAAAAAAACAGGACTTTATAGCATTCACCTTAATCTAAAAATACTTCATAGTCTCTTAAAGAATTTTAAAAGGTTAGCAATGCTTCTGAGGTAAATTGTCTCAATTTTTCAACCAACCATAGAAATACATAACAGACAAGTTAATTTAGTGACCTCCCAACTCCAGGTAATAAAATTACAAGTAAGGTGCTAGAGATACAACTAACAACCATTTTCATGAAAGGGTAGAACCTACTTGAGTGTAACAGGAAAGCACCAAGGTTAAAATATTGTGGGGGCAAGACCCAAATCATCCATCAAAGGACAAGATGAGTCAGTAGGTAGTATACTTGCTTCCAAATCTGGTAACTTGAATTTATTCCCAATGATAGCTTACTCCCACAAGTTGTCCTCTGACCCTCACATGTGCCATGGGGTAAATGTAAACACAAACACGCACAAAAATTAAATGTAAAATATTACAAGTAGCTGACAACTGTCATTTATCCACAGAAGAGAACAAATCACAACCAACATTATCTCATCATAAATGAGTGCTAGTTCTAATGTTAAAAGGTGTAGGATCTGACATGTTAAGACATCTTGTTTAATCACATTTCAGATTAACTTATATTTAAATGGCTTAATACTAGTTTGAACATTTGTACAGATTTCATAAAAATGTTCAAATTTGATTTCTAGAGACAGGGTCTCACCTATGTAAGGCCTGACTAGCCTAGAACTTGCAGTGACCTTCCTACCTCCCTATCTTGTGAGTACTGAGGTTGAAGGTATATAGTACCACACCCAGCTTAAATTATATCAAATAGTAGCAATATAGAATTATAAACTATGAAAATACAAATCTTACAATCTTTTAGTAAGCAGAGTGTGAAATTCCTAGCAGGTAAATTTAGAGATTGCTAAAGGCAACTTCTATAACTCAGTTTTGGATCTGAGAATTCTCTAAAATTAACTAATACATTAACAAATAATGTTACTAGTCAGGAATTCCATGTTCTGCTTACTAGAATGTAAATGTAACTATAGACTACAGCTCTAACCAAAAGAAGTAATGGTGCATGTGATTCAATTAATGTTTCATTTAGTTGACATCTTATACACCATGTTTGCCATACACAAAACTCAGGACAATCCCCAAACCTAAGTGTTACATAATATTGCTAGAACTACAGAAAACCAACAGGAGAAGCCAATGAGTCAAGTATCAAAATTTATCACTTTAAACCCATGATCAATAGATGTTCTTATTGTTATGGCAACAATAACAAGGAAGCATGTGACAGATCCTAAAATTTAAAGGATTACACTGAAAATTCCCCACCTAATTAAATTGAATATGCTACAGGAGCTAAGGAGCTAGTCTTTAGCAAACCTAGCACACATTTACAGGACCATTATTCGCTTGGGTTTAGTGTCAGTCTAAATTCTCTAAGCAGGAAAGGAAAGAAGTTAATGCCAATTCATAATATAACCATGAGGTCTACCTAGGCATAACCTATCTGGACCAAACTCTTGACCCAAGTCTATAGTTATTTATTCACTAGCTGTGATTTTAGCTTACTATAAATTCGCCTTCCAGATCACAGATTGCCTCATACCACTTTATAGAGAAAAGCATTTTAAGAGACAGTAAAACTTTTTGACTAAAGTACAATGCTTAAATAAATGAAAAGTCATCACACTTGGCTTCATTTACAAAGGAAGAAAACAAAACCTAAAATGAAGGTTTCAAAAGTATTTTATTTTTTTCTTCAATGTGCCATATTTTAGTGAATACATGATTCTTTGACTTGGCATCACTTAGGTTGGTTTTGCAACAATTCCTTGATTATTGTACCAGATGGCATGACTATTGATCTCTCCATTCCTTTGGGGTGACTCTGCCAACAGGGGACAGGTTCCATTCTATTCCAATTTGTGTTGCTGTCTGGAAGAATTAAAAGGCTGTCAGTTATACATATTTAAATCCCATTTCATTCTCAATTTGGAAACTATTTTTTTTTTCAAAATTACAAAGAATTCCACTCCTTAAGTTAATAACAAACACAAAGTCACAAGGAATAAAGTGCTTTTCATAGAGGTCAAATCTAATTGCTGTCCCTCCTATTCTCCAGAGCAGTTTGCTTAATTCAGTGTTCAAAGTTGAAGCAAATGTTCTAAATCTGCACCAATACAGGAGTCATTGGCTACATTTGGCTGTTAAATACTAGGAATGTGGGTTGAACACCAAGGAAATGAATTTTGAAATTGTTTTTAAATCGAAATTAAATTTTCATTTTCTTCCCCTCCAAAATATTGCCTCTGTCAAGCACAACTACCTAAGAGAACTTATTTTAATACCTAACTCAAGGCTAGAGTATAGATCATTAAAAGTGCATGGATATGCTTAGATATGGAATACTTCACGAATTTGTATGTCATTCTTGCACAGGGGCCATGCTAATCTTCTCTGTATCATTCCAATTTTAGTTTATGTGCTGCTGAAGCAAGCATCTAGCACCAGGCAAGGGTTGTATTGTCTCTTTTGTTTTATTAGGGTTCCCTGTAGCTCATGGTGGCCTCAGACTTGATATGTAGCTGAAGATGACCCAGAACTCTTAAACCTTCTGCATCCTTAGTGTTGGGATTATAGACATGTGCCACTTCACTCAGCAATCTGTATCACTTATAACCAAAATACATTTTATTAAAATTTAAAAATCACTACATTTAACTGGAAAATAGAGCAACTAGAAAATAAGTTCTTAAGCAACAGATACAGAACTCTAAATATGGAAAACAAGTTACATTTCATCTACTAAGAAAATGAAGGTTTTGTTGTTTTTTGAGACAAAGTCAACTATGTAAGCCTAAGCTGGCCTCAAACTTGCAATAGCTCTAGCTGGTCTTATTCTCTCAGTCTACCTGCCTCTGCCTCCCAAGTGCTGGGATTATAAGTAACTTCAAGCACACACTGGCTTGTGCCTCAGTTCTCATTACAGAATTTTAGAAGGAAATCTGATCACTGATCTATATCCAGGAAGATGACTCAAAATATGAAAATGCAGAAATTATAGAACAAATTTCTGACCAATATACCTACAGATGTTTTAATCTTAACAAATTAAAGACACTATGCTAATGGTTTTGGGGTTTTGTTTTATTTGTGGTGCTGTGGATTGAACCTAGGCCCCAGTCAATGTTAAGCATGTGCTTTACAACCTATGGCAAAAATCCTCTACGTGGAAATATGATGGGGCAGAATTTCTGTACTGCAAATCACTGATGTGCAATTTATGGGGGAAGCATAACATTAGAATGTTTTTAAAGATAAGGTCTCACTATACACATACAGCCAAGGCTAACCTCACAGCTGAAATCCTCTTGTGTAAGCCTCTCAAGGGCTGGCATTAGAGGCATATAGCACCATGTTTGGGCTTCACAGATAAGATCCTTCTAACAGCTAAACAATTTGTAAAAAGGCTGCCTGCTGATCCAACAAGCATTTTTTTTTTTAAAACTGGAAAGTGAACCCTGAATGCAAATGAAGACGTAACCCATATTGGGTAGATGATCAGATAGTCTATTTTCAAATCCCTCCTTCACTAGAAATTTAACATTTCCAATACATAAACTACATGAAAATAAAACATATCTAAATGAAAAACCACTGATCCTGAGAGTATAGCTCAATGGTAGAACACTTGCTTAACTTGCCAGAGACCCTGGGTTCAATCCCTAGCACTGCAAAAGAAATAAGCAACTAATATATTAGTACTTACATATGTCCATGTAGAAATACAGAAGAGGCCTCCAGCTGCTAATATAGCATTTCCGTATTTGTCATGGAAATTCGGTGTCCGCTTCTGGTGGCTCTGCCTTGCCACCACTTGCTGAATGCTTCGAACTTAAAAAAAGAACACGTGTTAATTGTTAAAACAGAGAGAACACAACTGCCAAGCAGGAAAGCAAAGGTAGTGTACTCTACACACTACTACTCAATTTCACTGGCTGTCTTAAATGTGGACCACATTATACATAAGAACAAGTAACCTGGAGGTGGTGGTGCACACCTTCGATCAGGAGGCAGAGGCAAGCAGATCTCTGTTTGTGAGGCCAGCCTGGCCTCCAGAGAGGTCCAGGACAACCAGGGCTACACAGAGAAACCTGTCTCAAACGGAAGGAAGAAAGGAAGGAAGGGAGGGAGGGAGGGAGGGAGGGAGAGAGGGAGGGGAGGGAATGGGATGAAGGAGAGAGAGAGGAGAGAGAGAGAGAGAGAAGAAGAAGAAGAAGAAGAAGAAGAAGAAGAAGAAGAAGAAGAAGTAAATACCTTCTCAAATGCTGTGAAAATAAAATAAACTGCATAAACTGCCAGGCCCCACATCTGTAATCTCAGCATTTAGGACAGGAGATGAGTTCAAAGTCAACCTGGGCTATTCATTAAATTATAGGTTAGACTGAGCTACAGAGAAACACGCTCTTTCAAAAAAAAAAAAAAACCAGATATGATAAAGTGACACATGGACAAAAGCAGGAGTAAACAAACATAACAAAATTTGAACACATAATGGTGAATATGCTTCACACCAATTTTCAATCTTTTAGATTCCTGAAAGTGTTCAGAATAAAAAGTTGGAGGACAGGAATGATGGCACACATCATTTGATCTAAGCTCTCCAGAGGCAGAGGCAGGAAGATCTCTTTGAGTTCAAGTGCAGCCTGATCTATAAAGTAAGTTCCAACTCAGCCAGAGCTATACAGTGACACCCTGTCTCAAAAATGTTTGGAGGAAAAGAAAATTGAAGGTGCATGTCAGTAATGGTTTACTGAATACCATTCATTAATTTGAATACCTATTACTTCAATTTTCACTAAAATTTACTCAACATTGCTCAATAATTTAAAACATACAAGGGAAAAGAAACTCAAAATTATCAGAATATCACCTTAAAATTAAAACAAAATACCTCCAAACTATGGTAAGCTAAATTTAAAAATAATTAGTAATGAATAAGGTTAGATCATTGTATAATAAGTATATAAGCAGGCAAGCATATTTGTAATGCCAGGACTTGGAAAGTAGAGGCAGGATCCAGAGTCAACCTAAAATGCATGAGACCCTGTCAAAAAATAAAAGTATAGGGTGCCAAAGAGGTAGCTTGGTGGTTAAGAGCACTGTAACTCCAGTTCCAAGGGATCTGACACCCTCACACATACATACATGCAGGTAAAACACCAATACACATAAAATAAAAATAATTTCAAAAATAGAATATATAAAAATGTATAAGATACTTTATCATTAAGTAATTTCTAGCCTAGAAGTGAATATTATATATGAAGACAAAAATCACTGTAGTAGAAGAACGTAGAATTAACTGAATGCTTTGATTGGAAGAGAGCATTTGTTTATACAGATGTAGAAAAGTGGAATTAAAATGGACAGAGAGAACAGCTAACCTGAACAAGGGGGAGCTAATGGGCCACCAGACTGATAACTGGGAATCCAGCATTGGACCTACTCAGACCCCCTGAACATGGGTCTCAGTTAGAAGGCCTGGGCAGTCTAAGGGACCTCTGACAGTGGAATCAGGATGTATCCCTGGTGCATGAAAGGACTTTGGGAGCATGTTCCCCATGGAGGGATACTCCCTTAGCCTAGAGGCAGGAGAGAGGGCCTAGTCCCTACTCCAAATGATTTGACAGATTTAGAAGAACCCTGTGGATGGCATCACCCTACAAGTGGAGTGGGGGGGGGAGGATGGGAGGGTGGTTGCAGGCATGGGACAGTGGGAGAGAGGGAAAGAGGGAGGGAGAGGGACCTGAGATCCATATATTAAATAAGATAAATAAATAAATGGGAAAAATGGACAGAGACAAAGATAGATCTACTATATCAGAAAGCCAATTTAGTTTTGATGAAGAACAAGGAGGTATATAGGCAGGTAAATAAGCAACAAAACTAGAAAAAAATGGGTAAATACCATGAAAAGCTATTAGTTTTGATTTTGTTTTTCCTCTCCAACCTGGGTATCATGTCCTTATTATTTTAAGGGTCTTTAAGGGTGCTTAGAGATACAGTGGGAAAAGAGAACTGTTGATTTCAGATGTGGTGGTTCACACCTGTCCTCTCAGCCCTTGAATGGCTAAGGGAGAAACTGCACTCAATTTAAATGCTAGCCTGGACTACAGTGAAACCATTTCAAAAATAAAAACAAAATAAATATGCTGTCCATGCACTAGCATTTAAAAACATAATAGTTTCAGGCTGGGGTTCAGTGGCAGAGCTTTGGGCTCAAACCCCATCACCTCCCAAAAATAAAAATAAATAAATAAAAATAATGGACTCTACATGGTATAACTGGGGTCATTATTTAACCATTACATAGTTCTTTAGCTGTTAATTCAGCTTTCATTTTCACCTTTAACCAGTCCCACCCTGAGAAATGTAGCTCAGTTGGTGTAGTGGTTGCTGAACATTCCCTGGAAGTTGAAGTTCAGAAATTGAAGATCATCCTTGGCTCCATATTAAGTTGGAGGGCAGACTAGTCTACTTGAGACCCTCCTTCAGAAAACAACCATATCCAGATAAAGCAAATTTATAAACATCTCATAATGTATTCTGCCACTAGGATACTTAAAGGAGAGTATAGGAATTCCACACTCAGAAGCAAAACACAATGAGATAAACTTGTAATAATAACCTTTTCTTGCAGCATAAAAATCCCTAAATCACTTAAATATCAAATAATTAAGATTACCAAACAACTGTTGTTTCAACACTCTGATTTGACAGGTGGATTTCCTTAAGTCTCTCCCCTATACAAGTAGGGAGGTGTTAATTGACCAGAGATGGGTTAATGATCTTATGAAATACGTATTTACTAATCTGTTTTGCAAAAACAAGAAAATAAGTTCATAATGTTAAATGATTTGCCCAAAGTGGAAAAAAAAAAACAGTTTGTGCATATGAAACATCAGTAGGGATTCTTTTTATTTTTTATTTTTTTCAATTGTTCCTACAGTACTTCAGCGTTTAGAACACAATTTGTAATACTACTAATGTCTCTGTAAAATAAAAATAACAACATATCTATAAAAAGCTAGTTAAAGGTAGTTGTGTAAGGTCACCTCTATTCACTTTACTGAAGGTCACCTTCAAGGGGAAGCAATTATGAAAATGATTTTTTCTCTCCAATCCAATGTATTCTCCATCTATAACGCTAGCCTCAAATTTCTACGCACTTGCTTAACTTTCAAACAGGAAATAAAGACCACGAGTTTTCCCAATAGTTAATAGTCCGTTAATAATCTACAGATGAATAAAGCTGCCAGGCTACCACTTAGGTTTTCCCCTTACTATGAATCCAAGTGAGGTAGACTTGGTTTACTACCCACCGTTACGGTATAAAATCAGTTCCTTTATTTGGGGTAACAAATAAATACACACCCAAATCACTTAGTACATCACTTAAGGAAAATGAGGTGTCCGCCAAGCATTCTTCCTGGAAACCATAGGTCCCTGAGGAATAAGAATGCAGAACTAGGCTAAGAACACAATGACAGGATGGTAAAGCCACTGTCACGGCTACCACCCCAGTGCTTGAGACCACAGAGGACCGTGCATCTAGAATTTAAAAGTGCAGGGTGCTGGCGGAGGAAAAGGGCATAAAAGCACGAGGACACACGGATCCGCGGCTGCTGTAAGAACTCGCCCACATTATCTGCTCACCTTGGAGACGACTTAGTGCGTTTTTGGCCAAGGGCAACATCGCGGAGAATAAGCTGGAAATGCGGTGACCACAGCTGCTGCCTCGGTGCAAACTCGCCCCGGGTACCCTTGCAAAGAGCACTGAAAAACAAAATGGCTTTCAGTGGGGATTCCGTAGGATTTGATGACATCTCGCGAGGTTTGGGGTTGACCTATAGAAATTGTGATCCTGTTTCTTGGGAGGAAAAAGAAAGGCCTATGGGAAATGTAGTTTCAAGCTTTATAAGGGCCATAAAATAGTAGTTACTAACCACTGAGAAATGCCAGATGTTGGTGGCCCACATTTTTAATCCAAACACTCGGGAGACAGAGGCAGGCGGATTTCTGTGAGTTCGAGGCCAGCCTGGACAGCCTCCAAAGCCACAGAGAAACTCTTTGAACGTGAAGGTTTAGGGTTCTCCAAATGATTGTTGAGACACTGAGCTTACATAAGGCACCAGCACTAAAACTCCAGAGATTTGGATCTGGTGTCTCACTTCAAACTACTGTCAATTAAAAGTTTTCATTTTCTGTCTCCCAATACCTATACTAATGGGTTTAACATTTAACCAATATTTTGTAATTTGTGGGCGGCAGAGGGTGGTTGAGACTGTTTCTCTTTGTAGCTCTAGTTATCCAGGAGCTCTCTCTCTGTAGAACAGGCTGGCCTCGAATGCACAGAGATCCTACTGCCTCTGCCTCCCAAATGCTGGGATTAAAGTTATACAACACCATGCTTGGTTTAATATTTAATCTTGAAATAACTCCAAGTTTAGAGAAAGCCTGCAAAAGTTACTTTGGTTTTTATATTTTGTTTTGTTTTGTTTAAAGAATTTTAAAGGCCGGATTGGGTAACATATACCTTTAATTCCAGCACTCAGGAAGCAGAGGCAGGCAGGTTGAGGTCAACCTGGTCTACAGAGTGAGTTCCAGGAAAGCCAGGGTAATATAGAGGGACCCTGTCTCTAAAAAAAAATATTTTTAAAAAACATTCCTATGGGGGCTGGAGAGATGGTTCAGTGGTTAAGAGCACTGGTTTCTTTCCCAGAGGACCCAGGTTCAATTCCCAGCACCCACATGGCAGCTCACAACTGTCTGTAACTCCAGTTCCAGGGGATCTGACACATTCACACCAATACACATTTAAATAAATTACTAACTAATAAATAACTAATTAAATAAATAAATAACTCAGTGGTAGAGTGCATATCTAGCGTTTAGGAACCCTATGTTCAAGACCCTGCACCCCGAACCAGGCACATCCTTAAAGCCATGTGTGGTGGCATACTCTATAATCCCAGCACTCAGGATGGTGCAGCAGAAGAATTCCAAATTTAACTCCAGTGGATCCAGCACCTGTTTCCTGGACTCCCAGGGCATCTGCACTCATATGGACAGATACAGACATATGCATAATTTTTTTAAAAAATTAAATGCTTTTAAAAACAGATATTGCACGGTTTATTGTAATCACAACACTTAGTAAACAGAAAAGAGGATGACCTACAAGTTCAAGGGCAGTTTGGGCTACATCATTAGTTCTAAGCCAGTCAGTGCTAGATAGAAAAACCCTGTCCCAAAAAAGAAAAGAAGGAAAACAAAAATTAAAAAAGAAAAGGGAAACATAAATAACCTGCTAGCCAGATGCACATCTATTTTCCATCCTCAGAAGGTGAGTGCAGAAAGAGCAAAAGTTCAAGGCCATCCTCTACCGCAAAACCTTTGCTTCATAAGATCCTGTCACCAAATAGGAAAATGAAATGAAATATTGAATAAATCTAGAACCTTTGAGGTGAGTTTTCCAGTATAGTTGATTTAATCTTTCTCCAATTTGAATAACTTCATAATAAAATATTAGAGGAACAGGACACTGTGTTTTGTCTTTTTCATATATGTACATATGTGATATATATATATATATATATATATATGACTTGTATGATCACAATATAGTTATCAAATTGAGAAAAGTTCTGATATAATACAGCTTATATTCCAATTTCACCAGGTTTTCCCAAGGTCTTTATGGAGAATTCAGTCTAAACCTCAACATTGAATTTAGTTATCATATGTCTTTGGAATGCCTTTAAAAAGCTATTGTTTTTCAGCCTTTCTTTGTCTTTTCTGGCATTATTTTTTTTTCTCCATAGTGGTAAGCTTGTTGTCTAAGTTTTACAAATGAAGTGAGTAAGGTGCAGAATTCTTAAAATAATCTTGCTCAGATCAAGATTAAGATGAAGCAATTATAAATGTTAGAACTGATAATGATGCTTATAACACCACATGTCTGTGCACACATATTTTTGAAACGTATACACTGTTGCTGTATTAACTTGCCTTTTTATTTTCAAGTGATTCCATTCAGCTTATGTACATCTGGCAAGAAAACTATATAACACAAGTATTTGTAAGACAAAGTCTCACTATGGAACCCACACTGGCTACAACTCACCATATAATCCAGACTGACCTGGAACTTGCCATTTTTCTGTTAGCTTCTCTAGCTAGTGTCATGATTAGAGAAATAACATACAAACCAAGCCATGCTTCTTAGAGTATCCTATCAGAAAGTATACAACCTCAACATGTCACATTATTCATAGTGTGAACTTTAACCATTTAATCAAAGCACTGCTCTCCAGATTTCTGCACTTTAAAGTCACTGCTGTCCCTATGTTATTACAAAGTATCTTTGGGGAAAGGAAGGGTGTGTATAAAAAAGAGAGTAACTTGTGACTATCTTGTTCTGAATCAAGCTTTCATCCAGCATGTTTTGTGCTCATTGGTGATTCTGTATGTGTGTGTGTGTGTGTGTGTGTGTGTATGTATGTATGTATGTATATATGTATATATATATTGACCACTCTTGTGCATATTTTGGTATGCTTGTTTGTTTATTTATGTGTTTGTTTCTTTCTTTGAGACTTGATCCCATCCTGTAGCCCAGGCTGGCTTGGGATTTAGTATGTAGCCAAGGCTGATCTCAAACTCATAGCAATCTGCCTGCTTCAGCTTCCCAAGAGCTCAGACTATAGATGTGAACTGCAACACTTTTAATTTAACCATTTTTAAATTTTGAGAGAAGCTCTCACTAATTTGCCCACATTGGCTGTTAACTTACTCTGTAGTCCAGACAGGCATTGAATTTACAATCCTCCTGCTTCAGCCTCCTGAGTAGCTGGAATTAAGCTGCCCTATGAGGGCCAGCTTAATTTGTTCATATGCTATTTTCACATTTTTTTCTCTTCTGAGACTCACCATGTAACCCAAGTGGGCCTCAAACATGTGATTCTCCTGCTTCAGGCTGCTAAGTGGTGGAATTATATGCATGTGCCACCATATGTGGCTATTGCATTCTCTGTCTCTGTCCTTTCTCTTCCATTTTCTGGAGTCAGGGTCTCTTGTAGCTCAAGGTGGAATTCCCTGTGTAGCCAGGCTGATATTGAACCCCTGATCCTCCTGCCTCTATATCTTGAGTGCTTGTATTACAGGTATGCACCACCATGGTCATTTTATTCCCTCTCTTTACATTGAGACAAGTTACTTTCCTTTCAACCCACATCTCCTTAACTCTCCAAATAGTGGAATAATTCTGTAGGGTTTTGCTTTCCAGTGGGACCTGAAAGAGTAATCACAAAGTATGTTCCATGCCCTTAAAATAAATGCAACTTGGGCTTGGGGTTTATCTCTGTGGTAAAATACTTGCCCAGCTTGAATGGGGTCCTATATTCAATCCCTTGCACTGCAAAATAAATAAATCCAAATTATAAATAGATTGATTTTATTTTGCTGTTACTTGTGATTTTCCTTCTTGGGAGTATTATTATTTTCTAGTGAAGCACCTCAGTTTTATAATCCTCTATATTCCAGTAAACATAACTGGACCAAAAACCAGAGGCACCCTGAGCTGTGAAGCATTAGCTTTCATTTTATAGAAGACTGTTAGATGTCGGATGAAAACTGGCTGAGACCGCTAAAGATCTAAAAAAGAGGGAAATGCTTCTTCACAATCTTCCTTTTGCTCGCACCAACAAAATTAACTAGTAAAAACGCATTGCAGTCTGTGAAGCCCTCTTGGTACTCTAAGTTTCTAGTGAAGAATTTTAAAATACCACTAAGAAATTTAAAAAAAAAAAAACTTTTTTAGGGGCCATAGCAATTGCCTTTGTGTGGTTACGCACTTAGTGTAAGTGCTGCCAAAATGGCAATAAATAAATAAATAAAATTTAAAATTTGTATTTGTGGTGTGTGTGTGTGTGTAGGCACCTGTATACTGTACATATATGGAGATCAGAGGACAATTTGCAAAATCCGAATTCACAGATCTGCCAGCCTCTGCCTTTGGGATGAGTGAGGCTGGGATAAAAGGCATGCGCCAACACACGTGGTTAGAATATTTTTAAATTTTTATTATTTTAAATCATATGTTTGTGCTTCTTTTGGTATCTGCACCAAGAGCAGATGTGTGAGGAGGCCATGAAATCCTGGCCCCAATAGCTGGAGTTGCAGGCAATTGTGTGCACCTCAACCTGGGTAATGGGAACAGCCATTTGCAAAACAGTATGCATGCACTCAAAAAAGAGAAAAAAAAAAATGCCTGGCTATGGTGGCACATGCTTTTCATGTCAGCACTCAGGAATCAGAGACAGGCAGATCTATGAATTTGTGGCCAGCCTGGTCTATAAAACAAGATCCAGAACAGACAGGACTGTTATTCATCGAGAAACAATGTCTCGAAAAACCAAAAGAAAAAAAGAAAAAAAAAAAAGAAAAAAGAAAATTGATTGTGCATCAGGTGTGGTGCCTGGTTCTTGGGGGCAACAGTATAATGCACCAGATCCCCTGGAACTAGGGCTTTGGTCCGTTGTTAGCTGCCATGTGGGTGCTTGCAGCGTCCTCTGCAAGAACAGTTGAGACTTTTCTCCAACTACTGTTCAAGAATATTATACTAAATAAGTAGGTTTCAAAAAACAAGCAAACAAACCAAAAAAAAAAGTTTTTTGATCTAAGATGCCTTGTAGTCCTGGTTAGACTGGAACTCTTGAAGGTTTGTTTAATCCTCCTACCTCCATTTCCACCTCCCACCTGCTAAGAATTTGGTTGTGAGAAACTATGAGCCCCCCCCCACACACACACACAACAAAAGGCTTTTTCTGTGGCTTCGGAGGCTGTCCTAGTATTCGCTCAGTAGACCAGGCTGGCCTCGAACTCACAGAGATCAGCCCCCACCTCTGCCTCCCTAGTGCTGGAACTAAAGACGTGCGCCACCGCCTGGTGAGACCTAGCGCTCTCCCTCTCTCCCTCTCTCCCTGTCTCCCTCTCTCTCCCTCTCTCTCCCCCTCTCTCCCCCTCTCCCCCCTCCCCCCTCTCCCCCTCTCCCCCCCTCTCCCCCTCTCCCCCTCTCCCTCTCCTCTCCCTCTCCCTCTCCCTCTCCCTCTCCCTCTCCCTCTCTCCCTCTCTCTCTCTCTCTCTCTCTCTCTCTCTCTCTCTCTCTCTCTCTCTCTCTTTTTTATGAGACAATCTTAATTGCTCAGGTGGGCCTGGAACCCTGACAATGAAGCCAAAGATGAGCTTGAATCCTTAGTGCTCTTGCCTTCACATTCCAAACCCGATTGGAGACTTGCATTACTTAGACCGACTCGAATTTCAAACAATCCTAAATGAACGCTTTCTGAAGGATGAGTCCATTTTTAAATGAACAAATCATTTTATACAACGTTCCCCAACTCCCCCCTCCCGCAAAAAAGGCGCATCCTTTCACAGCTGCGCAAGCGCGTTGAAATTTGTTAACCGCGACGTCTTTACGCACCACGAAAGGAGGGCGGTGCAGTCTTTTTTAGCAGACCAGTAAGAAACCTCCAGATTATCCTTTCCCTATTGGCTTCCTGGAACCAATCGGAAGCGAGCCGGTTTTTAGCGGGCGTCTGCTGCGTGTGACGTTATGTGAGGCTTCGCCCTGCAGGGCTGAGCTGGGCCAATGGGGAGCCGCAAGGGTTCTGTTCACCGGTTCTCATGCCCCACCCTCGAACCTTGCTGGAAGAAAGTTTCGCCAGGCGGCCAAGGAAGACCAGCGAACATGGCCTCGCCGAGGTGGCTCTGGTGTGTGTGTGCGACCGCGGCGGTGGCTCTGCTGCTCGTTTCCAGGGTTCCCTCGGCCTCTGCCCAAAGAAAGAAGGAGGTGAGGCGGCGCCTGCCAGCGGCAGGGACTTTCCCGGCTTGGGGATAGAGAGGGTCAGCTCACTCCTTCCCCGGAATATGTGCTAGGCGTGACTTGGATTCCGTCTTTGGGAGGAAGTTGGCTTCACAAAAGCGGGAGCTGTAACTTTTTGTGTTGTAGGGTTTCGAATCCAAAAGCAGGCTGGAGCGGGTAACCAGCTGGCTTCCATCAGCTGGGAAATGTGCAAGTACAAGTTGTGACACTCTGGAGTTCAGGTCAATTTACTACCCAGAGGGTATATTGCAAGCTTCTGTTGTCGACCCTGGAGCTCCCTCGGATGTGTTGTAAGAGCTGTCTGTCTTGTCATCCCAGGAGTAGATGAGTGAGATGATGCCAGTTTCGTGCCCACTTATCAGAGTGCTCAGCTGTGTTCTGTATGATCGACCGACTCGAATGAGCACACTGACAACCCATGCTGTCCCTTTGTAGAACAGACAGATTTTGAGATGTAGAAAACATACAGTATTCCTTTCTGCTTAATTTTATTTTTAAAACATTTTCGCACTATGTAGCCCATGCTGGCCTCAAACACATGACAATCCTGCCTTTGCCTTCCAGGTATTGGGGTTACAGGTGTGAGCCACTATACCCAGCTTTTTTTTTTTTTTTTTTTGAAACTTGATGTTGAGCAGTCTCAACAAGTGGTTCTTAACACTGTATATTTGAACGTTTGTAACGTAGACCCTTATACTCCTAGAGCTTTAAAACACTAACAATTAGTAATAGTTATTTATATCCCCTAATTTTCTGGTACAGAAAACTAACCCTTCGGTTTACACAGTTAACTACTATAGTTAAAGTAGACTAAAGCTCTTCATTCCAATGCCATTTCCTGTGCATTCTGCACTTTCTCTTGTACACAAAACATATGTGTACATTTTTGAAATGCCCATTAAACATTACAGCTGTTAAGTTAAATCAGTAAATAAACTAATTTTTGTATCTGAGTATTTGAATTATTTTATAAGACTAAAAACTAAGCCAACCCTGGCATGGTGGCCATGCCTACATTCAAAACACTGAAGTGAAAGAGGAACAGGAATTCAGGGTCATCCAAGTGAGTTGGAGACTAGTCTGGGCTACATGAGGCCCATTTGAAAAATGAAAAGCTAGTAAATTAAATCATTGAACTAGTGAAGGTGGCAGAGGAAAGTAAAAAAAAAAAGTATAGTTATCAAAGATATGATCTAGTGAGCAGTCTCTGTGTTAGGCCAAGAAATTGGGATGGCTTTTTTATGTTTTTTACTATTTGGTTCATGAATGTATGCTCACCACCTCCATGGAGGCCCCAAAAGGATGTGGAATCCCCTGGAACTATGGTTGAAGACAGATGTGGCCTGCCATGTAGGGGCTAGGAACCAATCCTGTGTGCTGTGCAGAAGCATCAAAATCTCTTAACATGAGTTATCTCTCTCTCTCTTGTCCTGGATGTGCCTTATCAGCACAGGATTCTTTTCTGGGGAGGTGGGGGTTAAGACAGGGTTTCTCTGTGTAGCCCTGGCTGTCCTGGAACTCACTCTATAGACCAGGCTGTCCTGAAACACAAGAGATCCACTTGCCTCTTCCTCCCAATTGCTGAATTAAAGGCATAAAGGCATGCACCACCACTACTTGTTGCCCAGGCTTTTAACTTTTATTTTAATTTATATTTATTTATCCTTTTTTTTTTTTTTTTTTTTTTTTTTTTTTTGAGACAGAGCTTCTTTTTGTATCCCTGGCTGGCCTGGAACTTGCTCTGTAGACCAGGCTGACAGGTTTCTTGTTTTTGGTTTTTTGAGACAGGGTTTCTCTGTGTAACTGCCCTGGCTGTCCTGGAACTCAGTCTGTGGACCAGGCTGGCCTCAAACCTTCCTCTTCCTCCCAAGTGCTGAGACGAAAGGCATGCACTACCACAACCTGGGAAACAGACAAGTTTATTACCTTTTTAGCTGTTTTTCATTTTGGGGGCTGGAGAGTTAGCTCAGTGTTATGCAGTACTTCTGCAGAGGACCTGAGTTCAGTTCCTAGCACCCATGTCAGGCAGTTTACAACCACCTATAACTCTAGCTCCAGTGAATATGGTTTCTCTGGCCTCTGTGGGCACCTGAACTAATGCCCATACCTAACTCACATGCACAAACCTATACACAGAACATACAACTAAAAAGAAATCTTTCTGTGTCTGAGTGGTTTGCCTGCACATATGCATGTGTGACATGCATGCAGTGTCCACAGTGATCAGGGATGTCCTTCTGTATGCTGTGAATATATGTTTCTCTTGCTGGTTGATGAATAAATGCTGATTGGCCAGTAGCCAGGCAGGATGTATAGGCAGAGCTACCAGACCAGGGGAATGCTGGGAAGAGGTAAGCAGAGAGGAGCCGCCAGGAAGATGCCATGTACCCACATAAGGAGTAATATGCCAGAGCATTAGGGGTAAGCTACATAGTTTAATAGAAATGGGTTAATAATTAAGAGAGCTAGCCAATAAGAAGCCTGAGCCATTGGCCAACAGCTTATGATTAATATAAACCTCAGTGTGCTTATTTAAGCTGTGGAACCAGGCAGAACTAAAATTCCATCTTCACCAGAGACTGAAAGAGAGAGGGTGTCAGATCTTCTGACCCTAGAGTTACAGGCAGTTGAGCAGTGCAGTTGTGAGCTACCTTGTGGATGCTGGGAAACAAAATTGTCTCTGCAAGAACAGCAAGTACTCTTAAGCAAGTACTACCAACTAAATACATCCTCAGCCAAAACCTTGTTTTAAAATTTTTGTTTTAGTTTTGTATGTGTGTCTGTATGAGTGAGTGAGTACATGTGTCTAGAAGTACCTGCAGATACCAGATGATAATGTCAGATTCCCTTGGAGATGTGGTTACAGGCATTTGTGGGCTGTCTGAACTCCGGTCCCCTTTTTTTTTTTTTTTTTTCTTCTTCTTTTTTTTTGTCTTTTGAGGCAGGGTTTCTTTGTGTAGTTCTGACTTCTGGAACTCTCTCTGTAGACCAGGCTGGCTTCGATTGGCCTCGATCTCATGGAGGTCCACCTGCCTGTGCCTCCAGAGTGCTGGGATTAAAGGTGAGCCCCACTACCAGCTCTTAAGCCTTCTTTCTATATCAGGTATACTAAATTATCTGCCTTTCCTGATCTTCTATACTTGTACAAATGTCTCCACATGCATTACATTGCTGGAGGAACTTTTCCTTAACCACCTTTTCTTTATGTTGATTTAGAGTCTCATGCCTACACTGAACTTGAGCTAGCTCAAGTAGTGCTGGGATTACATGTGCATCAGTGATCCTGTTTCCAACTCTGTAAGTCTTGAACATTCCCTGATCCTAAGGCAACATAAATTGACATGATTGTAGCACATGATACTGACATGATTTGTATATCAGCCTTTCTCATTAAATTATGAGCATCTTAAATGTAGACACAAATTTTCTTTCTGTGTCAATGAATCTAGGAGTGGTGGTCTGTTCCTGTTATCCCATCATTTGAGAGGCTGGGGCCTAGGTTACATAGACCACACCTAGCCTCTGCAGTACTGGGAAATAACCTGGGGCTTCCTTCCATCTTTCTGATGACTTTAGCTTGTGCCAAGTTGATTAAAAAACTAGCCAGAATACCCAGTTTAAAACAGTTTTGAACCCAGGGCCTTATGCTTGCTGGATAAACACTGCCACTAAGTTACATCTTCCAGTGACAAAATTTTTAAATATAAGGCTAAAGATAGAGATTGGTGGTAAAATGTTTATGTAGCATGCTTAAGGCCTTGAATTCAGTCCTCAGTACAGGCTAAGGTAATTATATTTCTTACTTGATGTTGCTTTCTATTTTTTTGTTTGTTTTTTGTTTTGTTGTTTTGGTTTTTTGTTTTTTGTTTTTTTGTTTTTTTTTTTTTTTTTTTTTTTTTTTTTTTTTTTTTGAGACAGAGTTTTTCTGTATTGCTTTGGAGCCTGTCCTCAAACTAGCTCTGTAGACCAGGCTGGCCTGGAACTCACAGAGATCTGCCTGCCTCTCTACCTCCTGGGTACTGGGATTAAAGATGTGTGCCACCAACTCCAGGCTATTTTTATTTTTTTTTTTCTACTATTTTTTGTTGTGACCTAGGTTAATCTTTTTTTTTTAAGATTTATTTATTATGTATAGTGTTCTGCCTATATGTATACACCAGAAGAGGGCATCAGATCTCATTACAGATGGTTGTGAGCCACCATATGGTTGCTGGGAATTGAACTCAGGACCTCTGGAAGAGCAGCCAGTGCTCTTAACCTCTGAGCCATCTCCCCAGCCTCTAGGTTAGTCCTAAAAGGGATAAATGCAAAAAGAATAGCAAAGTGTGATTTAAACAATGATCATGATGTTTGAATGACTGTATTCCTGTTTCTCGGTTCTCAAAAAAAGTCATATTTTAAAGAGGATTTGCTTTAATCCAATCATACTGAACTGTAGCAAGTTGCTGAGTCTTGTTTTCAGCAGCAGCAGATTGGGGGAAATCCCCATTATTTTGGCTTTTGTGAAAGTTAAATGAGATGAGCTCAGTCCATAGATTGTCTAATGGGTTTTCTAATACACTACTTGGAATATAAAATATATGTGATCATTTTCTTCTATGAATAGATGGTTTTCAATTGCTGTTTTGCTCTTTTGGTTACAGGGCTCATACCTAAGGCCTTGCACATGCTAGGTAAGCCCTCTGCCTCCATGCTCTACAACCAATTCTTTAGTGCATCTTTTTGTGATTCATTTTTTTTCAAATAAAGTGAGTTCAGAAAGAATTATCTTTTATCTTTTTTTTTCCGAGATAGGGTATATTTGTGTGACAACTGGCTATGCTAGAACTCAATTTGTAGTTCAGGCTGGCCTCGAATTCACAGAGATCTGCCTCTGCCTGTGCCTCCTGAGTGCTGATATTAAAGGCACTTGCCACACCACCAGGCCATGAATTACCTGCATCTTTTATTAGGCAAGCTACCACTTGAAAATCTTTTGGATTCTGTAATGTGGTTTTGAAAACTGACACAGAATTATCACAAATGGAGAGATGACACAGTTTTTAAGAGTACTTGTTGCTCTTGCAGAGGACCAGTATTTGATTCCCAGGGCCCACATGGTGGCTCACAACCATCTGAAACACCAGTTCCAGGGTAGCTGACACCACCTTCTGACCCCCATGGGCACCAGGCACATGTGTGGTGCACATACACACAGTCAAACAAAGCACTCATACCCATGAAATAAAATAAGACTTGAAAAATAATTTTTAAAGAAATACCACAGCTGTAACCCTTGTAGTTCTGTGGACAGTATCTATTACAGAAACATAAGAATAACAAAACAGCTACAAAAATGAGATAGCCCCCCCCACACACACACAAAAAAGCATCAAAGAAAGAGATGGGGATGAATTTGAGCTATGTTTAGGAAGTAGGTAGACTGAGAATGGAGCAGATGGTAAAAGAATTAAAAATGCTCTCTTCCCTGCTAACAGTCTGTCTCTTTCAGTAATTATCTGCCAGTTATGTTTCCAGATCTGTTCAGTTTTAATTGAAGGACAGAGTTCTAAACGTATTGCTGAAAACCAGTTAACCAGTTAAATGAGTAGGAAGGCTAAAGACAAGATTTTTTTTTTTTAAATGAGTAAGCACTGATGAACTACAACAGAGATACAATTGAGGTTTTGAAGAAAGGAAGGGGATATGTTTTAGAATTCAGATTGGTGATGCTTGTGAAATTCAAATAGTTTGAATGACAGAACTAGTTTTAATTCTGAATGGTAATGGATTTCTGTATTCCATTACCATTGGGAGATGGTAGTGACAGAATTACTAGTGGTTAAGAATTATTTTTCTCCTTTTGATCTTTCGAGTCAGGGTTTCTCTTGTTCTGGCTGTCCTGAAACTCGCTCTGCCTGCCTCTGCTTACTTTGCCTCTCAAGCCCTGATATAAAAGGCATGTGCCACCACTGCCTGGCTAAGATTCAGGCTTCTTTACTAGAGCTAGTAGAGATAATATGTGTGGGTGTGGTGGTGCATACTTGTTACAACAGGACTTGAGAGCCAGAAGCAGTAGGATCTCTGTAAGCTTAAGGCCAGCCTTGTCTACATAGTAAAGTTCAAGGTTACCCAGCTGCTCTGTTCTTCTAGAGCTTGTGAGTTCAATTCCCAGAAACAACATGATGGGTCACAACAATTTATAATATAATCTGATGCCCTCTTTTAGTGTTCAGGTGTACATGCAGACAAAGCACTCATAAATACAATACATGAATAAACCGTTGAAAATACCCATAGAGTAATAGAGAAGACACAAATGTAAAAGAAGTGTCTAGGAATTATTAAGATGTGGGGCTGGAGAGATGGCTCAGGGGTTAAGAGCACTTACTCTTGGAGTGGACCCAGGTTCAGTTCTGAGCACCCACATGGTAGCTCCTAGCTTCCTTTAATTTAAGTTCCAGGGAATTTGATGCCCTCTTCTTATCTCCGAGGGTATGAGGCACACACATAGTACACATACACATATGCAGACACAGCACTTATGCACATTTTCAAAGAAAAATCTCAGATAAAAATAATTATTAAGGTGTTAACATTTCTGAACTGGAAGGATGGTTTAGTTGCTAAGAGTGCTTCCAGCTATTTCAGAGGACCTTAATTTGGTTCCCAGCTTCCACAATAGGCAGCTCATAATTGCCTGTAACTCCAGTTCCAGGGGATCCCACACGCCATTCTGGACTCTGGACACCTGCACTGATTTGTGTACAAGCACGAACACACACACACACAAAAAAAAAAAAAATTAAATAAAATTTGTCTTTTTAGACTGGGTGTGGTGGCACATGCCTTTAATCCCAGCATTCTTGGGAGGTGAAGGCAGGAGGATTTCTGTAACTCTGGGACCAGACCCATATTCAGAACAAGTTCCAGGACAGCCAGGGCTACATAAAGAAACTGTGTCTTGAACGCCCTCCCCCAAAAAAGAAAAGCTTTTTAAAAAAATGGATTTTTAAAAACAATTTTTATTTAATATTAGTCATCTGTAACAGTCATGTTAGGTATGTTTTCAAGGTCAAACATCTGTTTTAGATAGAAAGATGTTCTTCAAACACTTAGAAACCTACAGAATATGGCATTTAAAATATTTTAATAACGTGAGGCTTTTCATGACATTGAGACACATCTGCTTCTGGCAGCACCCGTTTACTTCATATGGAGTTTGCTTTCCTTGTGGCAAAACTAGCCATTTGGTCAAGAAACTGCCCTTGCCTCGCCTGCTGACAGTGTGCTGTCCAAATTAGACAAGTAGGACACAAAAGAAGGCGATTGTCAAACTTTGCTAAGGTAGACGGTCCTTCAAAATGTGGTGCTTCACAAAATTCTGTCAGATATTTTTGGCCTGTAGGCAGAAGATGGATACCCCAGTGTTGCAGAGGAAGCTTGGGGTGACTGTCTAGGTAGACACATGTCTCTGCCATTTCTATAGTTTTGGAAGTTGCTTGCTCTGTACTTCTTCTTAAGTCTCTGATGAAGTTGAAGATTAATTATAGTTACAGTTTTCCTTAGTTATGATAGAAAGTGAATTAGATACAAAACTTTGGACTCACCAAGGTAAGAAAAATAATGGTGTATTTTCTTTGTATTTGTCAAATACTAATGGAGTGTACATTGTGACTGTATTCCTTACTTGATAATTGTTTATATTGTATATAATTCCATTTTGTTAAAGCTAATACCATTTTGTCCTTACCGTATATAGTTTATATATATGTTAGAGTTAAAACCTTTCCTTTTTATTTAGACAAAATGGAAATGTTGCAGGAGATTTATTTGTTTTCACTCCAAGACTGCCCATGAAGTGGACCATAGTTTTCTGGCAGATTCAGAGGAGATAGAAGGATGCAGAGAATAAGGAGGAGCTAAAAAGATGCTCCGTCTTTTTGATTGGAAAGGCGGAGAAGAGGGTGAAGTGATTTTTTTCATCTGTTGCTCTGTAAATCAGGTTTATTTCCTAATATTTGACTCCTGAGCTTTATTGAATAATAAATACAACATTAAAAGAAGCTACAGTGGGCCTTATCATAGTACCTTCTCTACCAGTAGTGTATGCCACTGTATTTTATTTTAGTAAAGGGTGTATAGAGGTATTGAGTTCTTTTTGCTTTTTTGTTTTTATATAGCCCAGAGTGGCCTCCAAGGGTGGACTTGAATACCTGCTCCTCCTGCCTCTACCTTCCAAGTGTTGGAATTACAAGCATGCACCACCATACCTGATTTATGTAGTATTGGAGATAAAGCCCAGGGCCTTGTGCATGCTGGGGAAACAACTTACCATCTGACCTAAATTTCCAGCCCCTAAGTAAAGTGTGTTTTTGAATTCTTTAAGGTTTTCATTTATGAAAGCATAATTTGTTGAAAGTGCTGTACTCTGGATTTGCAGAGTAATTCATGCTTGTAATCCTATAACTCAGTAGACTAAGGTAGATAAATCATCTCAAATTTGAAGCCATTCTGAACTATATGAGACCCTGTTTCAAAAAGAAAAACAAAACCCTCCAGGACAGCCAGAGCTATTACACAGAGAAACTCTGTTTCAGGGAAAGAACAACAACAACAAAACCCCAAAACATACCAGTGGCTCAGTCCAATGTTCTTTAGAATCTTTGACAAGCAAAAGGTTTCATTATTTTATGTATTATTAAATAGTAACTAATGCACTTTAAAGTCTACTGTTTGCTTAAAACTTTTGGTGTTTTTAAGGTGTGTCATATAAATCAGGTTGGCCTGGAACTCTATGTAGGTGAGGCTGACCTTGAACTCTTCATCCTCTTCCTCCTTTACCATCACCCTCAGCTTAAATCTTAGGAAATACTAAACTTTTAAGAAAGAATATTGAGTCAGTTGTGATGGCTTACCATGGAATGTTGGTACTCAGGTGACTGAGGCATGAGGATTTCAAGTTTCTGGCCTGTCTGAGCTGCCAGATAAGATCTTAAAGAAAAGAAAAAAGTATCATCAGGTCCAGTCTCAATTTTTTTCCCCATAGGATTTATATTTTATTTTTTAAAAAGATTAGTTAGGTTACTTTAATGTATATGTTTCTGTACCTGAATAAGTTTATGTGCATCACATGTGTGCAAACGTGTGCAGGTGACTAAAGAGGCCAGAGGGCATTGGATTCCCTGGAACTGGAATCACAGGAAGTTGTGAGCTACCGGTACCTCTCCTTGGTAGGCTTGGTTTAAGAAAGTTTACTTTGCAAGCTGGTCTTGTTCACACCTTTAATTCCAGCACTTGGGAGGCAAAGGCAGATGGATCTCTCTGAGTTTGAAGCCAGCCTGGTCTACAGAGTGAGTTCCAGGACAGGCTGTTACACAGAGAAACCCTGTCTCAACCCCTACCCCCCCCCCCCCCCCACACACACACATACATACAAAGAAAGTGGCTTTGCTAAAGGAACTTTTTTTAACATATATTTACTTATTTCATTGTGCAAGCATGCATGTACCACAGCACATGTGTGGAGCTCAGAGGACAAGTAGATTCCTGGGATCAAACCCAGGTTGTCAGCTTTAAAGTAACTTTTTGGTTTGATTGTATTTTTCCTGCTACTGCAGACTCCCCCACTCCAAACACTTCTTTCTGAAACAAGGTTTGTCACCATTGTGGACAAGGTCTAATCTTGAACTTACAGAGATCCACCTGCTTCTGCTCCCAATTGCTAAGAATACAGGTCCAGCTGTTTTTTCTTTATTGTTGTTTAGATACTGGTTAGGAATCTTAGACTGACCTCAAACTTATGAACTTGCCTTTACCTTCTGAGTGCTGGGAGAATAGGCATATGCCACCACACCTCTTTTGGCTTTTTTGTTCATTTGTTTTGTTTTGTTGTTGTTTTTAAGGTTGTTGTGTTTAAGGTTAGGGTCTTTTTGGGAGGGGGGTCTGTATTGCTTTGGAGCCTGTCCTGGAACTAACTCTGTAGACCAGGCTGGCCTCGAAGTCAACAGAGATCCACCTGCCTCTACATTCAGAGTGCTGGGATCAAAGGTGTGCACCACCAATGCCTGACTGTGGTTAGGGTCTTTCTATGTTGCCCAAACTGGTCTTGGGCTGTTGGGCTCAGGAGATCCTCTTAACTTTCTGGGTAGCTGCAATTATAAACAAGATCTGCTAAACCCAACCTTAAATGCTAAATTGAGTATATTCACAATATTCCATTTTGTCTTTTGTAGATGGTGTTATCTGAGAAGGTTAGTCAGCTGATGGAATGGACTAATAAAAGACCTGTAATAAGAATGAATGGAGACAAGTTCCGTCGCCTTGTTAAAGCTCCACCAAGAAATTACTCTGTTATCGTCATGTTCACTGCTCTCCAACTTCATAGACAATGTGTCGTTTGCAAGTATGATCTTTCATCTCCACTTTGCAATTAAATAACTTTTTGGTTTTTACTATTTTTCTATCTCAGGAGAATCAAATTTGTGCAGTAGGTTTGTTAACAAAGCATATGCCTTATTCAGGGGGGTATATAATAACAGATGATACTACTGTTTATTTTTGGAAAAATGTATTTATGTATTTCATGTATATCAATGTTCTGTCTTCATTCATGTCAGAAGAGGGAATCAGATCCCATTACAGATAATTGTGAGGCACCATGTGATTGCAGGGAATTGAATTTAGGACCTTGAGAAGAGCAACTAGTGCTCTTAACCTCTGAGCCATCTATCTCTCCGGCCCCCAGTCTTGGTTGTACATGTTGGTAGGGAAGAAAGGATAAAATATTGTAGCTATCATGAATTATTTAAAATCAAAGAACCACTGTTTGAATTGATAACCAATTTATATGCTAGTTGCCTTTACATATATTTATTATATGTGAGGGCATTCGTATCACTGTGCACATGTGGAGGCCAGAGAACAACCTTCAGAAGTGAATTCTGTTCTTCCACCCTAGATTCCAGGGATAGAGTACAAGTCAACAGGTTTGTATGGCAAGTACTTTTACCCACTGAGTACCTCCCAGCCCTGTGTTATGAGTGCTTTCAGACTGAAGATGTTATATTTCTGAAGTAGAGTTAAAGTTTGTTACAGGGGATTTAGGTGTGTGTGTGTGTGTGTGTGTGTGTGTGTGTGTGTGTGTGTGTGTTTATGTGTGTATGTGTGTACACCTGCATGTTATGCAAGTATATTGAAGTCAGAGAGCAGACAGGTGTGGAAGTTGGTTGTCTCCCAGTACCATATAGATCCCAGGAATTGAACTCAGATTGTAAGGCTAATCAGCAAGATCCTTTATGTTTGAGCCAACTCATTAGTCCTTAAAAGAGGATTTTTTAAAATAGTATTTCTTTTAAACTGGGTCTCCCTGTACAGCCCTAACTGCCCTGAAACTTGATATCTAAGCTGTGCTGGCCTTGAACTCGCAGAGATCCACCTGCTTCTGCCTCCCAAATGCTAGAGTTAAAGGCATGTGCCACTATACCCAACCTTATTTTTATTGTTTATTGATTTTTATTACGTGTATCTGTGTAGAGGTATGTGTGCCTAAGTTTAGGTTCCCTCAAAGGCATTTGATAGTCCTAGAGCTAGAGTTGCAGGTGGTTGTGAGCCACCTGACATGGGTGCTGGAAAGTAAACTTAGGTCCTCTACATGAGCAGTACATTCTCTTAACGCTGAGGCACCTTTCCAGCCCCTTTAGTTTCCTTCTTAATTATATATAGGTAGAGAGCAGGTGGGACTTAAATGAAAAAGTGTAAAAATCCCTTTCAAGGGCTGATGACTTGGCTCAGAGGAGTTGGCATGTGAATGTAGGTACCCTTAGAGACCAACATCTTCCATTACAAGTGGTTGTGAACTGCCTGTTATGAGTGCGTACAGCCAAACTCAGATTCTCTGCAACACCGAGTCAACTCGCTAGCCCTTTTTGTAATTAAAACAATTGGCTGGGCAGTGGTGGCACGCACCTTTAAATCCCAGCTCTCAGGAGGCAGAGGCAGGAGGATCTCTGTTGAGTTCAAGGTCTGCTTGGTCTGCAGAGTGAGTTCAAGGAGAGCCAAAGCTACACAGAGAAACATACCTGGTCTCTAAAAAACATAATACATTGTACATGTATGAGTATTTGCCTGCATATGTGTCTGTGTACCACTTGAATGAAGGGACCACAGAGGCCAGAAGAGGATGTCAGGTCTCCTGGAATTGAAATTATAGGCAGTTGTGAGCCTTCATATAAGTGCTGGGAATTGAGCCCAAGTCCTCTAGAAGAACAAACTTAACCACTGAGCCATAACTCCAGCCTCAGCCCTTATTAAATGTTTAGAGCCAATTCATTGCCTATAAAAGGAGGAAGAAGTATAAGGGGGACTAGAAGTGTGAGAGGAAGTCTTCCAGAGTAGAGCCTTCCAGCTATGTGTCTGTGGAGCTACAAAATGGTTTGCTGGGGTGTTAGTCTGCTACTGGACCATAGGCTAGTTGGCTTAGTCTCTATGCCACCATCATGTTACAACACAACCATCCCTTCTCCTCCAAATAGCTTTTCATCAGGAATGTGCTAGACAATGCAAGGCTTGAACATTTATGCTGTAAATGTGTTCATTGTTGTCTCATAATTTCATCTCTAGACATTCAGAAAGATTTTCTTATGTTCAGTTGAAGAATGGGATACTGAACAAAACTTAAATAATAGATTTGTGCTTGTCAAATTGATATAGGCTCTAGCTTTAATCTCCACCATTAAAATATATATAAGACAGAAGAGGGTGTAGTTTAAAGTTTATCATGGATGAAAAATATGTTTTCTATCTAGGTGGTGGTGGCACACACCTTTAATCCAAGCCCTTGGTAGGCGGAGGCAGGCAGATCTCTGTGAATTAGAGACCAGCCTGGTCTACAAGAGCTAGCTAGGTCCAGGATAGGCTCCAAAGCTACATAGGGAAACCCTGTCTCAAAAAACAAAAATAAAACAACAACACTAGAACCCCAAAACTTCTTTGATAAATAGATAAGTTTATGCATTTATGTTACTTAGACTTAATCCCAAAAGATTGAAAAAAATAAGGTAAAGACATATATATGGGGAAAACATGTAAATAAACAGGTCTTTAAAATGAAAACATAGAAAAGAAAGGAAAATTCAGGGATTGAAGAGATGGCTAAGCAGTTAAGAGCACTGACTGCTCTTCTAGAGGACCTGGTTTCAATTCCCTGCACCCAAATGGCTGCTCATATCTGTCTGTAACTCCAATGCACATCAAATTTTAAAAAAGAAAGGAAAATTCAAGGATAACTCAAGGTTTTAATTTGTCTCAAGTCTCTAGGTTTTTGTCATTTATATCAATTAATCTGATTGTATTTTTACTTACCAGATAGCATGTTTGCTTCAGAGTATGTGTGAGGGTTTGTGCATTGTGTTCATATGTGTGCAGGCACATGTGTGTGCTTGAGTGTACAGGCCAGAAGACAGTTTTGGGTGTCATCTTCAGAAATGCTGTCTACCTCCTTTGAAGTAGGGTTTCTCCTTTGCCTGGAGTGCACTAGTTAGGCTGGGCTAGCTAACTAGCCAGTCTAAGGGATCTACTTGTCTCTGCTTCCCAAGTGCTGCAGTTATAAGAACACCACCACCCTTACCTTTTAAACGTGGCTTCTGGGAAATGAACTCAGGTCCTCATGCTTTCAAGGTAAGCACTTTACTGACTGAGTCATCTCGACCTCCAGATTTTATTTAATTTTTTTTTTAAAAGTTGAGGTAGGGTCTCACTGTGTATCCCTTGCTGGCCTAAAAGTTGCTGTGGCAGCAGGCAGGCTTTTAACTGTGGCAGCCCTCCCATCTCCGCCTTCTGAGCACTGGTATTACAGGCCTGTGCCACTGTGCCTGGCTACATACTTTAGATTTTTAAGGTAGGCTGTTAGATCTTCTCTGCCTGTTGATTTAGGGTCTCAAAATTGTGAGACTTAGGGGCAGTTGTTATATTCCTGCCTAGAATGAGTGGGATCCTGGATTCAACCCCACCCCCCAGCACCAAAAGCAAAAAAAAAAAAAAATGTGTGGACACTGGGTATGGTCATATATGCCCAGAATCCTTCCTCCTGATGAGTCTAAAACAGAAGGAGCATTTGAGACTACAATTGTAGTGTGAGTCTAGACTGAGCACCATAGCAAGACCCTGTTTTAAAAACTGAAAGTGAAAGCACCACTTGAACTGGAGAGAGAATGCTGCAGTTAGAGCCCATTATTGCTCTTGCAGAGGACCCAATTTCAGTTCCAGGAACCCAGGCCCAGCAGCTCACAGCCTCCTAACTCCAGCTCCAGGTGGATCTGATGCTTCTGGCCTCAGTGGGCGCTGGCACTCACATGCACACACCCCCACACAGACACATGCATATAAATAAATCCCTTAGTCCTTTAGTTCCAGGACAGCCAGGGCTACACAAATAAACCCTATCTCTAGGAAAACAAAAACAAAGCCAAAACAAAACACTAAAGGGCGGAAAGCCCCCACAGCTTATAAAGGGTTAGCTGGACTTGTTTTTTCAGTGACTGCCAAAAATGTTTTCAAGCCTAGCTGTGGTGACATGAGCATCTAATCCAAGCACTCAGGAGGCAAAAACAGACAGATCTCTGTGCGTTCAAGGCCAGCCTGGTCTACAGAGTGACCAGAATAGCCAGGGCTACATAAGTGTGAACCCATATTAGAAAAAATTTTTAAATTGTTTTGAGGGGCTGGAGAGATGGCTTAGTAGTTCAGAGTTTGCTGTTCTTCCACAGGACCCGGATTCAATTCCCAGAACCTACAGGGCAGCTCACAACTGTCTATAATTCCATTTCCAGGGCATTCAGCACCCTCACATGAAATACATTAACAGGCAAAACACCAATGCACATTAAATAAGTGAGTCTTTATTTTATTTTATTTTTGTTTTTCGAGACAGAGTTTCTCTGTGGTTTTAGAGACTGTCCTGGAACTAGCTCTTGTAGACCAGGCTGGTCTGTTACTCCCAGAGATTTGCCTGCCTCTGCCTCCCAAGTGCTGGGATTAAAGACCCACACCACCACCGCCCAGCAATAGGTGAGTCTTTAAAAAAAATAAAAAAAATTGTTTAGGGATTCAAAAATAAACTGTCTAAAGGTATAAATTGTAAAATGGAGTCATGTAATTACTAATTTCTGGTGAGACCTCTAACACTTAGATATGAGGCTTCTCTTATGTAAACAAAGTGTGTTCTCACCTTATCAACTATATCTGACTTACTTGCCAATAACTTTTTCTTTCTGAGACAGGGTTTCTCTGTGTAACAGCCTTGGCTGTCCTGAAACTCAATCTGTAGATCAGGCTGGCCTCAAACTCACAGAGATCGGCCTACCTCTGCCTCCCGAGTGCCACCATCACCCAACTTGTCAATAGTTTTTTAATATTATTTCTTTTACTAAAAAATGCCACTATGAGTGGTGACACACTCCTCTAATCCAAGGACTCAGGAGGCAGAGGTAGAGGCAGGTGAATCTCTGAGTTCGAAGCCAGCCTGGTCTACAGAGTGAGTTCCAAGATACCCAGGGCTACACAGTGAAACACTCTCTTGAAAAAAACAACAAAAAATTGCTGTTAATTAGGTTTTGTTTTACTGCTGATAAGCTGCTTTGGTTTTAAAATGGTTTCTAATGTGTTTTGTTTGTTTGTTTTTCTCCCCCAAAATCGTACTGCATTCAGACAAGCTGATGAAGAATTCCAGATTCTGGCAAACTCTTGGCGATACTCCAGTGCGTTTACCAACAGGATATTTTTTGCCATGGTGGATTTTGATGAAGGTTCTGATGTATTTCAAATGGTGAGATGTTTGGTTTCTTCTTTTATGCAGGATAAAGTATGGATAAAGTGAAATACATTTTTAGTGATTACAAGAAGTTAACTAGTGGGGCTGGTGGGATGGCTACTTGGTTAAGAGGACTTGTTGCTCTTGCAGAGGACTTGGGTTTCTTTCCCAGCACCCACATTGTAGTTCAAAACCATCCATCATTCCAGTTCCAGGGGATCTGACACCTTCTTCTAGCCTCCACAGGCATCAGCCATGCATGTAGTGCACATATATCTATGTAAGCAAAACACTCATATACATAAAATAAATAAATCTAAAACTGATTGTTAAGATATTGAATAAAAATACTTTAATGTAAAAAGCGAGATTATTTAGTGAACTAAAAGCAAAAATTGATTAATCAGAAAAGGTACTAACCAGTGCCAACTTACTAAATAAAATACGTAGTAAGCAAGTAACAGCTACACACGTTTAAGTTTGTTGTTGGGTGGTATGGTCTGTGTACATGGCTGAATACAATCTTCCAATCCTTCATCCTCCATCTCCCAAATGTTGGAACTATAGGTGTTCATCACCCTATCTGACAACTTATACACATATACACTCAAACGTGTGTGTGTGTGTGTGTGTGTGTGTGTGTGTGTGTGTGTGTGTGTGTGTGTGAAGCAAGAGGAATTTATTCAATGTGGGAAGAACAGATGATTAGTGACACCCTCTATTGGGACTAGTTTAAACAGAAGAATTGAGGCAGGGCAAAGAAGTATGTATAATTAAACAGCCATGTCAAGGTGCTGTCTGATCATTGTCTCAGTTCTGGTTCATCAAGATGGTCAATCCTAAGTCAATGTAGCTTGGGATCAGTCTGATTCTCCCAAGATCATCTCTGTTTCAGACTGCAGCCTTGTCTTCCGGGTAATTACCTTATTTGGCAGAAGGGTGTTTGTTAGGAATAGGTTTTTCCCCTGGCTAGTCTGGTCTCAACCGCCTGCCACAAATAATACACAGAGATGCTGTATTAGATATAAAGCTGTTGGCCTGTTACTTGTTTCTTATCAGCTATCTCTGTCTTAAATATTAACCCATTTCTATTAATCTAAGTACTTCCACGTGGTCTTATCTTACCGGAGAGGGGGGCTGGGGTTCTTCTCTCTCCATCCTCCATCTTGGATCTCCTCCCTACTACTTCCTCTCTCTTCCTTGTCTCCTAGTCCCACCTATCTTGCTTTCCTTTTGGCCGACAGTGCTTTATTCATTAACCAATATGAGAAACATGTTTACAGAATGACATCTCCCCTCAGGTGTTCTTGTCCTATGAGGATTTGTTTTTCAGGGAATTCCACTTATACATATTTTTATTGTAAATATATAAATAACAAGCCAGGGACAGTAACTTGTGCCTATACTCATAGCAGTTGGGAGGGGGCTGTCCTAGAACTCACTCTGTAGACCAGACTGACCTCCAGCTCACAAAGATCTACCTGCCTCTGCCTCCCCAATGCTGGGGTTACAGGAATGTGACCCCATGTCTAGTGTTTTATTTCAAAACAGAGTCTCACTAAGTTGTCCAAGCTTGTCGTTAACTCAGTGTATTGCTCAAACAGCCCTTTAACCTTAACTCTTCCCATTTTAGTATCATGAATTTGTTATAGCTATATAAAATAATTTTAAATGTTATGAATGTAAAGTTTTTTTAAGAGAATCACTGAAAACTGAAAATATCTGGTATGGGAAACTTCCTATTCAAGTTGAGAAAAATTGTATGTTATCTAGAAGTTTCTATTTGGATAATAAAGTACAATTGTTATAGTCACAGGTAACCTTGTGTTTGAAAGACTGCTCTACAACTCTCCTTAGACAAATTTCAACTATATAATCATGATCTTCATGTATGTGAAAAGCCTAAATTTCTCCCAGGCATGGTGATCCATGCTTTTAATCCTAGCACTGAGGAAGCAGAGACAAGAGGATTATTGCAAGTTCAAGGCCAGCCTGGATGACGCACAAAACCCTAACTCAAAAGAAAAAGGTCTAAATTTTAAAATTATTATTTACTATTTTCTGGGGCTGGAGAAATGTCTCAGAGGTTAAGAGCATTAGCTGTTTTCCCAGAAATCTTGAGTTCGATTCCCAGCAAACACATGGTAGCTCACAACCATCTAAAATGAGATATGGTGCCCTCTTCTGGCCTGCAGGCAGAACACTGTATACATAATAAATAAATCTTTAAAAAGATTATTTTCTTGGTAACTTATGTTTCCATGATCTATTCTTTATTCAGCTAAACATGAATTCAGCTCCAACTTTTATCAACTTTCCTCCAAAAGGAAAGCCCAAACGGGCTGATACATATGAGTTGCAGGTGCGAGGGTTTTCAGCTGAACAGATTGCCCGGTGGATCGCAGACAGAACTGATGTCAATGTAAGTTTCCCCACTTTACAAAAAGTTATGTTTTTACACTCTTTGAATCTGAACTGGGGATCGTAGCTGGTTTTGCCTCCATATCACTGAGATGGGATAATTTGGTTGTTCTTTCATAAGTAGGATTTGCCACAATCGTCTTGAAAAAGAGTAAAATTATAAAATACATTGTCTTAGCCTTTTGAGTTCAGACTAGAAAACATTTTCCTGACCTTAAGTGTGTACTTGGCAAACATTCCTTAATCTAAAAGTTACTGTGTTTTGATTAACTGAAATAATACTATGCCTGTTACATACTGTTTCTAGGATAGAGTTTAGACTATTTGATTGGAGCAAAATGGTTTTAAAAAGGTATTTTTTCATGAAAATATATTTTTGACTCCTTTCATTTTATTATTATTAATTAGAAAATAAATTTTATATTTTATAATGTTTTTCTCTCTCCCTTCCATTAGATTAGGGTAATTAGACCTCCAAATTATGCTGGACCCCTAATGTTGGGATTGCTTCTGGCTGTTATTGGTGGACTCGTGTATCTACGAAGAAGCAATATGGAATTCCTCTTTAATAAAACTGGATGGGCTTTTGCAGCTTTGGTAAGTGAATTGAAGAAGAAAAATTGACTGAAAAAGAACCTAATCATCTATTTTCTTTACCTTTATGGTTTTCTTTCTGTGTGTGTGCACGCGTGTGTGTGTGTGTGTGTGTGTGTGTGTGTGTGTGTGTGTGTGTGTGTAGGCTACAGATTGACATTGGGTGTCTTCAACTTATTTTTTGAGATGGGGGGGTCTCTCTCTGAACCTGGAGTTCACTAATGATCCCCAGAAATCCTCCTGTCTCCATATCCCCATTGCTGAGATTACAAGCATATACTATTTCACCCAGAATTTTTTTTATTGAATCGGATTTTTTTAACATTCTAAATACAAATCCCTATGCAATTCTTAAATATTCATGTTTCTCTCATGTTCTCTCTTTTTTTTAAGTTGTATTTATTATGTGTAGTGTTTTTTCTACATGTATTTGTGCCTACTGGCCAGAAGAGGGCGACAGATCTCATTACAGATGGTTGTGAGCCACCATGTGGTTGCTGGAAATTGAACTCAGGACCTCTAGGAAGAGCAGCCAGTGCTCTTAACCACTGAGCCATCTCTCCAGACCCTCACCCAGAGTTCTGTTAGCTTTTATCTATGTGGAAAAATAGCTTTTGGGGTGTGTGTATGTGTGTGTATGTACATGTACATGCATACAACTGCCCATGCATAGGCCACAGGAGGCCTGAAGCTCCCCATTTGGACTAGGCTAGCTGGCCAAAGCTCTTGGGATCTGTCTGTCTCTGTTCATCAACACAAGGATGCCAGGCTTTAGGTACTGGGGATTTAGACTCAGGTCCTCTTGTTTTCATAGAAAGCACTCTTAACCCACTGAGCTGTCTCCTCAGCCCCATTTTTGTTCTGGTGAATGTGTATGCTGGTGCTTATTTGTATAGACGTATGTGCTCGCTCACATGTGAAGAGGCCAGAGGTGAACTCAGGTGTTGTTCCTCAGGATCCATCTACCTTGGGGTTTGTCATTGTTATTTTCAGAATGTGTCGTACTGATTTGAGCTAGGTTGGCTGGAGGCCAGTAAAGGGCACTGGATCCCCTGCAGTTATGGGAAGTTGTGAACTGCCTGATGGACGTTCTGGGAACCAAATGTCATTACTGTGCAAGAGAAGCAAATGCTCTTAACTGCTGAGCCATTGCTCCAACCACATGCCCTCAGCTTTATTTATTTGGATTCTGGGAATTGATCTTAGGTCATTGTTTTAGTTGCTTTTCTGTTGCTGTGATAAAGCACACAAGCTTTTCATTTGGCTTAGCTTTAGAGGGCTAGAGTTAATGATGGTGGAGTGAAGGAACAGTTTGAGAACCCGCATCTCCATCCATAATTAGGAGGCAGAGAGGACACTGTAAATGGCACAAATCTTTTGAAACCTCAAAGCTCACCCACAGTGACACACCCCCTTCA